>NW_006408694.1:4072791-4078932 GCF_000296735.1 Chrysochloris asiatica | reverse complement strand
TAAGAATGTTGTTTATTGGTCCAGTGGTGAGGATTTTTGTTTTCTTGACATTGAGATGTAATCCATACCGAAGGCTGTGCTCTTTGATCTTCAGCAGTAAATGTTTTAAGTTCTCTTCACTTTCAGCAAGTAAGGTTGTATCATCTGCATATTGCAGGTTGTTAGTGAGTCTTCATCCAATCCTGATGCCACATTTTTCTTTATATAACCCAGCTCTCAGATTATTTGCTCAGCATACAAGTTGAATAAGTATGGTGAAAGAATATAACCTTGTCGCATACTTTCTTAAATTTAAACATTTAGTGTTCCCTTGTTCTGTTTGAACAACTGCCTATTGGTTCAAGTACAGATTCCTTATGAGCACAATTAAGTGTTCTGAAATACTCTTATTTCACAATGTTGTCCATAACTTATCATGATCCACACAATCAAAAGTCTTTGCGTAATCAATAAAGCACAGATAAACATCTTTCTGATATTCTCTGCTTTCAGCCAAGATCCATTGGACATCAGCAGTGATAACCCTTGTTCCATCGCCTCTTCTGAATCCTGCTGGAACCTCTGGAGGTTCTCTGTCAATGTATGATTGTACGCATTTCTGTATTACCTTTAGCAAAACTTTACTCGCATGGAATATCAAAGAAATTGTCCAATGATTTCCATATTCTATTGGGTCACCTTTCTTTGGAATGGGCACAAATATGGATCTCTTCCAATCAGTCGGCCAGATAGTTGCCTTCCAAATTTCTTGGCATAGCTGAGTAAGTGCCTCCTGTGCCGCTTCACTTTCTTGAAATATTTCAGTTTTTATTCCATCAATTCCTGGTGTCTTGTTCTTTGCCAATTTCTCCAATGCACCTTGCACTTCCTCCTTCAGGGTCATTGGCTCTTGGTCATATGCTAGCTCTTGAAATGGTTGAACATTAACCATTTCCTTTTTGTATAGTGACTCTGTGTATTCCTTCCCTCTTCTATTGATGCTTTCTGCATCATTCAATAATTTGCTAGTGAATCTTTCAATAACGAAAGTCGAGGCTTGAATTTTTTCTTCAGTTCCCCAAACTTGAGAAATGCTGAGCGTGTTCATCCTTTTTGGTTTTATGATTCCAGATCTTTATACATTTTGTTGTAATAGTTGGCTTTATCTTTTCGAGCTGATCTTTGAAATTTTCTGTTCAGCTCTTGGACCTCCTCATTTCTTCCATTTTCTTTAGCCTTTCTATGCTGGATAGCAAATCTCAGTGTCTCTTCTGACATCCATTTTGAACTTTTCCTTTTTTCTTGTCTTCTCAATGACTTTTTGCTTTCTTCTTGTATGATGTTCTTGATGTCATCCCTGAAATGAACTGATATTGGCTATTTTGAATCAGACAATCATATTGTTTACTATGTAAGAAATGACAAATTGAAGAGGAATGGCAGTGTATTCATTGCTAAAAATAACATTTGAAGATTTATCTTGAAATACAATGCTGTTTGTGATCAGATAATATACACATGCCTACAAGCAAGACCTTGGAAACCCTATATGGTGGTGGTGGTGGTTATGTAGCATGGAGTTGGTTCCAACTCATAGCAACCATAGTACAGGGTTTCCAAGGCTGTAAATCTTTATGGGAACAGAAAGCCTCATCTTTCTACTGCAGAACAGCTGGTAGTTTTGAATTGCTGACCTTGCAGTTTGCAGCCTGATTCATACCCACTATGCTACAACAGCTCCTTGGAAACCCTATATAAGGTTGCTATAAGTCAATACTTACTCCATACTCCAAAGACGGTAACAACCAATAAGAACAATTAAAACACAATTATTCAAATTTATACACCAAGCCCTGAATCCAATGATTATGCAATTGAAGAATTCTACTAATTTCTTCAGTCTTAAATTAATTAAATATGTAATTAAGATTCATTAATAGTTACTGGTTATTGAAAAGCAAAAGTTGGCAACAAAGAGGAGGAATCATCTGTTAAAAATTATTTCCTTGGTGATAGACAAAATACTAGAGGTCATATGACAGAAATTTTCAAGACCAATGACTTATTCATTACAAATATATTTTTAAAAGACATAAATGGTGAATATAGACATGGGTCTCACCAGGGGGAATAGATAGGAGTCAAATTGACTACATCTGTGTGAGAAAATAATGGGAAATCCCTGTATCATCAGCTGACTGTCGACCAAACCATCAATTGTTCATATATAAGTTCAGGCTGAGGCTGAAATCAAAACAAAACAAAAAGCATATTCACGAGAGCCAAAATATGATCCTGAATATATGCTACTTATATTTAGAGACCACTTAAAGAAGAAATTTGATGTAATTGATACTAATGACAAAAGACCAGAAAAGAGTTGTACACTGATATGAAGAACACTATTCATGAAGTAAATAAAAGGGCATTAAATGTCAGGAAAGAAAATAAAGGCTAAATTGGATGTCAGAAGAGAAATTGAAGCTTCCTCTTGAACACAGAGTGGCTAAATCAACTAAAAGGAATGTGGAATTAAAAACCTGAACATGAATTATAATGGGCAGATCAAGAAGACAAGGTCAAGTATTATAATGAAATGTGCAAAGACCTGGTGTCAGAAACCAAAGGGAAGAAGACAATCAGTATTTCTCAAGCTGAAAGAACTGGAGGAAAAAAATGTAAGAATTGGGTTGTAATGTTTAGGGATTCTCAGTGCAAAACACCAAAAGACACCGAAAGCATAAAAAAAAGATGGAAGAAATTCAGAGTCACTGTTTCAAAAATAATTGGTTGCTATTCAGTCATTTCTGGTAGTGTAGTGGTTACAAGTCAGGCTGCAAACCACAAGGTCAGCAGTTCAAAACTACCAGCTGTTCCACAGGAGAAAGATGAGGCTTTCTGCTGCCATAAAGATTTACAGCCTTGAAAACCCTGTACAGGGTCACTGTGAGTTAGAACTTACTCCATAACATATAACCACCACCACCATTCAGTCATTTCAAGAGGAAGCATATGAGCAAGAACTGATGGTACTGAAGGAAGAAGT
The DNA here is from genome assembly GCF_000296735.1 of Chrysochloris asiatica. Classification (NCBI taxonomy): domain Eukaryota; kingdom Metazoa; phylum Chordata; class Mammalia; order Afrosoricida; family Chrysochloridae; genus Chrysochloris; species Chrysochloris asiatica. The sequence goes on along the minus strand of NW_006408694.1, from coordinate 4,075,907 downwards.
CTGTGCTACACTGAAGGCATTCATGAAAAACAAGGCTCCAGGATTTGATGAGATAAAAACTGAAATGTTTCAACAAACTGATGCATGCCTGGAGGCACTCACTCAACTATGCCAAGAAATTTGAAATAGTTGCTTTGCCAGCTGTTGAAAGTAATCCATATTTGTGCTCATAGGAAAGAAAGGTGACCCAATGGAATGCTGGAATCATCAAATAACACCATGAATATCATATGCAAGTAAAATTTTGCTGAATATAACTTTAAAAGTTGTAAATGTACATTGACAGGCCCCCTCTAAGACTGAAACTCAAAGGGAACACATGAGCAGGCATGTAAGCTTGCTGGCAAGCACATTGGTCTACTGGTGAGTGGAAGAGAAGGAAAGGCAGCAATGAAGAAATGGGCCAAGTTGAACGATGTTCCACAGACTACTGTTGACCTGGAGATGAGAGAGAGTAGAGGAAGGGCTGATTGGTCCAAAGTGTGGTGAGACCTGGGGACACTTGGGCCTATGGACAAGGACATAGCTACAGAGGGCTAGAGCTGAGGGTGAAGCATCCAGCTGACATAAAGTGAGAGGAGGTACACAATAACACCCAAAGTTGCAGATAGATAACACCCATTTGACCTAGCCTCGATGGCTTAATGGTCAAAACCTGACTAGAAGAAGATAAGAGAGAGAGAGAGAGAGAGAGAGAGAGAGAGAGAGAGAGAGAGAGAGAACAAAACAAATTGCTACAATTTGATGAACTTGATTAACCTATACTCACGGAAATAGTAATTCTAAGTACCAACAGAGAGGGAAGGAGTCTTCACATCAAGTATCAATGCTATCCCTTCTGTACACAGGGTAGATAGGGATGGGCAACTTAGACATTGGCCACCTAAAATGAGGAGCAATAAAAGCAAAAAAGTGGCTGGCTTACAAGGTTAAGGGGGAGTTTAGTTTAATAGTGTGTGGAGGAAGAAAGAGTCCCCACTGAATAGTTTTCATCTTGTATAGATGGGTCTGGTTAAAAGAGATGGGGATAAGATTCTTATGATTCAATAGTGAGTTATGACTATTTGCAATTGTCACAATAGTAAAGGTAGAAGTTTTGTAACAAAAATGAGGGAGCAGTTAATCTTACAGTTCAGAAACAGAGGACCCTAGGGCCATCAAGGGAGAAGAGCACAAGCAGAATTCGGGACTTTATCCAGAGAAGCAGCAACACCCAAGATGGCGGCAGAAATGGGGACATGGAAAGAGGGAGCAGCTGAGGACTCTAGATTCATGGGAGAAAGGGGCTAAGAGATAGCTGCCAGGAGGCAGATTTGCAGAATATGCCCTTTGGTGGTGTAAATTGTTATAAATGCCTGAGTGTTTAAAAAAAAAATTTTTTTTATGAGCTAAAGTTTAGAGAGAAATACTGTTAACTGATGGTATATGGAGGGCATTATAATCATTGTAATGAAACAAGTTGTATGGTCTGTTGAATGTAAAACTGATGATCTGCCCTGTAAAGTTTTACTCAATCCACAATAAAAACTTTAAAAAAAAAAAGTACAATGATTGGGAGCTGCCAGAAATTCAAGCCAGATTCAGAAGCTGTGTCTCAAATGCCAAGCCACTGAGAATCGTGGCCCAGTCAAGTTGACACAAAGCCTTAACTATCACAAGCACTTTGAGAACATTTTAAAATTAAAAACACAATAAAATAATTGAATAACAAAACTGAACAAAGAGATTGAAAAAAAACAAACAAACAAACAATAACCAAACAAATTAAAGGATCAGAACAGGATATCAATATCCAAATAAAAGGAGCTCTAGAAATAGCAGAGATTGAACATTAGGGGAAAAATGGATAAAATAATTCAAAAAGTTTCCTATAACTGAAAGGACCCCCCAGCAGTGTCCAACAAAAGGGCTAAAACAAACTCACAACAAGAACCATAAAATTTCAGAACATTAATGCCAAGGAAGCCTGAGGGAACAATTTACGTAGAAAGAATGAGGAGTTAATGTAGTTTTGAGTTTCTCAACAGCAATAGTGGAAGCAGGAAAACAATGAGTAACCCATCAAAACACTGAAGTAAAATAATTTATAACCTAGAGTCCCATATCCATGAAGTGTAATGGAAGTGTGATGGTCAAATAAGGCATTTCAAACCTACAGAATCTCAAAATTAGTGTTCCCTTTGGATCTTTTCTTAAAAGCTCCTTGAGAATGTACTTCCACCAAAATGAGAGGAAACTCAAGTAAGATATTAGAGAGAGAACATAGGAAATTTGGCACAAGAGAAAGTCAAAGAAAATCCAAGAAGATGAGGTGAAAGTGTACTCAGTGTAATTAAGGAACAAATAAGTTAGGGTAGTTGCTGCAGATGTGCGCCTGCTCTCCATGTGTGTCCTGATGTCTTGGTGGCTTGCAGACACTCCTATTCCCTAATAGTTCCTGAGAAGTAGAAGAAGGCCCTGGTGAGTTTGAAGCATTATGTGTAGAATCACCCTATTTTCTGAGCATAGTCCACTCACTACCTACACATACTGCAGTCAGGCTTGGAGCAAAGAACAGGTGTTCCTGCAATAGGCACCCACGACGCCAGAGTGCACCTAAGACCTTGTCTGCTGGCCTCCTCAGCGTGGAGTGAGTGCATTCACAAAATCGGAGGTCCTGCTGTGTGCCAGAGACTCTCTACCATTTTTCTCTTCCACAGAGTCAACATCTGATCCTGGAAACATTGCCCTTTCTTTGCAAAGCTTATTATTATTAGCTGCTTTCCAGTAAGTCCTCAAACTCATAACGATCTCGTATTTAACTGAATTGACCTTGGGATGCACAGAGTTTTCACTAGCTAATTTTTTTGGAAGTAGGTCACCATGCTTGTCTTTCTAGCCTTAGTTTGGAAGCTCTGCTGAAACCTATTGTGCAGCAAAACAACACACTAGCTTCCACTGACAGATGGCTGGCTATTCAGAAGATGCATTAGCTGAGAATCAAACCATGAAAATTCTAACATTGAATCAGGACTGTCCCCTACTGCCTTTACAAAGCTATATTGGTGATTATTACCTAGTTTACCAAAATACACTAAGAAACTGTTTAAGGACACATGCAAACATATTTAACCCCC
>NW_006408694.1:4064475-4071073 GCF_000296735.1 Chrysochloris asiatica | reverse complement strand
TAATCATGTTTCCTGACATTCCTTTCTATCCAACTCAAGTGGCTATTTTACAACAGTAGGCAAGGGAAACCAATATTCATAAGACAGTAAAGCATCTTAGTATCATTTCCCCTCTTCAGGCTATGCCTCAATCACTGTTTCACAGAGCCTTGTTGTTCCAAAGGTTAAACATGTATCACTCTTTATCTCTGTCCCATTTAGCCCATTCAAACCTGTCTCAGTATTCCCCTATCTACCTTGTTCTTCCACCCCCTCCGCCTTCTTGTGTATTGCCCTCCCCAACACCCGAACTATGATGTGTCTGCCCCCTATGCTGTGCTCTACTGTCGACTCCCTCTACCTCCCCCAAATCATCCCCACCCCATCCCCACCCCCACCCCCATTGATTAACAACAAAAAATTATTATTATTTTCCCTTTTAGTATGGGTATCTTTTATTAAGTTTTTACAATAATGGTCTTATGCAATATTTGTCTTCTTATGACTGACTAATTTCACTCATGGCCCAGAATCAGACAGTGTTTCGTTCTGCTGTGCATAAGGTTGCTATGAGTTGGTACCAGCTCGATGGCACCTAACAACAACAATTTCTTTCAGCACAGTATCTTCAAGGTTCATCCATGATATGAAGCGTTTTACAGTTTCATCGTTATTCTTCATGGTAGCACAGTGTTCCATTACGTGTATGTACCAAAGCTTGTTTATCTGTTCTTCCATTGATGGGCACTTAGGCTGTTCCCATCTTTTTGCTATTGCGAATAATGCTGCTATGAACATTGGTGTGCATATATCTACTCATGTTTAACCCATTTTTTAAGGGAATAATTACAAGTTGCTATGATGCAAAACAGGGTTCAGCAGAGTTTAAGACTACAATGGATTAGATTAGGAAGAAAGCCCTGACAATCTGCTTCTGAAAATCAGCCAGTGAAAACTTTGTGGGTCAAAACAGTCTGATCCACAGCTGACCATGGGGATAGTGTTTGATACAATTATGAATGGGATTACCATGCACTGGCCTGACTCCAAGCAGTTAGCAACAATAGCAAAAGCAAAGATAGAATCATGGTTAACTAGTTAGAGGGAGACTGGGATGCAATGGTGAGGGGCCTAGAGGCAGTCTCTATGGTTCTGGTGAGCACCTAGTTGCTGGCTTGATTCCTCCCCCCCCCTTTTTTTTTTATTTTTTTATGAGCACAAACACATTTATTTACTAATCAAAGGGATGATCCTAATTTAACCAACACTTTGAAACAATGGCATGTAAATGTCTATGAGAGAAATAATTGCATACAGTAATGAAAAAACAAAACAAAACAAAAAAAGCAGTGTGGAGATTTGCTTATTGAACTGAGCTTGTTCATTTTCTCTGCTAATTCCTATTCAAAGTAAAGATGGAATTTTTATTCTACTTTTTCATAGGTCCGAGTACAGGTGACATTGTTCATAACACATTCCACAATTAATTTCCCATTTTCCAGTTTTCATGTTATCATGCTTTCCTTCCCATCCCACTCCTGTTGTTGAACCAAAGAACCATCTGTACAGTTGCAGACAGTCTGAGTTTTTCTGCTACCAGCTGTGGTTTCTTCAAACTTTTCTCCCAGATTACAAGAAAACCGTGTTGTTTTCAAAGTGCTTTCAGTTTTTATGGTGAGTGCTTTGCCATCAATAGTGATGATACAATCAGGTTTGGCCATTGCACCCATTTTTCGCAGAGCCATGCCCACTCCTATTTCCTTCATGTATTCATCAAAGCCTTTGCTGTCTACCAGACACCATCTTCCTACCAGCTACTGAATGGTAGCCATGGTGGGCATGGACAGGTGGATGTGCAGAGCGATCTGATAGGGTCTGGTGGGAGAGCATTGTGTCTTGATTTCCTTTCATACACTCTTCTTTTTCATGATGAATTTACTCTTCTTCAACATGATATATTTTTCAAGTTAACAATTTTTGAAACTGTATGTCGTACACTTCCTTGAAATAATTAAATTAATGTCTAATAAGTAATTACATACCAATAAAATAGGATTCAGAACTGGACATCACTGTAGACTCATTTCAAGGAGATTTCTTCCAGTACATTCTCTAGGAGAAATCCAATCAAGAATCTGCCACCAGAACAATGTTCTACCTTGAGATAGTAATTAAGAACACACCTTGTTGGTTTCTCCTTCTGAAATGCTCATACAGATCACCACATAATTACTGTATTGGTAACAACAACGTCTTGGTTATCTAGTGTCGTTATAACAGAAATGCAATTAGTGGGTAGCCTAATAAACAGAATTTATTTTCTAAAAATTTTGGAGGCTTGAAGTCTGGTTTCTGGATGTGAGCTCTCTGTTGACTCAGGAAGCAAGGCGTTCTCTCTTCAGCTTCTGTGTCTCTGTTCCTTGGAGGTCTCTGTAGGGAGTGGCATCTAGTTACCCTCATTTGTGTTTCCTTGTTTAATTTGTTCTTTTTATACATCAGAAGAGATTGATTCATTATACTGTCTCATCAATGTAGAAAAAAAAGCATTCTTAAATGGGATTATAATCAAAGGTATAGAGTTTAGGATACACAACACATATTGGAAGGGGACGCAATTCAACCCATAACAAACAACCACAAAAATCCCAGCAAAGATTTGTATCAGGTAATGGCATATTCTGAATGTGAAGAGATAATAGGAAGACTGAGTGGAAGGCTTGACAGTGAAAACAAAACAAAACAAAAAAGTTCCATTTATGACTCTTAATTTTGAGGTAATGTCATAGCAACAAATTTCCATTTGAAATACAGATTTTTCATTGATAAGCAGTCCTTAATGAGCATCTTATTTTCAACAGATGGCTTAAGTGTCATTAAAAATAAATAAATAAAGACTGCCAAAAAAATTTTTTTAAAAAAGCACACAATAAAATTCATTCCCCACAGCAGGAGCAAGGCAGTTCTGTAGTGTAAGCACTGGACTGTGAACCACAAGGTTCACAGTTCAAGCTCACCAGCTGCTCTGTGGAAGAAAGATGAGATTTTTTGTTGTTAAAACTGTTGTTGTTAAGTGCCATCAAGGCAGTTCTGACCGATAGTGACTCTGTACAGAGTTTCCAAGAAGCAGATGGTGAGCCTGAACCACTGACCTTGTGGTTTAAATTGATTTTGCAGTCCAACACCACACCAGAGTCCTGCAAAGACTTACAGTCTCAGAAACCCTATGCAGGAGTTAGAACCATCTCAACAACAAAATTCAAGCTTTGACTTGCCATATTGAAGGATGGTATGGAGCTGCAGCATTAGCACTGGACTATTAACCACAAGGTTGGTAATTCAAACCTACCAGTCGCTCCTTGGAAACCCTATTCCGGGTTGCTATGAGTCAGAACTACCATGACATCACTTAATCACAACATACGCAAAATATTCAATGACACAAAAAGCCACTCAATGGAAACCAGTATCACTATATGTCAGAACCGACTCGAAGGCACTTAACAACATTCAGAAATTATTCTTATCAGATCACATAGTAAGAAAGTAACAACAAATTTCCTTTAAATTAATTTATTCTTCCTTTGACAACATGATAAAATTTATAAATTCGATAAAGAAAAATCATGCATAGTGTGACTGAAAGACAATGGAGAGTATGTGAAAGAAGTAAGGGAGGCACACACTCATACCAAGTAGTGCATGGATTCCTAACTATGTCAGCGAATTACTCACAGGACTGAATCTATCATGCATGCAGGTTAAGTAACTTGGAGCTAACAACAATGGGTGCTTGGAGTGCATATGGACTAGCCAAGAGTAGCAAGTACACACTCAAATCTCATGATGACTATCAGAAATGCATCACCAGTAATCATTTTTTAAAGAAACTTTTACCTTCCTATGGGTATCAGTCCAAATTTTGTTTACAGATTTTCAAACACTTTTGTTTATGCTCTTCTATAAGTTGTTTTGGTATTCATCTCACACAAACTTTTTGAAACCCAAGTCTGTCATGGATTATTTCATAGGTAGAGCCATGGCTAATTAGTCAAAGAACTTGAACAGACATTTCACTAAAGAGGATGTTTAAATGCCATCAATCACTTGAAAAGAGGCTCACAGTCATTAACCATTCAAAAACAATTAAGTTCAAGTGGATTCCAACACTATCTAGCATGAAGAAATAAATGTAAACCAATAATTACATTGGGTCAATTGCATAGGGGCAAAAGATGCAATTTTCTATTACAAAATTGCAAGCAAAGTCCAAGAAGACAGCAAAAAAAAGCATATAATTTTGATCTTAGAAAAGGAACATTTGAAGTGACAAAACACAGTCCAGGAAATGGTTAGTGGGTCCAGAAGGGTGGTATGCACCAGATCATGATCTTTATGGATGTGTACTACCTCAGAGGAAGAGATTTTTGCCTTTGCACAAAGGCTACATCACCCAGCTGTAGTCCCTGGACAGCAACCTGAGTCTGAGAGTACCATTGTCTAGTACATGCATACCACCATTATCTCAGAAAATCACCTTGGGGAGTGTGTTTCCTAATTAGTCCAAAGGTACCCTTTAGGTTGATACTGGACCTAGACAAAGATACTAGAAGAAATGGTCCTTCTTCTAGCATGCATTGTTGGTTATGGGGATAAAGTCTAAATTTAATTGAAATTGTTTCTGTTAGCTATCACACAGTCAGAACAAAACTCTGCTCTGTCCTATGTCATAGCATTTTCATCGACTGATTTTCAGAAGTAGATTTCCAGGCCTTCTTACCTAGGCCATCGTATTATGGAAGCTCTGCTGAAACTTGTTTAGCATCATAACAATAAGCAAGCTTCCCCTGGCAGAAGGGTGGAGGTTGCAATTGAGGTGCATTAGCTAAGAATCAAACCAGATGCTCTCACGTGGAAGGTGAGAAGTCTGTGACAAAACCACCAGTGTCCTAGGTGATAAAAATATTATAGTCAATGCTGAGCATAAAATAACTAACTCATGTAGTTAGTTTCTTTTGTTTCTCCTCTTTTGCACATGAGGACACTGAGGCTTAGCTTCTAAATGGCAGAACTGGGACTTGAACTGTTAGCCACATATATTTGTTTTCAGCAAAACCATAAAGGAATTTCTCAATGACAAAGTGAAGCCACCAAAGATGGAAGAATGGAGAAACCAGATATTTTATGACATGTGGCACTGTAAGATAAGCACTGGGCTGTGAACCACAAGGTCAGTAGTTCGAACCCACCAGCAGCTCCTTGGAAACCCTGTACAGGGTTACTATGAGTTGGAATAAACTCAAAGACACTTAACAACAATGTGTCCCAAAGAGTGGTATGCACTATAGACATATTTAAAATGTGGGGAATCGATGGAAAGGGGATGTGTAGGATAAATCAAGTCCTAGCATTTCTGACTAGGAAAACCTAATTCTACAAACTCCCACTTACCTACCCCAAAAAGATAGGATAAAGGAGGGGTCGTTGGCAATATGGTGAGGGGATTCTATGGATAAATATTAACTACCCTACTCTTGTTCTTTGACCATACTTACACCCAGTAGATGCTACACTGTAATCTATAGCCTTCAGTATAGATTACACATGAACACTAAGAAAATGAAAACCCTTACAAGTGAACCAAAAAGCATCATTATGATATATGATGAAAAATTGAAGTTGTTAAAGAGTTCATGATTATAGTATCAAAAATGCACATGGAAAAAGACTAAGAAGTCAAATGGTATATTTGTAATGGAAATGCTGAAAAAGATATCTTTTGGAAATGTTTACCCAATTATAAAGAGTTTTACCATTTTATTTTTAAGTCTGTTTTGGAGGGAGCATTGAAAAAACAGAGTGTTATAAAGCAAAGATGTCACTTAGATGACTAAGGTACATCTGATGCAAGTCATGATATTTCCAATACTCATCTGCATGTGAAAATTGGATAATGGAAAGGGAAGACTTAAAAAATTTATACAATCAAGTTGTGATTTAGTTAAAAAATATTGACTATACCATAAACTTTCAGAAGAACAACAAAAAATCTGTCTTAGAGGAATTATAGCAAGAATGCTCTTTAGAAGCATGGGTGGTGAGATTCAGTGTCACTTATGTTGGACATGTAATCAGGAGTAACCAGTCACTGGGGTAAGACATCATAGTTGGTAAGTGGAGGACCATTGAAAAAGAGGGAGACCTTCCATGATATGGATGGACACAGTGGTTCTGACACAGGCTCAGAAAGCAATGGTTGTGAGGATGACAAAGGATCATGTAACATTTTTCTCTGTTATACATAAGGTGATTATGAGTTGAGTCAGAGTCAAATCAATAGCATCTAACAACAACAACAAACATCTAGATGCTAAATAAATCTAAAAATAACTTGTCACAACACATCTCACCAATGACAAATAGCCTTATACTATACTTGTCATGTAACACAATAACAGTTGACAAAATAGGGAAACTACTTCTGAATGTTTAATCACTGAAATCCTTATTATTAGCAGTGGAACACTGTCAGCACCAAAATATTGGATATTGAAACATAATGAACAGCACCAGAATATTCTCAAATGCACTGCTAGAAGGCACTCAAAATGTGACTGGGAAA
>NW_006408694.1:4021662-4046975 GCF_000296735.1 Chrysochloris asiatica | reverse complement strand
AGACTCTAAAATTTCTCTTGAATGTAGAGAAGCTAAAATGACTAGAAGAAATAATGAAGAAAAGAGCTGAACAAAAAAATTTAAAAGGGAATTTCAAGCAGTCAAAGTCAAGTATTATCATGAAATATGCAAAGACCTGAAGTTGGGAAACCAAAAGGGAACAACATGTTCAGCATTTCCCAAGCTGAAATAACTGGAAACAAAAATCAAGCTTTGGTTTGCAATATTGAAGGATTTTATGGGTAAAATATTGAGTGATGCAGGAAGTGTTGAAAGTAATACAAAGAGTTACTGTACCCAGAAGAATTGATTGATGTTCAGTCATTTCAAGAGGTACCATATGTTCAAACACTGATGGGTATTAAAGGTAGAACTCCGGGTTATACTGAAGACATTGGAAGACAAACAAAGCCCTAGGAATTGACAGAATACTAATTGAAATGTTTAATAAACTGATGCAGTGTTGAGGGCCCTCACTCACCTACGACAAAAATTTTGAAAGACATCTACCTGGCCAATAATTTGAAATAGATCCATATTTGTGCCCATTCCAAAGAAAGGTGAATCAACAGAATGCGGAAATTATTAAATAATGTCAGGGAAGGTTTGACTCAGGGTTTTATATTTTTACCATATTTATTCCATCTATATGATGAAAAAATTCTCATAACTGGGCCAATAAATAACATCATGATAAACAGAGAAAAGGTTGAGTTGTTAAGGATCCATGATTTAATTTGACTTGGATGCCCTTGGAAGCGGCGGTCAAGAAATCAAGCAACATATTGCATAGGGTGAATCTGCTGTAAAAGACCTCTTTAAAGTGTTAAATAGCAACGATGTCAATTTGAGGACTAAGATGTTCTTGATTCAAGCCATGGTGTTTTCAATCACCTCATATACAAGTGAAAGCTAGACAGTGAATAAGGAAGACTGGAGAAGAATTGATGCATTTGAATTATGGTGTTGGGAAAGAATACTGAATATACCACGAAGTGCCAAAAGAATGAACAAATCTGTCTTAGAAGTACAACCAGAAAACTCCCTTACAAGTGAGGATGGTGAGATTTTTGTCTTAAGTATTTTGGACATATTATAATGAGAAAAAAATCCTTAGAGAAGGACTTTATGCTTGGTAAAGTGAGAGAGAAGAAGACCCTGAACACGGTGGCTACAACAAGGAACTCAAACATAGGAAAGACTGGGATGGACAGGATGGGGAACTGTTTGTTTTGTTGTGCACCAGGTACTATGAATCCGTCCTGACTCAACAACACAACAACAATTTGTCTGGAACTTTTGTTGTGCACCGGGTACTATGTTTTGTTGTGCATCGGGTATTATGAATCCGTCCTGACTCAACAACACAACAACAAATTGTCTCTGATCCTCTGATCCTAGGGTCTGGTAGTGAACCCAATCTTCCTTATGAAGGATGGTTTTATCTGAGTTCACAGAACTAATGTTGTTATTGTTGTTTGTTGTTGTATGCCCTTGAGTCTGTTCCAACTTATAGCAACTCTGTATCCGGTTTCCAAGAGGCTTGAGGGTCTGAACGGTCAACTTCATGGTTAGCAGTCCAGTGTTTATCCTACAGTATAATATCAGGGCTCACAGGAATAATGTTAAGCTATGATTTTTCCTGAAATATAACTGCTGACTTACCTTGCTCACTTGTTTTCTGTTACAAAATGAAATGTCAGTGCTCAAAATCATATGAAACTTAGGTTCCAGACTCTATTCAAAATCACAAGTTACCAGTAAGGTGATTATTATTGTATTTTAGAAGGATCCAGGCGACCCTGAAAAATAAATAAGCTTTATTTGAGTGTGAAAATGTTAAAAATATGTTTTCAATTTCCCATACACCACCCTCTGAAAACAAATTCTATCCTCATGGTGAAATTCAGTATGCAGAATTATTGTTTTGATTTCCTAGTGGAAATATGATAACTGGTTCACAAATATAAATAAGCCCATGCTTCCTACAAAATACTATTTTTCATATCAATTGAGTATATCTTCATCTGGTCTTTATTTCATCCATGGTTCTTTATTTTTAAAACAACTAGATTTAACAATGTACATGATTATTTTCTTCTTGGTTAGTAACCACTTAACCTGTGCTCAAAAGGCTCATAAATAAAAAATGCAGTTTGTGACTCACTTCAATCCAGCTGGAATCATCACAGCTCATTGTCACTGAATTACAGACATCTCCTGTCACGGTTCATGGACAACAGAAGGCTCAACAATACTCATGTTTTCACTCAACATAACACAAAGATCTTTTCATCACCATGGGGCATTAAGGGCTGTTTCTGTTTCTTTCTTTCCATTTTTCAAAGACTTAATCCTTCTCAGTCAGGAGTGCTTATGCTGCTGTGAGATAAGTATTGGACTGCTAACCATAAGGTCTGTAGTTCAATTCCACCAGCCATTCAGAGGGAGAAAGATGAGGCTTTCTGCTTCCATAAAGATTTATAGCCTTGGAAAGCCTATACAGGATCACTCTGACTCTGTGCTGACTCAATGGCATGGAATAATAGCAATCCTTCTCAGTCAGACTTGCTTACTACTTAATTAGGGATAGTATATATTGCTTAACTATGCAGTGTAACATTGCAAAAAATAAGAGCCACTGCTCTCTTGGAAACTACCTAATAGGTCAGGCCATGACACCTGTCAAAGTCTGTCCTAGCTCTGACAGTTACTTGCAATGTGATACTGAGCAAATTATAAACCTCTCTGTGTCTCATTTTTCTCATCTAAGAAGTAGGGAATTAACAGCTCATGGGAGATTGTGAAGATTCACTGAGATAAACCATGTAAGGTAATTAGAAATGCACATGTTATGTAGGCAATGTTGTTGTTGTTGTTGTTATGTGCCCTTCAGTCAGTTCTGACTCACAGCGATCCTGTACAGGGTTTTCTATGAGCAGCTGGTGTGCTTGAACTACTGACATTGTGCTGATCATACAGCAATACCAGGAGTCCATATAAGTGATAGTAACTAATATTTTTTAGTTCTCCAGTAAAAACTTAATGTTTCGTCTCAGTATCTCTACTAATAAACCAAACCACCATGATTTCTGAGATTTAAATTCCCCACTGGTATTTTTGTATGTCCCTTAAACCTATTTTCAAACATACCACATTATTGCTGTGGTTGTTAAGTGCTGTTGAGTCAGTTCCAACCCATAGTGACCCTCTATAGTATTTCTGAGAAGTGGCTGATGAGCTTGAACCACTGACCTTGCAATTCAAACTAACTTTGCAGTCTAGCACATTGACACACAATGCCACACCAGCACATTAATCTTTTCAAAATATCAGTGGCTTGGAAATAGGTGGATTTTGTAAACCCAGTGGCAAAAAAAAAAAACTCTGTAATACTTCATTCTAGTTGAAAAAGTTGTTTCCCACTGGGGTAAATGTTAACAATTCTGATCGTTAACTACTATTTGAGAGTAAGTCTTTATTTGATTACAAAAATGATAAAACCCTACTAAGAAGACAAAGTCAAATATTTTAACAAGATGTGCAAAGATCTGAAGTTTGAAAACCAAAAAGGAATAAAACGCTCAGCATTTCTCAAGCTGACGGAACTGAAGAAAAAATTCAAGCTTTGGCTTTTGTTATTGAAGTATTCTTTGGGCAAATTATTGAATGATGCAGAAAGCATCAAAAGAAGATGGAAGTAATACACAGTCACTGTACCAAAAGGAAAAGGTTGATCTTCAACCATTTCATGAGGTAGCATAAGGTCAAGAGACAATAATACTGAAGGAAGAAGTTCAAGGTGCATTGAAGAAATTGGCAAAGTACAAGGCACATTGAAGGAATACAAATTGAAATTTTTCAAGAAAGAGAGGCAGCACTGGAAGCACTCACTCATTTATGCCAAGAAATTTGAAAGACCAACTGATTGGAAAAGATCCGTATTTGTGCCCATTCCAAAGAGAGGATACCCAATGGAATGTGGAAATCATCAGTATCTTTGCTATCCCATGTGAGTAAAGCTTTACTCAAGGTAATACAGAAACAGCTGCAAACATAAATTGACAGAGAACTTCCAGAAGTTCAAGCCAGATTCAGAAGAGGATGTGGAATGAGGAATATCATTGCTGACATCAAATGTATCTTGGCTGAAAGCAGAGAATACCAGAAAGATGTTTACTTGTGTTTTATTGACTATGCAAAAGCTTTTGATTGTGTGGATCATGACAAGCTATGGACAACATTGTGAAGTATAAGTATATTGGAACACCTAATTGTGCTCATGAGGAATCTGTACATGGCACCTAACAACAACAACAACATACCAATGGTGGGAAACAGGTTGCTCATTGTTGGAGTGGGAGCTTACAGGTAAGCAAATAGAAAAGGCTAACATGATCCATGTGGTAATGAATTACAGGTGAAACAGATAATATGGATACCTGTATTAATATGCACATCTGTTGCTTCAGTTTCGTAAACACAAAGAGGTCTGAAGGGGCAAAATCAGGACTGTAGAATTGATGGAGTAAAGTTTCCTAGTGAAATTTTCATAGCACAGATGTTGCTACCCTTGAAAAATGAGCTGTTGCATTGGAGAGGTGGAAAATAATTATTTGTTACAACTTTCCTGGCCTTTTTCTCACTAACACAGTTTTCAGTTTTCTTAAAATGTATTCATAGTAAGTCCTTGGAATCATCTTTTGTCCTTCAAGAAAAGCTATCAAGATTACCCCTTTGGAATCTGAAAAACATAGTCATCAATGGTTTTTCAACCTTCTGAGCTGAATTCTCTGCCTTGAGTTTAACTGGCTCAGAATATCCCCTTGTAAGTCACTATTTTGTTTGGACTTTTCTTTTGAGAGCACTCTAAAGAGACTGAGAAAAGTGTATTATTGAAAGAACTTGTCTGCAGCCATCCACTGATTACAGAGACGTGTAAACATGTTTGTTTTGGAATAAACTTGTGCATGTATTAATGGAACTCTAGTAGCCATTCTTCTTCTTGTTGTTAGGTGCCGTTGAGTCAGTACTGACTCATAGTGACCCTATGCACAACAGAACGAAACACTGCCTGATCCTGGACCAACCTCACAATTGTTGTCACGCTTGAGCCCATCGATGCTGCCACTTTGCCAATCCATCTTACTGGGGGAAATCTTACTCTTCTTTGCTGACCCCCCACCTTACCAAACATGATATCCTTCTCCAGTGACTGGTCCCTCCTGACAATATATCCAAAGTATGAGATACGAAGTTTGGCCATCCTGGCCCCCAAGGAGCACTCTGGTTGCACTTCTTCAAACACAGATCTGTTTGTTCTTTTGGCATCCCATGGTAATTTCAATATTCCCCTCAACCACCACAATTCAAAAGCTACTACAGTCTTCCTTATTCACTGTCCAGTTTTTGCATGCATATGAGGTTATTGAAAATATCATGGAACACCTTCAAGCTGACATCTTTGTTCTTCAACACTTTCCAAAGGTCTTGTGCAGCAGATTTGCTGAATGCAATACATTGTTTTATTTCTTGACTGCTGCTTCCTTGAGTGTTGATAGTTGATCCAAGAAAAATGAAGTCCTTGACAACTTCAATCTTTTCTCCATTGATAAGAATGTTGTCTATTGGTCCAGTGATGAGGATTTTTGTCCTCTTTACATTGAGATGCAATCCATACCAAAGGATATGCTCTTTAATCTTCATCAGTATTTTAAATCTTCTTCACTTTCAGCAACCAAGGTTGTATCATCTGCATATTGCAGGTTGTTCATGAGTCTTTCTCCAATCCTGATGCCATGTTTTTCTTCATATAACCCAGTTTCTCAGATTATTTGCTCAGCATACAGGTCAAATAAGTATGGTGAAAAATACAACCCTGTCCCACACCTTTCTTAATTTTAAACCATTCAGTGTTCCCATGTTCTGTTCAAACAACTGCCTCTTGGTCCAGGTACAGATTCCTCATGAGCACAATTAAGTGTTCCAGAATACTCATACTTTGCAATGTTGTCCATAGCTTGTTATGATCCACACAATCGAAAGTCTTTGCGTAGTCAATAAGGCACAGGTAAACATCCTCTGCTTTCAGTCAAGATCCATCAGACATCAGCAATGATATTCCTCATTCCATGGCCTCTTCTGAATCTGGTTTGAACCTCTGGAAGTTCTCTGTAAGTTTATGCTTGCAGCCATTTCTGTATTACTTTTAGTAAGACTTCACTCGCATGGGATATCAAAGATATTTTCTGATGATTTCCAAATTCTGTTGGGTCATCTCTCTTTGGAATGGGCACAAATATGGATCTCTTCCAATCAGTCAGCCAGATGGTTGTCTTCCAAATTTCTTGGAATAGATGAGTGAGTGCCTCTTGTGCCACCTCACTTTCTTGAAAGATTTCAATTTTTATTCCTTCAATTCCTGGTGCCTTGTTCTGTGCCAATTCCTTCAATGTACCTTGGACTTCTTCCTACAGTATCATTGGCTCTTGAACGTTGGCTCTTGAACGTTGACCATTTCCTTTTGGTACAGTGATTCTGTGTATTCTTTCCATCTTATTTTGATGCTTTCTGCATCATTCAATAATTTGCGCAGAGAATCCTTCAATAACAAAAGTTGAGGCTTGAATTTTTTCCTCAGTTCCCCCAGCTTGAGAAATGCTGAGCGTGTTCTTCCTTTTTGGTTTTCTGGCTCCAGATCTTTGCATATTTTGTTGTAATATTTGGCTTTATCTTCTCGGGCTGATCTTTGAAATTTTCTGTCCAGCTCTTGGATCTCCTCATTCTTCCACTTGCTTTAGCATCTCTAATCTGGAGAGCAAGTGTCAGTGTCTCTTCTGACATCCATTTTGACCTTTTCTTTCTTTCTTGTCTTCCTAATGATTTTTTACTTTCTTTCTGTATGATGTTCTTGATGTCATCCCACAGCTCTTCTGGTCTTCGGTCTTTAGTGTTTAATGTATCAAATCTGTTCTTCAGAGGATCTCTTAAATTCAGGTGGAATATATTCAAGGTGATATTTTGGCTCTCGTGGACTTGTTTTCCTTTTTTTCAGCTTCAGTTTGAATTTGCGTATGAACAATTGATGGTCTGTTCTACAAACTGCCTTGTTTTGACTGATGATATAGAGCTTTTACACCATCTCTTTCCACATATGTAGTCAATTTGATTTCTATATATTCCATCTGGTGAGGTCCATGTGTATAGACATCTCTTATGTTGTCTAAAGAAGGCATTTGAAATGAACAAATCATTGAGTTTGCAGAATTCTATCATGCATTCTCCAGCATAATGTCTATCACCAAGGCCATATTTTCCAACTACTGATCCTTTTTCTTTGCATACGGCCTTTGTATTCCAATCATCAGTAATGATCAATACATCTTGATTGCATGTCTGGTCAATTTCAGATTGAAGAAGTTGATACAATTCTTCTATTTCATCCTCACTGGCTTAAATTTAATAATAATGGTATTAACTGGTCTTCCCTGTAGGCACATGGATATTTTCCTATCACAGACAGTGTTAACCTCATTACTGATCTGGATATGTTCTTATTATTGTGTTGTTGTTAAATGCCATTGAGTTGATTCTGACCCATAGAGACCCTTTATAGGGTTTCTGGGGAGCAGCTGGTGAACTTGAACATCTGACCATGCAGTTCAAACAGCTTTGCAAACTAGCACATTAATCCACAGCGCCACACCAGGATTCCTCTTATTATTATTATGGATGCATATTAATACATGGAAGAACATATCCATATCAGTGTATTAATATGTATCCGTGTTATATGTATTAAGTATATATAAAAATGTGTCTTGGAGTTGGCTCCAGCTCATGGTGACCTTAGGTATAACAGAACAAAGCATTGCCC
Organism: Chrysochloris asiatica; assembly: GCF_000296735.1. NCBI lineage: Eukaryota > Metazoa > Chordata > Mammalia > Afrosoricida > Chrysochloridae > Chrysochloris > Chrysochloris asiatica. The sequence continues at coordinate 4,039,099 of NW_006408694.1, read as the reverse complement.
ATTCCCATGCCGTCTTCATGATCGCTGGTATGTTGAAATCATTATTACAGATGTTACTAATCCATATCATTAAAGATTTCCCTAATTTTTGCCATCCTCTACCTTACCAACTGGAGTCCTAGTGTGGCACTGAAGGTTAAGCACTGAAATGCTAATTGCAAGGCCACAGTTCAAACCCACCAGCTACTGCTCAGAAACCCTATGTAGGGTGGTTATGAGTTGAAACCAACTCAAAGGCATTTATCAACAACTTCCCAACCTTGATGTTCTTTTCCAGTGATTGGTCTTTCCTGTAAGCAAAACAAATTCTTATCACCACTGCTTCTAAGACTGATTTGTTTATTGTTTTTGAAGTACATGTTAGATTCAATACTCTTCATCATCACCATGATTCAAATGTATCAACTTCTTTAATCTTTTATTTTCATTGTCCAGCTTGCATATACATATGAGGTGACTGAAAGACTAGGTTTGAGGGTTTGGGGCAGTAGATATACCCAATGCAATGTATCATTTGGTTTCTTTCTTTGTTTTTCCTGTTTCAAGTGTTTATAACATCTTTGTTGAGATAAAACTTACATGCTTATAAGATTCATCCATTTTTAAGTACATACTGCAATGATTTTAACAAATTTTAGAGTTGTACAACCATCATAACAAAGCATGCTTACCTGCTTTTATAGTTGTGATAAACACTTATAAATATGATACTGGTGATCATGAGGGTGACTCAGGGCCAGGAACATTTTGTTCATGTGTTGAGTCTATTCAATGACACCTAACTATCGCTCTAAATACATATGCTATAAAACATTTGACATGTCAACTATCTTTGCATACAGTCCTTGAATTTTAATGCTGGTAATTCCATACACTCTTATTGATTCCTCTGTGTAGCACAGGGTATACCTTTGACAGCCCTGATCTGCCTAGGTGTATTTACTGGTGTGGTGCTGTAGGATAAGTACTAGACTGCTAACCGCAAGTCAGCATTTCAAACCCACCAACTGCACCTTGGAAACCCTATAAGGGTATCTATGAGTTAGAACCAACTCAATGGCACTTAACAACAGCAAATCTTAGCGTAAGGACCCTGGTTTAAGTGTTCTGCTACTAACTGAAAAGTTTGTAGTTTGAACCAACCCGTTGCTCCATGAGAGAGTGATGTGGCTGTCTGTTTCCATGAATATTTACATCTTTAGAAATACTATGAGGCAGTCCTACTCTTCCTATGAGTTAGAACTGACTCGACGGCCATAGACTAATCTTAAAGAAGCTGCATATATATCTTGTGGAAAGTGGCTTTGTACCATACAGGCTCCAAACTCCTTGGGTTTTTAAGCACACATTCAGCTCTTTGCTTTTAGGAGGTGGGGAAAATGCATTCCACATAGCAGAGTTAGTATGTAGTACTTGTCTCCAGGACCCTCTGATTGTTATAGTCTCTCTACCAGGAGCAAAACAATTGATTCCTTTAGATAAATATAATGCAGTCTACCAGAGTAGTTAAGCATGTAGACTTTGTATCAGACAGATTTTGACTCTTCTAATTCGAATCCTGTAAACTTGGTTGATTCTCCACTGAATGACTTAAATATCTATGAGACGGGGCTATTGTTACTCCTACTCACAGGATTGTAATAAAGACTCATTGTGATAAAGTGTTTTCTACAGAAGCTGGTATATAGTAAATGGTAATTAACAATCTTTTATATAAATGTCTTTGCTTCCAACTTTTTTTTATTTTTGGCCACATCCTATACAAATTAGCTGGAATTACAAATCCAAAGGATGTCCCAGCTGCAGAGAGTGAAGTTTCCTGTTGAAGTAAAAAAAAACTGGAAGATAGAGGAAGTTAATTTGGTGCTCTGTAGTACTGCAGACCGGTTGTCATTTAAGTGGATTCTGACTCATGGTGACTTCATGTTTACGGAACAGAACTGAGCCCCATAGGATTTTAAAAACAACAACTTTTATTGTGAATCAAGTGAAGGTTTAAAGACAAGCTCATCAATTTAACATTTAAAAAATCATATACTTTGTTTCATCTCAATGATTGCTTTTCCCTCCCTGTAACAACAGTTATCCCAGTTCTTCTCTGTGGGTCCTACTTCTATTCCACCTTCCTTTCCATTCTTCTCAACTTTGTTCTTAGGTAAATGTTACCCTTTTGTTTTGAGTAATTAACCAGACCATGGAGAACTACCTTATTAGTGTTGTTCCTCCTATATGACTATCTACTGCTATTCTGAAATTTGGGCCAGGAGGGTGAGTTCCTTCAGGCCTGAAGAGACTGAGTTCCTCCAGTCTCTTTCTGACCAGTAAGTCCGATATATTTTTTTTTTAATAATTTTGTTTCACATTTTTTACCACTCTATCTGGGATCTTTTAATGTGATCCCTTTCAGAGTTGTTGGTAGTGGTAGCTGGGCACCATCTAGTTTTTCTGGTCTCAGAGTTATAAAGATTTATTTCATTAGTCATTGGACTAATTGATTCCAAGCATCTTTAATTCTCATCACCTTTCTTTCTTCCATACATGGAGAGACCAATCATTGTACCTTAGAATACTGCTCACCAACGTAGGATGTAGAACATTGTCTTTTTGGACTATGCTATTCTAACTGATTCTGGTATCTCCTGAGATTATGGTCCTGATCCCTTAGGTCCAGCACCTCATTGCCTTAAGATGTTTGATAATATCTAAGAATTTTTCATTATTTTGCTTGCTGTATGTTCCATTACAATCATAGGTGTTTGCAGCAAAGGTAAATACCCATATACAAATATCCCCTTTCAAATGCATATATTTGTGATTATACTCCCACTTTCTTCCCAATTCCATTCAGCCTGTGTAGTATCTACCTGTGTACCTGTCCATGTAAAGAACACTGTTGTCCCAAGATATATATATATAGATAGATAGATAGATAGATAGATAGATAGATAGATCTATAGATCTATAGATCTATCTATCTATATATAGTTACGAATCGGGCTGTGAACCTTAAGGTCAGCAATTCGAAACTACCAGCTGCCCGGCAGGAGAAAGATGAGGCTTTCTGCTCCTGTAAAGATTTACAGCCTCAGAAACCCTGTACAGGGTAGCTATGCGTCGGAACCAACTCAACAACAACAAATATATATATATCATTATCTCTATTCCCTTTAGTCCTTGCATACCTCCCTGTTCCTTCATCTGTCTTCATCATTCTTCTTCCAACCTCCCTCTCTTTTTATATTGCCTTCCCCCTTCTTGTATATTGCCCTCCCTGTCACTCAAGTTAACACGTGCCTATCCTCTAGTAACTGAATTGCTCTCCGTGCCCGCCAGCCCTTGGTACCATCAAAGAATATTTCTTTTAGTATGAAAAACTTTTCTTGAGTTTTTACAGTATTTGTCCTTTTGTGATTGACTAATTTCAGTCAGCATAATGAGTCTTCATGATTCATCTATGTTATATAGTGTTTCACAGACGCATCCTTTTGCTTCAATATTTGCGTAGTATTTCATTGTGTGTATATACCAAAATTTGTTTATCCATTCTTCCATAGATGGACCAATTTTTTTTTGCTATTGTGTATAACACTGCAGTAAACACTGATGTGTGTATAACTACTCATTTTTGGCTCTTATTTCTTGTGGCTATATCCCAGTAAAGGGATTGCAGGGTCATATGGTATTTCTATTGCCATCTTTCTGAGTAAGTGCCATATTATTTTCCACAGTGTTTGAACAATTTTACAGTCCCATCAGCAATGTAGGAGGGTCTCAGATTCTCCACACCCTCACCAGCATTTGTTGTTTTGTTTTTTCAACTTTGCTACTAATGTTGCCATGAGATGATATTTCATTATTGTTTTGATTTGCATCTTTCTAATGACTAAGGAGTCCTGGTGTGCTCTGTGGATTAATGTATTGGACTACAAGGTCAGTGGTTCAAGCTCACTAGCTGCTCCTTGGAAACCCTGTACAGGATCACTATGAGTTGGAACTGAGTTGACAGTGCTTAACAACACAACAATGACTAATGACTGTGATCATTTCTTCCTACGTTTATCGGCTGCCTGAATGCAGTCCTTGGTGAAGTATTGGTTCATTTCCTGTGTCTTTTTCTTGTAGAGGTGTTATAGTTTTCTATAAATGTTAGCAATTAGTCCCTTGTCTGATATGCCAGTGCAAAACTTTTTTTCCCCAGTTTGTGTGCTCCCTTTTCACTCTTTTTGGAGAAAATTTTGATGCACACAAAACACACCTAATTTTGGGAGCTCCCAGTCATCTAATTTGTTTTCTACTGTTTCTGTGTATTTTAGTAACTTTTTACAGTGTATTTATGCCATGTATTAGAGTTCCTAGGTTAGTCCCTATTTTTTTACTGATGATCTTTATCAATTGTACATTTTACACTTAGGTCTTTAATCCATGTTGAATTTGTTTTTGTATATGGTTTGAGATATGGGTCTTGTTTTATTCTTCTACAAATCAATTTCCTGTACTGCCAGCACCATTTGTTGACAAGACTGTCTCTTCTCCATATAACGTTTTTGGCCTTTTGTCAAAGATCAGTTGACTGTATGTGGAAGGATATACTTCTGGGTTCTCAATTCTGTTCTACTGATCTATGCATCTTTCATTGTACCCGTACCATTTTGTCCTCTCTGACTGTGTAGTAAATTCTGAGATCATGGCGTGATCTCAACTTTGTTGTTCTTAACCAGTGCTTTGCTTCTCTGAGGTCTTTTTCTATGTAAAGATAGTGCTATTTTCCCATCTCTTTAAAAAGTGACGCTGGGGGTGGCCAGCTGATAAAAAGAGGGCAAACAGATGCAAGAGCACTCACACTTGCAGATGATACCCACTTGACCTGGCGTCAATGACTGGATGAACAGAGCTCAACCCAAAGAAGAAAGAAGAGGAAAAAAGTGTCATCTGATACAATTCGATAAACATGACCTACACCTATAAATGCAGTAGCTCAAAAGAGGAAACAAATCCCTGCTGCAAGAACTATTCCCACACCCTCCACACAAAGAGTAGACAGGGATGGGCAACTTGGACATTGGCTACCCAAAATGGGGCAAGGGATACAAAGGTAAGAAATGACTGGCTTACAAGCTTTCAAGAGGGAACCTAGATCCAAAGGATGTGGAGGAAGGTAGAGTCTCTAGTGAATAGTATCCAGCCTGTCCAGGAAGGGCTTATGAAATGAAATACAGATGGGTCTCTTGTGATGCAATAGTGAATAATTGTTATCAGGACTGATTGTGAGGGTTGGAAATCTAAAGGTGGACATTTTGTAGCAAGGAGGGGAGTGATTAACTTTTCAGTCTAGGAGCAGAGGGCCCTGTGACCATCAAGGAGAAGAGCGGAGAGCGGCATCCTACCCAGAGAAGCAGTGAGGCCCGAGATGGAGGCAGAGAAAACGATGTGAAGAGATGGAGTGGCTGGGGACTTGGGATCCAGAGAGGGAAAGGAGCTGAGGACTGTGTGGGGGTTGGAGGGGTGGGGCAGGCTTGCAGGGCACACCCTTTGGTTGGGTGAGGATGCATGGATGAGATGGTAACTATGCCAACGAAACGATGTATGATAGAATGGATGTAAGACTAATGTTCTCCCATGTAGACTATCACACAATTAACAATAAAACATTTATTTAAAAAAAAAAAAAAAGATGCTGGAATCTGTATTGGGATTGTATTATATCTATAGATTGCTTTGGATAGTGTTGATCTTTTTTCCCAATGTTAATTATTCCTATCCATGACCATGGTATATTCTCCCATTTCTTAAGTCTATTTTGGTTTCTTGTGGTAGTATTTTGTAGTTTTATTTGCATAGGTCTTTTGTTTTTCTGGTTAGATTAATTTCAAAGTATTTTATCTTTTGGATGGCTATTGTAAATGGTATTGTTTTCCGAAATTCTTTTTCAGAGATGTCTTTATTAGTATGGAGGAATCCGACTGATTTTTTTCTTTTTTTTTTTTAGTTCTTATTGTGAAATTTACATGGGAGAACATCAGCTTTACACTCATCCTATTATCTTTTTGGATGTGTGCATTTATCGCAGTAAATTGTCTTCTCAGCACTGCTTTCACCATGTCCCAAAGATTTTGGTATGTTGTGTTTTCATTCTCATTTGTTTATAGGAAGTTTACGAATTCACGTTTAATTTCTTCTTTTACCCAGTCACATTTCAATAGGGTGTTGTTCACTTTTCATGTATTCAACTTTATTTCCTTATTCTTCTTGTTGTTGATTTCTAATTTGATAGCATTGTGGTCTGAAAAGATGCTTTGTAGTGTTTTGATGTTTGTTAATTTATGGAGGCTTGCTTTGTGACCTAACACATGGTCAATTCTGGAGAATGTTCCATGTGCACTGGAGAAGAAATTATATTGTGCTGTTGTTGGGTTGAATGCTCTGTACACGTCTATGAGGTCAAGTTGGTTGATTGTGCTGTTTAGTTCATCTGTAACTTTGTCGAGTTTCTTTCTGGTTGTTCTGTTCCTTTTCGAAAGTGGCATATTAAAATCTCCCACTATAATTGTAGATTTATCTATTTCTTTCCATTTTTCTCCATTGAGAGTATTGTTGATTGTTGGATTTTTATTTATGTTCTTAATTGTGTTGAGGACTGTTCCTTCTATTTCTACCCTGCTGAGTGCTTTTATTGAGAATGGATTTTGGATATTGTCCAATGCCTTCTCTAATTAATATGATCATGTACAGATTCCACATGAGTACATTTCAATGTTCTGGAATTCCCATTCTTTGAAATCTTATCCATAATATTTTTTTATGATGCTGTTGTTGTTGTTAAGTGCTGTCAAGTCAGTTCCAACCCATAGCGACCCTGAACAGGGTTTCTGAGGCTGTAAATCTTTATGGGAGCAGAAAGCCTCATCTTTCTCCCATGGAGCAGCTGGTAGTTTCGAACTGCTGACCTTGTGGTTCACAGTCCAACATAGTTAAATGCCTTCATGTAATTACTTAAATAAGTCAACATTTTTCTGATATTTTTATTTCCAGCCAAATCCATCTAACATCAATGATAACCCTTGTTCCACATCTTCTTCTTAATCTTCTTATTCAAAAGGGAATAGAAGTATATAGGTATGTCAGAAGGGGAAAGAAATGTAGGCAGCTAAAAAGAAAATGAAGGAAAAATTAAAGGAAATAGCTTTCTTCTTTTTTTCATGTACCAAAAGGGAAACTGAATCCTGGTGTGGCACTAAGATAAGTACTGGACTGCAAAGTCAGGTTGAACCCAAAGTCACAAGGTCAGAGGATCAGACTCACCAGGTGCTTCTCAAAACCCTATATAGAGTTGCTATAAGTTAGAACTGACTCAAAGGCAGTTAACAGCAGCAGCACCAGCAGCAAAGGGGAAACAATGTATACTTGTTTTCTTATTAGCACACACTGTTAGGAACTTTCCTTCAAATGAAAATAAGAAACGGGAGAGAGAAAAAAGATTTGGAAATAAATAGTGGTGATGTTTGGGCAACATGGGAAGTACAGGTAGTGTGATTGTGTTGTACGTGTAAAAATGGTTGAAATGACAAATGTTTTGTTTTATATTTAAATAGCTATAATAAAAAATACACTTAAAGAAAAAGAAAGAAAATGAACATGACTCAATAACTTTTGGAGACCCAATAATGGGTCACAGAGAAAACATCAGAGCTGGATTTTAAAAGATGAATGAAGTAGGAAAAATCTTCGAAGCAGAGGGGAAAACGGAAGCAATGGTGCCCCACTAACAACCCATTACAGAGTCAGTTCTAACTCACAGTGACCCTAAAGGACGCAGTAGAATTATTACTCTATAGGATTTCTACAGCTGTAAATCATTATGGAAGGCAGATGGTCTCATTATTCTCCAGAGAATTGTCTGGTGGGGTTGAGAAAAAAGAAAAATAATAAATGTAAGTATGTGTGTGTATAGTTGTTGTTGTTAAGTGCCATCGAGTAGCAACCCTGTATAGGGTTTTTGAGGAGCAGCTGGTGGGTTTAAACTGCAGATCTTGTGGTTCCTAATCCAGTGTCAATCCTACAGCCTAAATTTTATGTTCTGGATCTAAAAGTTCCAGAAGAAACAATGTCCAAGTAGTAACAAGAATACTGAGCACACAGATTTGTTTTGTAGTACTATTTTACAATAAAAGGAACTACCACACCTTAGAAAATGGCTTATTTTAGGACTGTTGTTGTTTTTAAGTGCCATTGAGTTGGTTCTGACCCATAGGCACCCTGTATAGGGTTTCCAAAGAGAACCTTGTGAGCTAGAAATGCTGACCTTGCAGTTCAAATGGCTTTGCAGTCTGGCGTATTAACCCACAATGCCACACCAGGACTCCATTCTAGGACTAGGCCAAGAAATATACAAGATGAGTTGGGAGTATCTTGATGTGCCTGCAATAATAAAGTGTTTCAAACAAACAATAAAATAAAAACAATGATGACATGTCAAACAGACAGAGGAGAAGGCTAGAACAATTTTATTTTTAAAACAAATATAGTATTTTATTGTAACCCAAGGAATAAAATAAATATCCATGAATTTAACTTGGTTTAAATGGGTCAATAAATAAGCAAATAAAGGAAAGAGACCAATCTCTTATGTAGAAGAATTTCCCATTCCTTTTAGAGTGGGCTGTGCATCAGGACTCCCTTAAAAGGAGTAGAGTATGAAAAGGAAGAGAAAGAGTGAGTCCATAAAGGAGAAACCTGAGGAACACTACCTCAGTCAGGTATGTTGTTATTAAGTGCCATTGAGTAGGTACAAACTCACAGCTATCCTTTGCACAACAGAACAAAACAGAGAATGGTCCTGTGTCAACCTCACAATCTTTGCTAAGACACAATCTTTGCTAAGACATTGCTGCCACCATTGTGGTAATCCATCTCATTAGGGGTCTTCCTCTTTTTCTTTGACCCTCCACTTTACCAAACATGATATCCTTCACCAGGGACTGGTCCCTCCTGACAATATGTCTGAAGTATGAGAGACAAAGTTTAACCATCCAATTCCAAGGAGCACTCTGGTTGTACTGCTTCCAACACACATCTGTTTGTTCTTTTGGCAGTCCGTGGCACTTTTAATATTCTTCTCCAACACCATAACTCAAATGCATCAATTCTTCTATTGTCTTCCTTATTCATTGTCCAACTTTCACATGCATATGAGGTTATTGAAAATACCATGGATTTTCCAGGCACACCTTAGTCCTCAAACTGCCAGTTTTGCTTGCCAGCACCTTAAAGAGATCTTGTGCAGCAGATTTGCCTAATGCAATATGTCATTTGATTTCTTGACTGTAGCTTCCATGAGTGTTAATGGTTGGTCCAAGAAAATGAAAACTTTGACAACTTCAATCTTCATTTATATGGATATTGTTTATTGGTCCAGTTGTGAGGATTTTTGTTTTCTTTACATTGAGAAGCAACCCTTGATATAATGTGATGAAACTAGTATTTTACCTCTCTGATCTTCTTCTCAAAAACCTATAACACCATTCTAATTATGAAAAGCACATTAGAGTATGCCAATTTACAGTCCTTCTACAGAATGCCTGGCCAGTATTCCTCAACACTGTAAAATCCATCAAAAGCAAGGGAAGTCTGAAAAACAATCACAGTTAAGAAGAACCTATTGAGCTGTTATAACCATATGTAATATGGGATCTGAATGGAATCTTGAGATGAAAAAAGGACACTAGGTAAAAACTAAGGTTATCTGAATTAAGTATGAAGTTTAGTTAATAATAATGTATCAGTATTGGTTCATTAATTATAAAAATGTACTATATATATATATTAATAACATATATAAATAACTGAGTGTTAGGAACTCTCTTAGCAAATTTTTTTCATACATCTAAAACTGTTTTAAAGAACAAAGTTTATCCCCACAAAATTGATCATGGCTTCTCCTTCTTTAAAACTAACAACGACTTCTGGGTATAATTCCTAATCTTTCTAATGCTTATCAGGTCCTAATCCAAAGGATTCCACCTGCCTCTCAAGCCTCATCTCTCACCTGTCAGAGTAATCCTTCATGTCCTTGACATACTGGCCTCCTAGTGTTTCTTGGTGTGTATTGTTCTCTTCTAACGTAATCTTCACACTGGCTCATTCCTTCTGCCTACCATACTCACAGCTCATTTTTTGGTGAAATGGCTAAGCCAGCTAATATTGTCAATGTTAATTTAGTAATACAGCAATTACGGTGGACTTAGGTTGAGTAACAAGTCCAGTGCTACTCTTTCTTGGAGACAAAGCTGGTACTTGGGTTTACATACTTCCTTGTTACCACATCACCTTTGCATCCCTCATTGCCAAATTTTGTGGATGTTCTAAAGCCATTTTCTTCTCATTTCAACCTGGACTTTATCAAACTAGATTTGTCGTTACTGCTTGTTAAAGATGGCTTAGGAAATCCTTGCATTTTTCACAGCCATCAAACAAATATATGCTCCAAGGATCTGATTCTCCTCCTTCCCCAAGAAAGTCGGCCAGATGATCCCATCTGTGCAAACGCAGCAGAGGATGATTCTGTGAATTAATTCTCCTCAGACCAGCTGCCTGCAGATCCCTCCCTACTGCTGCCAGAGCTAATTTCCTCTATGCTCTGTCTGCTCTGAAGTGGCACTGACTTTGCAGATGTTGTTTATGTTATGGACTCATGGCTAACTATGCCTATTATGCTTCTCCCTTTCTGTGGCAAAGCCTGCATGATTTCAATTACTTTCTCAAGAAAACTCCACAGTGAAACATAATGTAAAATGTTCAAGGTGGTTTTTTGAGTTAGCATCCCCCAGGCTTCACTCTCACTATTTTCATAAACATACATTTATGTGAAGGGTATGTTCTTTCTCCCACTCCCCAATAAGGTAGGAAACATAAGAGTCTCCCTGGGGAACTTAGACAGGATTGCTAATGAAGGCTTAAAGCCTCCTTTGTCTATGTCAGGAGCCTTATTGTATCTTTGAAGAAACATAATCATTTTAAGTGGTTGCAAATCTCCTAATTATTTCTACACTACAGCATGCCACATGATGTTTTTCTTGTTGTCACTCTTAGCAAAAGCTACTTTTCCCAATGGACTCCCATTCCTTTGGTCTAGATGAAAACAAGTCTGTAGAATTAATTTTAAAGATATATTCCTTGTATCGGATTAATTAAGTTAGCAAGGTAATGTTATCTCACTGTTCTTTATGTTACAGTAATGGTTTCAAGTTTGTGTGCAAAAAAAACCCACCAAAACATTATTTTAAGTGGAACCCAAATTAGCAAAAATGTCAGTCTGCCCTCAGTGCCTAGATTTTCCACATTTAATAATATTTTGGAGTATATTTTTTATAGTTTATTTTTAGAGAACTATAAGTGCAAATGTGCAAATATCACTCTAGAATTACAAAATGGTTTCAAAAGGTTAAGCAATTTGCCAACAGTATAAGCAAATACGGCTGCTAGATGAGAGAAGAGTATCCAAGCAAAAGAATGGATGTTGAATTATGTGATCTCAGGAGGCTCTTAACAAGGAAAGATTGGAAATAGCTGTTTGTGATAAATCCCAATTAACCAAAAATCTGAAGCTTTGAAGTGTTTACAGTAGTATACTAAATCTACTATTTTAGGGAGAAATTATTTTTCTATTGCAACTGTTGAGATAAAAACTAGCTTTTAACTATGCTATGACAGTTATAGATTTCAATGAACCAGAATTAATATTTCAGTTACGTATCCTTACCACCAATTTGTTGTTGTTACTGCCGTTGAGTTACTTCTAATTCGTAGGATTTCCAAGGAGCAGGTTTGGAACTGCAGACCTTGTGGCTAACAGTCCAGTGCTGATCCTACAGCACTACACCAGGAGTCCTTTGTTGTAGTTGTTGTTGCTAAGTGCCGTCCAGTCGGTACTGACTTATAGCGACCCTATGTACATCAGAACGAAACACTGCCCAATCCTGGGCCAACCTCACAATTGTTGCTAAGTTTGAGCCCATTGATGCTGCCACTGTACCAATCCATCTCGTTGGGAGTCCTCCTCTTTTTCTTTGATGCTCTATTTTACCAAGCATGATATCCTTCTCCAGAGACTGGTCCCTCCTGACAATATATCCGAAGTATATGAGAGACAAAGTCTGGCCATCCTGGCTTTCAAGGAGCACTATGGCTGTATTTCTTACAACACCGATCTATTTGTTCTTTTGGCAGTCCATGGTACTTTCAATATTCTCTTCCAACACCATAACTCACATGTATCAATTCTTCTACTATCTTCCTTATTCACTATCCAACTTTTACAATGATTAACTCCTTTTAAATGAGCAACTGTCCAAACAAAAGTGCTGGAGAAATCTAGAAAATGATCATATTAGTTAGGTACAAGTAACCTAAAGTCCAATTCAAACTGGTAAACTCACCAACTTAAAATATTTTGAAACAAATATATTTGGTTTCAGATTAGACTTAATCTAGCAGTTTAACTATATTCTCAATGACTCTGAGCTACTCCCTGTTTTTTCTGTGCCTTCTGAAATGATAGGCACACCAAAGCCAGAGGATGGAGAGGAGAGTGATGTAAACGCATATGGACATGTAGATTCATTCTCGGTGTGCTATTAACTTTCTCCAGTTTTACAACTGAGGAATGAGGCAGAAGCTTTTATAAATATTTTGCCAAACACACTAGCTGGACTAAAGTATGTGGATGCTTGAATACTGGGTGTGTAATAGGTCACACATAACCAGCAAATAGAAACTTAACTTCAAAGCTCAGGAAAGAGATCACATCCACTGAGAGATTACTTCAGGCTTTGGAGGCAGGCTAAACTGGACTTGCCTTTCAATTACACTACTTATTAGATGTCTGGCTTTCAGTGGGTGACTTATTCTCCTTACAGTTCCTTTATTTCATCTGTATAATAAAACTTTTGTTAATAATAATTAACTCACACAGTCATCATGAAAAATAAAATAAGGTTGATTAGGAAAAATATCTTCCAATGTCTGCCCCAACATGTAGGCTCAGTCATCATTGACGTTGGGTCTAGGGTTTTCAGCCTTGAGGCATCTGTCTATCTATCCACTTGGATACAATGAGAACACGACCAATGCCTCTGGGTTTGTTGGACAAGTCTAGAGTGTTGCCAAAAGGTCAGTCTTCTTGTTGCTTGACCAGAAAATTTTCCGGATGGCTGTTTTTCTCTGTGTATTCTTAAACTGAATAGCCGTTTCTTCATGTACCGAAATATTCCTCGGATAATTTCTTTTGTCTTATTTTAGAAAATAGGCTTTTAAAGGAACAGTTTCTGTGATGATAAAGAAGAAGGAAATGACAAGGGTAGAAGAAAGTGAGGGAAGCAACTGAACTGTCTATTTTCATTTTAAAAGCATAGCATTTTAAGCTGCTTACTACCATAAGACCTGTCCTGACCTATGTAGTCTTTCCATCACTTCTAGCAAAATGCTATTTGCAGAGAAAAGCAAATGTCTGTTGTCTTTCTTCTCAGGCCTTTCATAGTATCATCACAAAGCAATTAAGAAAATCAAAGCAGAGAAACAATTTGCAAAAGTACTTCAACTGTTAACAAAATATGAGGCATGGGATAAGTACCAGAAATAATGAGAGGAAATGCTGTTACCACAAGAGAGTTCATGAGTGCCCTTTGAATGTGGTGAGTGCATTTTACACAGCATTGTCTTGGTTCCCCCTGATATACAGGTTTGTTGCTAAAGGATCATCTCACTGGATGACTAATGAAACTCATCTGTCCTTATTGCCTCCCAAAGTGCAAAGGAGGCAACTATATAAAGTTATACTAGTGAGTAGTATGTACTATAATGGAAATATGCACACCAATGTTCACTGTAGCACTTTTTACAACAGTCAAAATATGTAAAGCACCAAGTGTTCACCAGTAGATGTACAAATAAGCAAAATGTGGTATATATGCACAATGGAATATTACTCAACCATAAACAGAAATGAAGTTCTAATGCATGCCACCACATGGTTAAACCTTGAAAACATTACGCAGAGGTAAAGTAAGGCAGCTGCAAAAGGGAAAATACAGCATGATCTCACTTGCATGAAATAAGTAATTATATAGGAACCAAAGGTTATTACTAGTGGTTACCAGGGGTGGTGGTGGTAGTTGTTATTGTTGTTGTCTTCCATCAAGTTGTTTCCAACTCATAGAGACCTTATGCACAGTAGAACGAAGCCCCACTTGGTTCTGTGCCATCCTCAAAATTGTTGTTACATTTGAGCCCACTGCTACCACTGTACCAATCCATATCACTGGGGGTCTTCCTCTTTTTCTCTGATCCTCCACTTTACCAAGCATGATGTTCCTCCTCCAGGAATGAACTTTCCTCACAGTATTTCCAAAGAATTAGAGAAGAAGTCTCACCATTCGGACTTCTAAGGAGCATTCTGGTTGTACTTCTTCCAACACAGATTTGTTTTTTCTTCTAGCAGCCCATGGGTGGTAGGGAAGAGGAAATGGGGAATTTTTGTTTAGGGGACAGTAAGTTTATGCTAATGGTGGCTGAATGATTAGGAAAAGGCTAACAACATTTTTGGTTGCATAACAAAGAATATAATCAACATCATTGGATATTCTATGTAGAAATTAATGAATAGGCAAATATTTTGTTATATGTCTTTTCATCACATGAATAAAAACAACAGAAGTGAATAGCATTCTGATCACATGTGTTTCTATTTTCATTTTATGTGAATAAAACACAAACTTAAAACAGAGTTTAAATTGTTTCTTTTTCATAATTCTCCCTGAGCTACTTGCTCACTGTCTATGGAAATCTATGTGTTGTGTTGTGTTCCACGTGGTGAATATTTCAATGTAGATAAGAAAGCAGTTAAGATCAATGTTGAAATATTTTTGTAAACTATAGTATCGTTTTCATAAAATGTCATTCAAAGGATTAATGTTAAGGTAGCAAAAGAACAAACTATCAAATTCTGTCCTATTCACAGTATTTGAGAGTAAAGATATTTGCCTGCCTCTTTCTTAATGATTCTGCATTAACAACAACCCAAATTCCAATATTTCACAACAGGTGAATAATAGAAACACTCAGGGACCTATTGCTTTTAAATTATTAAACTTACTACAGAAATATATTAATAGTCAACTTACTTCTTGTTCAGAAATATGTTCCTTACAATAAAAACAAGATTACTAAAGTGTGGGGAAAGATAGAATTAAGACACAAATGTTTGCCTTCCATCCTATAAATATCTTACAAAGTGATTAAAAAGAAGTTTTAATTTTAAAACTCCATAGCACTCCCATGTAAATGATCACTTAATTCACAAAAAACAAACTTAAAAAAAAAAAACAAAAAACTCCATAGCATTGGTGGGAAAAAAGAAAAAGTAGCTCTCATCAATGAATCAGAAATTATGAAGCTATCCGCAAAGATAGATAGCAAATGAAAATTGAATATAAACATGAAGGAAAACACAAATTCAAAAACTAAAGTTAAAAAAAAGATCATCCAAGGATAAATGACATTTTATAAAAAAGAAAAGAGAATTAAGTAGTCAAAAACTAAAAACTGAAATAAATAACTTTAAGAAAAAGAGATATAACCTACAATAGAAAAGAAAAAATAAAATGTTTTGATATTTCAGACAATATGTGTCATGCAATAAAAATATTCCTAAGTGGAAAAGGGTCTTATGAAATCAAGAGTGTTTTTAATCATTCAAAAATGATTACAAAAAATACAATTTGAATAGAAGAGTTGAATAATAAAACAAGAATGTGATGAAGATCAAATAGTTAATAAAGTAAGTCTCCTAAAATATAAAACAAAAAGACAAAGATCTATACAAACATATATATATGGAGAGCAGTGACTCTGTAGGATAAGCACTGGACTATGAACAACAAGGTCAACGATTCAAGTATATTAGTCACTTCACAGGCAAAAAATGAGACTTTACACCTTCCGAAACCCGATACAGGTTTGCTATGTGTCAGAACCTACTTGATAACACTTAGAAACAACATATGTATGTGTGTGTATAGTAAGAGCAAAGTCAAAAGCACAGAGCACCAATGTATGTATTACATACATCTTCTGCAGCTTGAAGGAAAGAAAGAGATAGAATATAGAAGGGAATAATAATAGAAAAGATAATTAAAGTACATTTTTTTAATCAAAGCCAAACTGAAAGGAACCACAGGGTGTCAAAAGAGCTAAATTAAAACACACCAAAAAACATATATCCTGGGGAAAAAATTGGTATTCTAATTTAAAAGCACATTCTAAATGTTGCCTTAACAAATAAGAATCAGGTTGACAGCAAATTTCTTATATATATAGGGCTTCTGGTATAGCGCTGTCAGATCAGCACTGGACTTCAAATTATAGGTTGGCAGTCAAACCCACCAGCTGCTCCTCAGAAACCCTGTACAGGGTTGCTGTGGGTCGGCACCAACTCAACAGACCTCAACACCACATATGTGTGTGTGTGTGTGTGTATTCTGGACTGCAAAGTCAGTTTGAAACACAAGGTTGATGGTTCAAGATCACCAGCCACTCCTTGGAAACTCTTTAGTTTGAGGACTAAAATGTGCCTGACCGAAGCACTGGTATTTTCAATAGCCCCATATGCATGTGAAAGTTGGACAATGAATAAAGAAGACAGTAGAAAAATGGATGCATTTGAGTTATGGTATTGGAGAAGAATATTAAAAGTACTATGAACTGCTGGTGGTATGTCCTGGGGTTGGTTCACTCATAGCAACCCTGCATAGGGTTTCAGAGGCTATACATCTTTACAGGAGCAGGAAGTCTCATCTTTCTCCCGCAGAACTGCTGGTAGTTTCAAACTACTGACCTTGAGGTTCATCACCAGCCTGGATCATAACCACCACACTACCATATCTCCTTATGAATTTCTAGAAGAACAAATAAATCTCTGTAAGAAGAAGTACTACTATGATGTTCTTTGGAAGCCAGGATGGCAAGACTTTGTCTCTCATACTTTGAACACATTGTCAGGAGGGACCAGTCCCTGGGAATGATATCATGCTAGGTAAAGTGGGAGGTCAGTGAAAAAGAGGAAGACCCTCCTACCCCAATGAGATGAATTGTTACCATGACAGCAGCAATGATCTCAAACTTAACAACCATTGTGTGGATGACACAAGATTGGGTAGTGTTTTGTTCTGTTTTACGTAGGTCATTATAAGTTAAAATGAACTCCACAACATCTAACTGCATATATACAGATTCCTGGTGTGATACTGGAAGATCAGCACTGGACTGTGAACCATACGTCAGCTGTTTAAACCCACCAGCTTTTCCTCAGAAATCCTGTTCAGAGTGTCTAAGTAGTGGAATCGACTCAATGGTACTTAACACAACATATAAATACATATATATATAT
>NW_006408694.1:4018606-4021197 GCF_000296735.1 Chrysochloris asiatica | reverse complement strand
AGAAAGAGAAAGTGTCCTGGTGTGACGCTGTAGGATAAGCACTGGACCACAAGTTCGGTTTAAACTGCAAAGTTGTCTAGTTGTTTCTGACTCATAGCAACCGTGTATAGGGTTTCCATGGAATGACTGGTGGGTTTGACTGACAACTTTGCAGTTAAGAGTCCAGTGCTTATCCAACAGCGCTACACCAGGATTCAATACACATATATATTGTTGTTAAGTGCCTTCAAGTTGGTTCCGACTCTTGGCAACCCTGTATAGAGTTTCAAAGGAGCAGCTAGTGGGTTTGAACTGCTAACCTTACGGTTCTCAGGAATGCTGATCCTGCAGCACCACACCAGGAGTCCATATGCATACATATTATGTATGTATATATAATTTACTAATATATATTATCTGAATGCCAGCCAACCAAAGATAAGATAGATGGACAATCCACTACAAGGTAATCGTCCATGCTTGATGGCCAACTTCAAATTTGCAAGGACTTTTGTCTAATTTGTTCATTGTTGTAATTTCAGCATATAGAACAGCTCTTTATTTAGAAAGCGTTCACTAAGTATTTCTTGAATGAATAAAATTTAAAATAGCAACTTACTTTGAAAATAGAACACTCTGCTCAGTCAAGCTAGCATTTAAATATGAAAAACTCTGATATGCTACTTCAGAGTCCTGGCATGGCTTTGTAGAATAAGCACTGAACTGCTATCTGCAAGGTTTGTGGCACAAAGCCACAGTGACTCCTCAGAAACTCTATACAGGGTCGCTTTAAGTGAAAACCAACTCAATGACACTTAACAACAACAACAATAGATGCAAAAATTTAAATTTTATCATTAATACTATCTCTGAAAGAAACATTTAAGGATAGAATGCACAGAAGTAAGTGGAGGGAGTCCAGGGTAAGATGGCAGAGTAAGCAGACACATTGAGTCGATTTCTACAACAAAGACATGGGTGACCGAGTGAAACAGATACAGGTGGTGATCCCAGGACTCTGAGCATCAGAGGATAGAACAGAGGGTAGATTGAGTGCCAGTGGATGGACTGTGAGTTGGCATGGAATGGCACAGTCCTTTTCAGTTTTTGCAATTGTCTCTGGATACAATGGCCTGCAGACAAAGGACATGGCTGGAGTCTGGCAGCAAAAATGTACAGTTCTCTCTTGTTCCTGTCTTCTTCTAGTAGACAGGGATACAACCAGTATTCCCCCTCCCCCTTGCCAGCACAACGACCAATAGTACTCCCTTTGCTCTGCATGGAATCAGGTGTCTGTGCTTCTGGAAGCACATTAATCCACTCTAGATACTACACAAACATAGAACTAACTGTGTTTACATTTTAATCTCTACCACATCCACCAGGAGTACCTGAATATATACCAATATGCTATCATCAACTAATTGTAAATATGACATCACAATGTCCTAGAGAACACAGATGATTTCAGCTTATACCAAGAAACAAGACAGAGTGCCTCAAACAAGTCACCAACATACAGAGTCAGAAAATATAACACAAGAAATGGTAAAACAAAAGAAATCCCTACCTGATAAGGATTTGAAAAGGTAACTTTAATGACTTGAGCAAAAAGTCAAGAAAATTATAAATGAAATCAAGGAAAACAGACAAAATGATGGGGAAAAGTCAGGAAACTGACTTTTAATTGAAAATTAAAATAATTTTTAATTTTTTAAAAAAATTAAAATAATAATTGACAAAATAATTGAAAATAATGGGAACCATACAAAATCAGCAAATAGAAAGCCAGAAGATTAACACGAAGATTTCAGAAATAGATAATGCACTGAAAAAGCAAAGACATAGAATTGAATTAGTGGAAAGTTGAATCACTAAGCTTGAAGAAAAATCTCTCAATAATCATCTGCTAGAGGAAAAATCAGAAAAAAAAAAAAAAATCTAAAACCAAAGATTTGTATGGGATACTATCAAGAAGAATAGTATATATGTAATAGGAATTACAGAACAAGAAGAGACAAACAAACAAAAAAAACACACAAAGAATATTGTCCAAGAGTTGTTGAAAGACTAACCTATTTAGACGGAGCTGGTGAAGGGAGATGGGGATAAGACTCTTGTGGTTCAATAGCAAATAATTTCTATCAAGACTGATTGTGAATGTTACTAATGTAAAGGTAGAAATTTTGTAACAAAAGGAGGGGAGTGGCTGATCTTGCATTACAGGAATGGAGGACCCAGGGACCATCAAGGGAGAAGAGCAAAGTGCAGTACCCTATCCAGAGAAGCAGGGACACCAGAGAGGGAGGCAGAGATGATGACGTAGAGAAATGGAGTGATTGGGGACTCTAGACTCAAGGAGGGAGAGGGGCTATTTGCTGGCTGCCAGGGGCAGACTTGCAGGGAATACCCTTTGGTTGTTGGAATGGTTATATATTCCTGAGTGCTTTGGTGTACATCCAAAGAAAAAACAGAGGGAATGGAAGCAAATGCTGTTGAATGATGATGTCTGAAGGGGATTGTAATCATTGCAATGAAACAAAATACAATAGAATGAATGTGAAGCTGATGTTCTCCCAAGAAAACTATTACTCAATTCACAATACAAACTT
>NW_006408694.1:4015822-4018031 GCF_000296735.1 Chrysochloris asiatica | reverse complement strand
AGGGTTTCTGAGGAGCAGCTGGTGAGCTTGAACCACCGACCTTGCAGTTCAAACAGCTTTGCAGTCTGGCGCATTAACCCACAGCACCACACCAGGACTCCATATGTGCAAAGTAAAACAGATCTATAAGACTGAGAGAACCAGAGATACAGTTGCAACAACAACAACAAAACATAAAATTTAGAAAGGAAATATTCCAGTTACAGGACTGCCAAATGAGGAGGAAATCAAACAAATTTCAAGAAAATTAATAAATAAAAATAAACCTAGCTGTAATCCTAAAAATCAGACCAAGCCTTATTCCTATCCCTAACCCAACCATCATCCCTAACATAACCCTGTTGTTATGTTGTTATTGTTGTTGTTAAGTGGCATCAAGTTGGTTCTAACTCATAGTGACCCTGATAGGGTTTCTGAGGAGTGGCTAGTGGGTTTGAACCACCACCCTAGTGGTTCAAGTCAACCTTGCAGTCCAGTGTTTATCCCTTAGAGACACATCAAGACTCTAATATAATTGTAGTTATGACTCTATCTCTAACCATAACCCTAACAATAAATGAAGTCATAGGCCTAGCCAAGACTTAACCATAGTCCCAAACCTAACACTCACTCCTTACTCTTATACATCCCACCCAGCCCCAACCCTCAAGAAACAAGAAACAAAAGGAGGAAAAGGCAAAGTGGAGAATGGTGACATGGAATACAAGAAAGAGTAGTAAATGCAGAAACAAATAAAATGTACAATTAAAAAGGGTCTCTCATATAAGAAAGGGTATATTCTAACAAGTAGATATGAGTTAGTCAACAATATCCGAGGCAAAATCTGGTAGAAACTAAAGAATAAATAAACAAATTTACACATGCAATCATTAGTATTGAAGGAAATGTAATTATATTACCAGCTATTCATCAATCAAGATTTAGTTCGTTTGGTGCTGAGACAGGAAGCTAATCAAGAAATACTGCAATATTGCTAGTGAAGAAAGAAAAATTCAGGTGCAGAACAATCCAGTACAATTAATTATTTATTAAAAACTTGCACTTGTGTAATTTATATAAATTCATAGAAAAGTTCAAAATGATACTAAACAACACAGAAAAGATGGTTAAAGGCAAGCTATGCATAAGACAAAGGGAATGTTACTTCTTACAGCACTTCCTTCAGTATGAGTATTTCTGTGCTAGTTGATATACTTACAACCAGACTGCTTTACTCTATTATTTGTGTAAAACACAGTGAACTTAAGTGTTTAAGTGCTATACAGATATGTAAGGAAAAATAGTTGACAAACACAAAACCAACAGTTTAAGTTGGTAGCTAGCAACAATGAGTCCTGGTTTGGCATTGCAGGTTAATTCGCTAGACTTCAAGGTCTATTTGAATCATATGGTAGACAGTTCAAGCTCACCAGCCACTCCTTGGAAACCCTACACAGGGTCAGTATGA
Organism: Chrysochloris asiatica; assembly: GCF_000296735.1. Classification (NCBI taxonomy): domain Eukaryota; kingdom Metazoa; phylum Chordata; class Mammalia; order Afrosoricida; family Chrysochloridae; genus Chrysochloris; species Chrysochloris asiatica. The sequence continues at coordinate 4,016,584 of NW_006408694.1, read as the reverse complement.
ACCAGAACAGATCCAATAGCACTAAGATGCAACAAACTATGTCAAAAGCAAAATCACTGCCTTTGAGTTGATTTTGATTCATTATTGTTGTTAGGTACCATCAAGTCGGTACCATATCATAGCAACTCTATGAACAGCAGAATGAAACAATGTCCAGTCCTGCACCAACCTCATAATCTTTGCTATGCTTGAGCACAGTGCTGCTGTCACTGTGCAAATCCATCTTGTTGACCATCTTCTTCTCATTCTCTGACCCTCCACTTTGCCAACCATGATATCCTTCTACTGTTACTGGTCCTTCCTGATATGTCTGAAGAAGTATGAGAGACAAAGTCTGGCCATATAAGTTTCCAAGGAGCATTCTAGCTGTACTGATTCCAACAAAGATTGGTTTGTTCTTTTGACAGTCCATGGTATTTTTTTAATATTCTCCTCCAACACCATAAGTCAAATGCATCAATTCCTCAATCGTCTTCCTTATTCATTGTCCAATTTTCACATGAATTTGAGGAAACTGAAAATTCCATGGTATGGATCAGGCACATCTTAATCCTCAAACTAACATCTTTGCTCTGGAACACTTTAAAGATGCCTTGTGCAGCAGATTTGACTAACGTACTATGCCATGTGACTACTGCTTCTTTGAGTGTTGATGGGTGATCCGAGCAAAATGAAATCTTTGACAACATCGATCTTTTCTCCATTTATCTTGATGGCATTTATTGGCCCAATGGTGAGCATTTTTGTTTTCTTTACATTGAG
>NW_006408694.1:4011957-4015272 GCF_000296735.1 Chrysochloris asiatica | reverse complement strand
ACCATAGTTTGTCATGATCCACACAATTGAAACTGCATAGTAAAGCACAGGTAAAATCTTTGTGGTATTCTCTGCTCTCAGTAAAGATCAATCTGATGTCAGCAATGATATCCCTTGTTCCCTGTCCTTTTCTGAATCTAGCATTAACCTATGGCAATTCTTCGTCAATGTACTGTTGCAGCCATTTTTATATGATCTTTAGCAAAATTTTACTTGCATGACATATTAATGATATTTTCTAATGATTTATGAATTCCATTGGGTTACCTCTCTTTGGAATGGGCACAAATATGGATCTTTGCGAGTTAGCCCGGTAGCTGTCTTCCAAATTTCTTGTCATAGACAAGTGAGTGGCTGCAGAGTTGTATCCGCTTTTTTGAAAGATTTCAATTTGTATCCCACTAATTTTCAGTGTCCTGTTCTTTGCTAATGCCTTCAGTGCACCTTAGACTTCTTCTTTCAGTATAATTGGCTCTTGATCATATCCTACCTCTTTAAATGGCTAGTGCAATGACTCTGTGTATTCCTTCCTTCTTCTTTTGATGCTCACTGAATCATTCAGTATTTTGCCCATAGAATCCTTCAATATTTCAAGTCAATGCTTGAATCTCTTCTCCAGTTCCCTCAGCTTGAGAAATGCTGAACATGTTCTTCACTTCTGGTTTTCTAACTCTAGGGCTTTGCATATTTTCTTGTAATATTTGACTTTGTCTTCTCAAAACGCTCTTTGAAACTTTCTATGCAGCTCTTTTACCTCATTCCTTTCATTTGATTTAGCTTCTCTACACTGGAGGAAATGTTTCAGAGTCTCTTCTGACATCCATTTTGTGTTTTCCTTCTTTCTTGTCTTCTTAATGACTTCTGGTTTTCAGTCTTTAGTGTCTATTACATCAAATTTGTTCTTCAGATGACCTCTAAATTCAAGTGGGGTATGGTCAAGGTCATATCATGGCTGTCATAGAATTGTTTTAATTTTCTTCAGCTTCAGCCTGAACTTGCATATGAGCAATTGATGATCTGTTCCAGTCTGCCACTGGCTTTGTTTTGGCTGATGTTTCCACAGATGTAGTCAATTTGATTTCTGTGTTTTATATCCGCTGCAGTCCATGTGTATAATTGACTTTTATATTATATTTAAAAGGTATTTGTAATGAAGAAGTCATTGGTCTTGCAAAATTCTATCATATGATCTCCAGCACCATTTCTCTCACCAAGACCATATTTTCCAACTACTGATCCTTCCTGTTTGTTTCCAACTTTGCATTCTAATTGCCTGTAATTATCAACACATCTTGATTGCATGTTTGATCAATTTTAGGCTGAAGAAGTTGATAGAATTGTTAAATTTCATCATCACTGACTTTAATAGCTGGTACTTAAATTTGAGTAATAGTGGTATTAACTGGCATTCATTGAAGGCATATGGATATTATCCTACTTTAGACAGCATTGTCCTTCAAGACATATCATTATATGTACTTTTTGATGATTAATGTGATGCTATTCCTCTTCAATTTGTCATTCCTGACATAGTAAACCATATATTTACAGATTTAAAATGTCCAGTACCAGTCTATTTCAATTCACTAATGCCTAGCATTTTTGCATTTCATTTCATTTTTTACAATTTCCAATTTTCCTAGATTCATACTTTGTACATTCCATGTTCTAATTATTAATGGATGTTTAAATCTGTTTCTCTTCATTTTGAGCTGTGCCTTTTCAACAAATGAAGTTCCTAAAGACTTTACTCCATTTGCGTCATCACAGTCAACTCTACTTTAAGGAGGCAGCCCTTTCCCAGTCATATTTTAGTGCCTTCCAACCTGAGGGGTTCATCTTCTGGCATATCTGACAATATCCTGGTGCTCTTCATCATGTTTCAGTATTCAATATTCTGGTGCTGACAGTGTTCCACTGTTATTCATGAGATTTTCAGTGACTAAATATTTGGAAGTAATCTGTCTTTCCTTTTTTCTAGTCTATCTTTGTCTGCAAGCTCAGCTGAAACCTGTCCACTGTGGGTGACTCTGCTGGTATGTAAAACACCAGTGATAGAGCTTCCAGAATCACAGCAACACGCAAGTCACCACAATACAACAAACTGATAGATGAGTGGTGGATTTCAACTCATAGCGACCCTATATAGGAATTCCGAGACTGTAAACCAGAGCAGACACCCTCATCTTTCTCCCAAGGAGCACAGCTAGTGTGTAGGAACCACAGACATTTCAACTAGCAATTCAACATCTCACTCACAGTGCCACCAGGGTTTAACAGCAGGTTATGTTGTTGTTGTTAAGTGCCACCAAGTCAGTTCTGACCCATAGCAACCCTGTATAGGGTTTCTGAGGAGTGGCTGGTGAGATTGAACCAGCAACCTTGCAGTTCAAATCAACTTTTCAGGCTAATGCATTAACCCATAGCACCACACCAGGACTCCTAACAGCAGGCTATTGAAAAGAGTTAGGAAAAATAAATAATTTTTTTTTAATTTAAATATTTTTTTTGCCATATTATTAAAACTGCATAAAGTTGTATTGAGAACATATGCAGGATAAAAGAATGTTTCAGATTGCTAATAGTGATTATCCTAGCATGCTAACTTAATAGGTAGTTTTCTTCTAATTTTTATTTTTTTAATAAGTAATTACTTTTATATTAAAAAAATAATAATAACAGAAAACAGATATATGTTTCATTTGTTTACCTGAAATTTATTTTTAAAAAGGGGGGAGAAAACAGTACTGGAAATGTATATCTGTGTTTATGAAACATATATGTTTTCTATTTGTTTGTTTTTTAATGTAAAAGTAATTAGATGTACTTACAGGCTGTCCTGGTTTTTAAATAACCAGGGTCCACTATAAAAATGAGACTAATAACTAATATGGATTGCTCCATGAATAGCTCATTCTTCTAATCAGAGTCTGAATATATGTTAGAACAAGAAAGTCGATTTTAATACAAAAAGAAGCAGACAACACACAACAGACAAGTAGTCCTGACAACTCTAACACTATGCAGGTAGAGATGGAAAACTTGTACAACCTGGAAAACTTCTACATCCACCCTGCTATGCACTGTAAGTGAGGGACTCAAAAAAGAGGCAGCTATATAACAGAGTGGTCTCCCCTGGCTTCTGGAACCTTTGTCAATGAATATAAAGAACGATTCCATGAAAGCCTCAAGCTGGTATTGTGAATGAGTGGTGTTGTTGTTGTTAGGTGCCATCGAATAGGCACGGACTCATAGCAACCCTATGCAGAGCAGAGTGAAACAGTGTCCAATCCTGGGCCAACTTCATTACTGTTG
>NW_006408694.1:4009455-4011446 GCF_000296735.1 Chrysochloris asiatica | reverse complement strand
AGCTGGTGGGTTTGAACTGCTGACCTCGTGGTTCATAGTCCAGTAGAGTATACTTATATGGCCCACAAAATCATTTGGTCTGGACTTGCCAAGGCAACCACAGTTCCAGCTATCACATTTTGTTATTGTTTTTAAGTGCCATGAGCTGGTTTCTGAGGAATGGCTGGTGAGCTTGAACAGCCAACTTTGAGGTTTAAACTGAACTTGCAGTCCAGTGCATTAGCCGGTAGCACATTGTTGTGGTTGTTGTTAAGTGCCATTGAGTCGGTTCCGACCCATAGCGACCCTGTATAGGGTTTCCGAGGAGCAGCTGGTGAACTTGAACTGCCGACCTTGCAGTTCAAATGGCTTTACAGTCAGGTGCTTTAACCCACAGCACCACAGCCGGCAGCACATTGGTGGTGGGGATGGTTATGTGCCATGGAGTTGATTCTGTCTCATAGCGACCCTGTACAGGGTTTCTGAGGCTGTAAATCTTTAGAGGAGCAGAAAGCCTCATCTTTCTCCCACAAAACAGCTGGTCGTTTCAAACTTCTGACCTTGTTTGCACCTTGATTCCTACCAGAGCTCCTTGGCAGCACATTAGGGGTGAGTCAATTAAATGTTTGACAGAATAATGTCATAAATTTTTGCAAAAAAAAATGGTTCCCCACCCCTGGCTTAGAAGATGGAGAAAACTTCCTCCCTTTTTTCATCCCTAACCATTTTGCACCCCTACATGATACAAGATTTTCCCACTCACTCACCATAAGAAGGGATCAGACCCCTTGATCCCAAACCCAGGATCGTTCCTCTTTAACTCTACTGAAATTTGGATAAACAGCAACTCCTTTTTATAGGAGTCCCGATGTGGTATTGTCGGATCAGCACTGAACTAATAACCAGAAGGTTAGCTGTTCAAACCCACCAGCCACACTACTCAGAGACACTATACAGGGTCACTGTGAGTTGGAACCAACTCCACAACACTTAACAAAAACAACAATGCCTAGGATATCTATCTTTATGCATTCATTTTTATTTTTAATGATATTCAAATTTCCCAGATTCTTACTTCATACATTATTCTGATCAGTAATGGATGTTTGCAGTTTTTCGTTTCATTTTGTGTCATGACACCTCAGAAAATGAAGGTCTCAAAAACTTTATTCCATCATTAAGGTTAACTCTAGTTTGAGGAGGCAATTCTTCACCTGTCATATTTTGAGTGACTTCCAACTTAAGGGACTTCCAGCAATATGTCAGATAACGTTCTGCTGCTTTCCATAAAGTTTTCACTGACCAGTTTTTTTTTTTTTTTTTTTAGAAGTAGATCAACAGGTCCTTGGTTCCATTCTCTTTTAGTCTGGAAGCTCCAATGAAATTTGTCTACCATGGTGACCCTACTGGTATTTGAAATGCCTGTGACATAGCTTTCAGCATCACAGCAACAGACAAGTCACTGCTGACAGAGGAGTGGTGGATCTCAACCTTAAAATGTATAAAATCAAATTATTTGTTTCTATTTAAAAGTTTGTTCATCCCTTGCACTTGTCACATCACCATATGAATCTCCATTTTTACAATTACTCAAAGCCAAACTCATGAGTCTTTCTTGACTCTGCTTTGTAAAAACATATATCCATATATGATCACTTCTCACCCCCACTTGGGTGCTACCTTGGCTCAAGACAAAAATCATTTGTCACTTTTAATATTGCAACAATCTTTTACCTGATACCTCTTACCTGAGTCCTGGTGTGGTGCTGTGGGTTAATGCGCTGGATTACAAGGTCAGTTCGAACTGCAAGGTCAATGGTTCAAGATCACCAGTCACGTCTTGGAAAACCTATTCAGGGTTGCTATGGATTGGAACCAACTCAACGGCACTTAACAACAACCACATAATTATCCAGAAACAAGTATACTCCTTTTACAATTTAAATCATATCACATTACTCTGTCGGGGTTTTCCCTCGACATAGTTGTCACGAGTGTTTGGTTCACGAGGA
>NW_006408694.1:4003105-4008820 GCF_000296735.1 Chrysochloris asiatica | reverse complement strand
CACATTTATCTGTGGATTTTCAAAGGCTCCAGTGTATTAATTTAATATATATACCTGAATATTAAGATGAAAGCAATTTTCCATTAACTGCCAGTGGCCTCATTTGTTACACTCAGCCCTAGAGGGCCTCGAACCTCTGACTAGTCTTACACGGTCTGCAACATTACTCCATGCTAAAATTTTCAGTAACGTATAAACCAAAGTCTTCAGAACAATCTGAAATACTCTATATAATCTGTGTCAGTGGTACCTAGTCACAATCTCTCTGGTTTTATTTTTCTTCTTTCCTTCCTTGACCTTCTATTCCAGACCCACTGACATTCTTGTCTTTCCTAGCCAAGAACAAGATATCTTCAAACATGGTCAAGATGTGGTTCATTTCATTTGTATTTCCACTAAAATTCACCTTGTTAAAAAGAACTCCTTTGAATATTTAAAAGAATACCTGACTCTTATCACTCTCTATTCCTTAGATTTCTTCAGCTTTTTAAAATAGCACTAATTATCATCTAATAACATATTTATTTGTTTAAGAGAATGTGTACAACAAACACATACACAAATTTAACCACCAACAGATAAGGCACTTTGTTGTTTTATTCACTGGTTTATCCCAAGTACCTAGAATAGGTCTTGGGCTGAGGTAGACCATCAATACAATGCATGATATATGAATGAACAAATGAGTCCATTTATTTTCCAAACATTTTACTCAATGTCTATTAAATAACAAATGCTTCTAAGACTAATCATAGCTCTTTTAATATTTTTAACAATTTTTTAAATCCTGTAAGTTAATTACAACTATCCCTGTGTGACATTGTAGGATAAGCATTGGACTGATCACAACAAGGTCAGTGGTTAAAACCCACTTCGTCCCTATACAGGTTGAGTCAGAACCAACTTGATGGCACTTAACAACAACAACATCCTTATTTTATTGATGATGTTCCAGAAGATGAAGAATGAGCTTAGAGTTATAAAACATGTTATTATAGAATTGTATTCCATAGCCTTCTGAGTTTAAATTTTAATCTTTATACACCAGTTCTCAATTGTATTCAGTAATTTTTGTAATTCTGTGGTTACAGAATAGAGTCCATAGAGATAATATTAAGATACAGATACCAGTGAGAATCATCTAACTAGCTCTCAACGCCTGGGTTTATTACATTTTGTTAAATTACAATAGCTAATACACAGACTAAAATATCATACTTCTGCAGGAAATGATATCATCTGATGTAAGGGTATCAGATATCAGCCTTTCTGTCACAAACACATGTTTACTAGCAGTCTAAAGATCTGGGATTTCTACAGGTGTTGTCACATTTATTGGAATACTGTTCAAGCAATCGTCAAGAGCTAAATTATGATGTAAAAGTGCATATGTGCCTATAGATAATCATGTGCTTTCTTCTACAGCACAGTTTCTAACTAAGAAATAAATATAGTGTAAGCCCAATAAAAATGGGCTTTGACTACTAATTTGACACCTGAATTTTTAAAGTGGGCAAGACAAATATACTGCTCTAAGCCAATATATTTCCTTATGTTGCAAACAATTTAATTTTAAAGAATATATTTACCACATCATGTGGTGCTGTGGCTTAATGCAGTGGACTGAAAAGTTGGTTTGAACCTCAAGGTCAGTATTTCCAGCTCACCAGCTGCTCCTCAGAAACCCTATACAGAATTACTATGTGTCAGAACCAGCTTCACGGCACTTAACAACAGCAACAACTTTGTTGAGTAGCATATCATGAGCTGCCACCTAAGGTGCAGCAATTGGTCTCTTCATGTGCAGAAGAGGGAAGAGTGATGAGAATTGAAAAGGCTTGGAATCAATTAGTTCAATGAACTAATGGTACATGTGAACATCAGTGTCCATGACTCTGAGACCAGAAGAACTAGAAGAAACCTGGCTGCCTCTACCAACTGCTCTAAAATGAATCACATTAAAGGGTCCCAGATATAGTGGAAGAAAATGTGGAACAAAACTCAAAATTATTTAAAATAAAAAAAAGAGGCACCCTCATGGCCCAATTTTTAGCCATGTTGCATGGAGGGGATTGCAATCAGTGATAGTATATGGTTGGTTGAATGTAAAACTGATGATCTTGTCTGTAAACCTTCACTCAATTCACAATAAAATTTAAAACAAAGAATATGTTTGCCAAAACTTGTACCTTTATGGACTTAGCTGAGAGGTTAATAAAAAAAGAAACATTAAGTGTTGTACAGAAAGTAAACAATGTAGGAAATGATCAAGTTCCCTTCATTTTAGAACCCACTATCGAACTGTAAGGAGCTCTGGTGGCGTAGTGGTTACGACTAGGGATGCTAACCTCAAGTTTTTTGTTGTTGTTGTTGTTATGTGCCGTGGAGTCGGTTCCGACTCATAGCGACCCTGTACAGGGTTTCTGAGGCTGTAAATCTTTACGGGAGCAGAAAGCCTCATCTTTCTCCCTCGGAACAGCTGGTAGTTTCGAACTGCTGACCTTGAGGTTCACAGTCGGATTTGTAACCAGTACGCTACCAGAGTCAGTTCGAAACTACCAGCTATTCCATGGGAGAAGGATGAGGCTTTCTGCTCCCGTAAAGATTTGCAGCCTCGGAAACCCTGTGCAGGGTCACTATGAGTCGGAATCAACTCCATGGTACTTAACAACAACAACAATATCAAACTGCAAAGCAAATCTATATTTGGCCAAGTGTTAGAATATTCTGAGCAGAGTAACATTATTTTAAATCCTCTATAAAAGAGGATTTGTTGCATTTCTTAGGAGAGACTTCAGAGGAGATTATAAACCATAAGCTTGTTTGTTTTTAAAAGAGTTTTTAGTACCGAATGCCACGGTGTGTTTTTTTTTAAGGAGTTTAGGAAGCAGACAATCCTCTAAAAGTAGGAAAGGGAAGATCACCCAACATTACACTGCTTTTCTCTCTGCTTCAGGTGTAACTCTAAGAGCCTGGTAACTGACGATTCTGTAAACAAAGAAAAAGGGTGACATTTGCTTAACCAAGAGTGATTTAAACTGGAAAGATTAAAGTTTCAGGAAGAGTTTGTTTAACCTCATTATAATGAAGTAAAGGGAAAAAAGATAAAGGATAAACTTTAATCTATGATTAGTAAGGATACAGTTGTGTTTATATTTTATATATGACAAAACAAAATTTAACTAAACTTGTATTGTTTATCAATGAACTATTACTGGCTTAGATTTCCTGGATTTTATCTCATGAACTCATTTTTCATCTGCTGAATAAACTTTGCTTCTCAAGTAAGAATAAAATTATATTACAAGGCACTTAAAAATAGATACAATTAATGATAAAAATAAAAAGGGGAGGGAGAGAGAAATGGAATAGCTATAGAATTTTTTGTATGTTCCTGAAGATAAATTGATATCAATGTACCCTGTTGTTGTCAAGTCAGTTCTGACTCATAGCAACTCAGTATAGGATTTCCCAGTAGCAAGTGGTGGGTTTGAAATGCCTACCATACAATCAGTAATCCAGGGCTTATCCTACGTGTTGTTGTTGTGTGCCATCAAGTTCAGTTCTGATACATAATGACTCTGTATAGGGTTTCCAAGAGCAATTGATAGGTTTGAACTATTGACTTTGCGGTTACCAGACCAGTGCTTATCCTAGTGTCAAACCAGGGCTCATGTTATAAATGTTTTTGTTGTTAAGTGCCATTGAGTTGGTTCTGACTCACAACGATTCTGTTTAGGGTTTCCTAGGAACAACTGGTGAGTTTCAACCATTGACTATGTCATAAATTGCTGTTGTTGTTAAATGCCATCAAGTTTGTTCCGACCCACAGCAACCTTGTATAGGGTTTCCGAGGAGCAGCTGATGAGCTTGAACTGCAAACTTTGTGATTCAAACCGATTCTGCAGTCCAGCACATTAACCCACAGGGCCACACCAGGACTCCTATTATAAACATGCTGTTAAATTGAATAATCATTTGTTACCACTAAAAAGAATGCTTTCCAATCATGCACAAAAGGAAAGCAGGCGGGAACTAAAATGGCTCCCTACAATAAACTAATAAGTCACAAAAGTTAGCAATGTTAATGTGATAAGATGTGAGGAAATAAGATGGGATGCAATGTACCATCGAGTTGGTTCCCACTCATAAGAACACAACAGAAGGAAACATTGCCTGGTCCTGTGCCATCCTCACACTTGATATGTTTGAGTCCATTGTTCCTGCCACTATGTCAATTCATCTCCTTGAGGTTCTTCCTCTTTTACACTGACCCTCTGCTTTACCAGGCATGATGTCCTTTTCCATGGATTGGTCCTTCCTGACAACATGTCCACAGTATGAGAGATGAAGTCTTATCATCCTTGCTTCTAAGGACCATACTGACTGTATATCTTCTAAGAAAGGTTTGTTTATTCATCTGGTAGTCCGTGGTAATTTCAATATTCTTCAACAACACCATAATTTAAATGCATCAATTCTTCATCCATCCTCCTTATTAATTGTCCAGTTTTCACATGAATATGAGGTGATTGAAGATACCATGGCTTAGGTCACATACACCTTAGTCCTCAAAATGACCTCTTTGTTCGTTAACACTTTAAAGAGGACTTTTGAAGCATATCTGCATCATTTGATTTATTGACTGCTGTTTCCATGAGGATTCATTATCAATCCAAACAAAATGAAACCTTTGACAACTTCAGTCTTCTAGTTATTGTGATGTTATTTATTTGTCATGTTGTGGAACTCATCCAACATGAGAACCAATTTAGAAAACTCATGCTTCTGATTTTCTTTCTCTAGAACCAAGAGCAAAGATGCCAGCTTGAGGACTAAGGTACCCTGACCCAAACCCTGGTATTTTCAATAACCTCATATGCATGTGAAAGTTGTACAGTGATTAAGGAAGAACACAGAAGAACTGATGCATTTAAGTTATGGTGCTGGAGGAGAATATTGAAAGTGCCAAAAGAAAAACAGATCTGTGTTGGAAGAAGTACTGCCAGAGCGCTGCCAAAAGAAAAAACAGATCTGTGTTGGAAGAAGTACAGCCAGAGTGCTCCTTGGAGGCCAGGATGGCCAGACTTCATCTCTCATACTTCAGACATATTGTCAGGAGAGACCAGTCACTGAAGGATATCATGTTTGTAAGGTGAAGGGTCAGAGAAAGAGGAAGAACCCCAGCAAGATGGATTGGCAAAGAAGCGCATCAATAGGCTCAAGTGTGGCAACAATTGTGAGGTTAGCCCAGTATTGGGCAGTGTTTCATTCTGTTGTGCATAGGGTCACTATGAGTCGATACCAACTCAATGGCACCTAACAACAACAAGAACTACTCCTGTTACCAAATGATGTAGACTGACTTCTTTAGAAATCGGCGAAGCTTTTTGATATATATGTACATATGTATTTACACAAAAGAAAGAATCACACAGTTGTTAAGGCAGGCAAGTTCCAAGTGCATGGGTCAGAGGTCAAGCTGGAGGCCTCTCACGACTCAGGTAAATGTAGGAGCTAATGAATCCAATATTGGCAGGTCAAACAGCAGGCTTCTGGTTGTAGAAGCAAATGAATCTAAGGTGAGCATGTAAGATGGCAGGCTACTAACAACTCCCATGATTGGTAGGCTTAAGTCAAAGATGAAACCTAGATTCAGGATCCAGACCCAGAAAAAAGCAAGCAGACTTTGCCCCAGTGTAAAATCCAGTTTTC
>NW_006408694.1:3995429-4002120 GCF_000296735.1 Chrysochloris asiatica | reverse complement strand
TATTCATTTCATCTTTGGGACCTATTATAAATGGAATTGTTTTTCTGATATCCTTTTCAGAGCTCCCCTTGTTAATGAGAAAGAATTCAATGGATTTTTGTATTCTGATCTTATACCCTATCACTTTGCTGAATCTTTCCAGTAATTTTCTTGGTGAGTCTTTGGGATTTTCTATGTATAGAAATCATATCATCTGGAAATAGACATAGTGTTACTACTTTTTTGACAATTTGGATGCCTTTTATTTCCTTTTCTTGCCTAGTTGCTCTGGCTAAGACTTCCAATATATTGAATAGAAATGGAGAGAAAGGGTATCCTTGCTTGGTTTCTGTTTGCAAGGGGAATGCTTTCAGTTTCTCATTATTGAAACTAATGTTAGAAACTGGTTTTGTATATATTCTCTAATTTGAGGAACTTCCTTTCCAATTATATTTTGCCAAGCATTTTATCAGGAATGGCTGTTGAATTTTGGTAAAGGCCTTTTCTGTGTCAATTTATATGATCATATGGTTCTTTTCCTTTGTTTAACTTGTGTGACAAATTACATTGATTGTTTTTCTAAACATAAAACTATAAAAAACTTGAAAATATAGAAAAAATCTGAGGGGCCCTTAATGTATATCATACATGCAGTACCAAAGATACTAAAAATACGAACTAGATGATAAGGGTCTCCTAAAAAATCAGACACTTGTGTGCATCAAAGATTTCACAAAAAGAGTACAAGGAGACTCAGAATATGGAGAAATTGGCTATTCTGAGTCAGCCAGCTTAATAAAATCTGAAACTCCGCTTCAAAAAAAAAAAAAAAGGAGTAAAAGGAGAACCCACCAAGTGGGAAAAATTGCTTGGCAATGGCATATCAGACAAAGAACTAATTTCTAAAACTTATAGAAAACCTCAACAGAAAAAATACAAATAATCCAATTAAAAATGGGCAGAGGACATGAGCAGACAGTTCACCAAGGAACACATTCAAGTGTCCAACAAATACATAAGACTCAAAACGACAATGAGATATCATCTCAATCTAACATTAATAGCAAAATTCAAAAACATAGAAAACAACAAATGTTGGTAAGAATGTGGAGAGATGGGAACCCTCACTGCTGATGAGTTTCTAAATTGGCACAATTAGTGTGGAAAACAGAACAACACTTTCTTAAAAAGTTGGAAATAGAACTACCATATGACCCAGCAAACTCACTTCTAGGTATAGAGCCTAAAGAAGTAAAAGCCATAACACAAATAGATAGATACATACTTATTTTCATTGCTGAAATGAAATTCATTTCATTCATTCATTCATATACTACTGCCTTCAGCATGGATTTTGCTTCAATGTGAAGAAAATGAAAACCCTCACAACTAAACCAATAAACAGTATCATGATAAACAGAGAAAAGAATGAGGTTGCCAAGGATTTCAGTTTGCTTATACCCACAATCAGAAACTGAAGTCAAGAAATCAAAAGATGAATTGAATTGAGCAAAACTGCTACAAAAGACCTCTTTAAAGTGTCAAAGAGCAAAATTATCACTTTGAGAACTAAGGTGTGACTACCTCTAACTATAATTTAAAAAAAAAACAAAACAAAAACCTTCATGTGTAATAGAAGCTGGGCAATAAATAAAGAAGACTAGAGAAGACTTAAAACCTTTTAATTATGGTGCCTATGAAAAACATTAAATATACCATGGGCTGCCAGAAGAATGAAGAAAACTGTCTTGGAAAAAGTACAGCAGGAATGCTCCTTAGAAGCAAGGATGGCAAGACTTCATATCTGGAGAAGGATCAGCAAAAAAGAGGAAAACCCTCAATGAGACAGATTGACACAGTAACTGTAAAAATGGGCTCAAACATCGCAATTGTGAGCATGGCACAGGACCGGGAAGTGTTTTGTTCTATTGTATGTAAGGTCACTATGAATCAGAACTGACTCAATGGTACCTAACAACATGTTCATCACAGCTCTATTCACAAAAACAAAAATATGGGAACTACTTAACTGTCTATCAATGGAAGAATGAATAGGCAAACTATGATGCATACACACAATGGAATACTAGGCAGCATTAAAGAATAAAGATGAATCTATGAAAAACCTTATAACATAGATGAGCCTGGAGGACATACGCTGAGTGAAATAAGTCAATCAAATGACAAATATTGTCTGTAACCATTATTATAAAAAGTCAAGGAAAGATTTCCACACAAAATGAAACATTTGTTATGGTTACCAGGGGTGGGAGCAGAGGGGTCTACAAGAGGGTGGACATATATTTTCCTTTAACAAAGTCCATTTTGAGAAAATAGTCTTTGGTAGTTTCTAGTATTGTCCTCCTTGTGCTTTAGAGAACACAAATATTAGAACAACGGTGACCTACACATCAGCCTCTGTCAACAGAGCAATCAGGATCTGCCTGCTCACATAGTGTGTCCTATTGCCTTTAGAGCAAAGCATAAGGAAAGATGACTGAGCTAGCCCAGTGCTGAGACGTCCCTCCCTTCAGCCTCAGAGTTTGTGCAGAACCCAAATTAAATGGATTTCCTGGCAGTATTTATTTGGTGTGAGGTCAAAGTAGCTGCTGGGCTGAAAACCTTTTCTACACATTTGTCAAATGGTCTTTTTCCCTACATTCTACCAGACAAACAAATACTAGGGATTTACAAACTTGGTCCATGCCACAAAGGCAGGACAGGAGATAACAGAGGAGACCAGAGCAGCACCAGACTACCCAAGGACAGTGCATCTCACGTGGACATGAGCCTGCTGACCTGAACGCAGTCAAATGCTATTCTTCACACTCCACAAACATCCTCCTGGTCCTTTCTTAACTATCAGAAGCTTAAACAAACAGAAGGTCAAGGTCCCCAGTATTGGGACACCCCATTTCATAGCCCTCAGCCACTCATTCATTATGTTTTGTCATTTGCCCTTTTAAGGTATGTTGTGTCCAGTTCAAATGGAACTACCTTCTATAGAACTGGATTGAGTAAAGGAAGAAAAATAGCAAAAGAAAAAGTAAGAAATTCATAAGTGTTGCCTAGTTGCAAAGAATCAAAACAAGCCAATGCAATTAGAATAAACTATCAGGAAGGAAGCCAAGGATCATGCTCCAGAGATCATCAAGACAAATTACTGATTTGAAATCGGTTAGAAGCAAATAGGCTTAAAAGCAGGGCACAGAATAAAATGGCTATTGGAAGTTCAGTCCACGGATCTATGAAAAATAGCACAACTTTACCTCCTGGTGAATGTCTCAGACGTTCAGCCTTTCAGTCTCATGTCTCCTGTGAGCTGGCAGTACTAGTTGTTACTGATGCTGCTGTGTATTTGTTTATACATGGGATAATCCAGAAAATGTCAGAACTACTGAATGAAATTTAGTTAATGCTTCCATAAAAAATAAAATAAACAAAAACACAGAAATATCCCACTGCCAGTAAGTTGTTTCTGAATGAGAACTACCCTATAAAACAGAGTAGAACTGCTCTATACAGTTTCTGAGACTGTAAGTTTCTATAGGAGCACACAGCCTCATCTTTCTTACACAGTAGCTGGTAGGTTTGACCCACCAGTATTTCAGTTAGCAGCCTAATGCTTAAACCATTGTGCCACAGGGCTCCTTAACACTTTTATTGAGTACTGTATATTATACCAAGTTCTAGTATAGTACCAGTACCAGATGCCTTTCAGTCGGTTACAACTCATGGCAACCACATGTGTATCAGAGTAGAATTGTTCTCAATAGAATTTTCAAGGTTTGATTTTTATTGTTGTTGTCAGAAGTAAAACACCAAGCTTTCTTTCAATGCACCCCTGGGTGAACTCAAACATCCAACCTTTAGGTTAGCAGCTCAGCACATTAACCATTTGTACAATCCAAGGATTCCCAAGCTCTATTTCAAGGTCCTATAAATATTACCTCATGCATTCCTAATAATTGCCCTATAATAGGGAGTCCTAGTGTGGTGCTGTGGGATAATGCACTGAACCGCCAGCTCTGTTTGAACCACAAGGTCAGAGGTACAAACTCACCAGCCATTCTTCAGAAACCCTACACAGGATTGCTATGGATCAAAACCAACTCAACGGTACTTAACAGCAAAACAGCAGCAACTGGCTACTATTATTATTACTATTTTATAGAAGAGCAAGCAGAGGCACAGAAAGACAGTAACTTGTCCATGGAGCAAGTAAGTGGCAGAACCAATTTGAACACAGGACATCTAGTTCCATGGTCCAGGCTCTTACCACTGTCAGTTTGACAAAGAACAAAATACAATTCCTGTGAATACTCTGCATTGTGTGCTTCCAAAAGTAGCCAGGGAGGCAATCCTGGATCATTAGAACATACAAGTTAGATCATTTGAACCAGCAAGTAGAACATACAAGTCATACCACTCTTGGCTGATTGAAACTTCTCTGATCCCTTCCAGCTACTGGGACCTGGAAAGGACTCCTGACCTTGCCTGTTGTTAAGTGCCGTCAAATCGATTCTGACCCATAGCGACCTTGTATAGGGTTTCCAAGGAACAGCTGGTGAGCTTGAACCACTGACCTTACAGTTCAAATGACTTCACAGTCTGACGCATTAGCCCACAGCACCACACCAGGACTCCCCTGACCTTGCCTAGGCCCTTTAAACACAGCCATCCCACTCAACCACCCTCTGACGAGAGGCCATGTAAAGCTGATTGCTTGTCTTGTCCTTCCCTGAAATTCAGTTTATTGGCTTCAGAAGCTGAATTTTCTGCACATGTTTTCCTGACCATATATTTTGAAGATCCATTTGAAGTCCCCTTCCTGACTTTATTGATCTCTTTTGTTGTTCTTACTTCTGCAACACATACGCACATGCACACTCACAAATTCCAGCTTTACGAATTTCACAAATTCCCCTTGATTACAGGTGCACCTACAAAGCAGAGTAGGAAACAATCATCTATACCAACAGTCCTTCCCTCATCTTGCTGGGAAGAAGGGTGAGGGAT
This sequence comes from Chrysochloris asiatica, assembly GCF_000296735.1. Classification (NCBI taxonomy): domain Eukaryota; kingdom Metazoa; phylum Chordata; class Mammalia; order Afrosoricida; family Chrysochloridae; genus Chrysochloris; species Chrysochloris asiatica. The sequence continues at coordinate 3,997,122 of NW_006408694.1, read as the reverse complement.
GGAGATGAAACCACAAAGAAATTGGAGTAACACTCCGCCAGGCAGGGAGTGGGTGAAATGGACTGTATTTTATTTTGATGTTAGACATTATTACCAAAACATAATATGTGCTTACTGATTGACCGTAATTTATCTGTACTACTTACTTGCACAAATAATTTATCTGTTGGGGTTGTTTGCTTACTTGTGAGAGCTGATGAAGAAGAAATTATAAGGCTTTCAGTCAAAATCACATGCCACAGCCAACAATTCAGCCAGGAGCCTGCAGCCTCCACTACCTCGCTTACTTGTGGTTCCATCTTTCACATGTAATCTAGCAAAGCAGGGACACAGCACATCCACACCACGCTCCTCTTTCTTGTGCAGCTCACAAATTTTCTTCCTCTGCTGGGAAGACTGACTGAATAATTCTAATGATGTTTACCTTTCAACATCTTTGATAACTGTAAGAAAACACCATTTCCACTCTGCTTTGTCCAGATGTGCCCATAAAAGCCAAAGAAGAACACAGGGAGTTACGTTCATTGTTTCATTCACTGAAAGAGAGGCAGAGACGTCTCATGTAGGTCAAGATTCCAGAAAAAAACAAACCTGTTTGTTTTTTGGAAATGACATTTCATGATATCCACTCACAAGTCAGTGACTGAAAAAAGGTCACTGATATGAAACTCCAGAAATCCATTTACATTAGCAAAAGTTTTAGAAAGAATCCATGTCTATTCTACTCACCTGAATTAGTATAGCAACTGTAATTGCTGAGTGCTATTATAGTATGGCACTGTGGGTTAATGCACTGGGATGCAAAGTCAGTTTGAACTGCAAGATTAGCAGTTCAAGATCACCAGTGGCTCCTCAGAAACCCTATACAGGGTTGCTGTGGATCAGAACCAACTCAATGACATAAAAATAACAACAAATTATAGAAGCAGATATTGACAGGTAAGTAGGAAAATCCGAGCACCCAGCATCAAACTTTAGGTCATAAGAAAATATATAGTAGAGAATTGCAGGTCTGAATTCCTGAAAATCAGGGAAAGCTTGAAGGCAATGGCTCTCAAATTTGATCCTAAATGAATTATATAGTATATTTGCAGAGGGTTGTACAATATCCTCAAGCCCTTCTCTGTAACAGAACACAGAGCTTGTTTTTGGTTTCTGGAGTACTTGAGAACCAACTACGTGTCAGGCCCTATAATAAGTCCTTAATTAAAATATGTGATCTTATTTCATTTTTTTAAAGATTTTTATTGTGGATTGAGTGAAAGTTTACAGGGCAGGTCATCAGTTTTACATTCAACAAATCATACACCTTGTTTCATTACAACAATTATAATATCCTCTATGTACCATTAGTTAACAGTATTTCTTTCTATTCACTTTAGCTCTTTTTTTGTTAAAAAAAAAACACTCAGGCATATATAATAATTTACACCACCAAAGGGCGCATTCTGCAAGTCTGCCTCCTGGTCGCCATCTCTTAGTCTCTCTCATCCCATGAGTCTAGAGTCCCCAGCTGCTCCTTCTCTCCATGTCCCCATCTCTGTCTCCATCTCTGGTGTCACTGCTTCTCTGGATAAGGTCTCACATTCTGCTTATGCTCTTTTCACTTGATGGTCTTAGGGTCCTTTGTTTCTGGACTATAAGATTAACTACTCCTGCATTTTTGCTACAAAACCTCTACCTTTACAATTGT
>NW_006408694.1:3988635-3989984 GCF_000296735.1 Chrysochloris asiatica | reverse complement strand
CATAGCGATCTTGTATAGGGTTTCCAAAGAGTAACTTGTGAGCTTGAACCATAGACCTTGCAATTCAAATGACTTTACAGTCTGGCACATTAACCCACAGCACCACACCAGGACTCCAAGTGTCTATGTATTTGTTGTTGTTATGTGCCATGGAGTCAGTTCTGACTCATGGCGAACCTGTACAGGTTTCCGAGGCTGTAAATCTTTATGGGAGCACAAAGCCTCATCTTTCTCCCATGGAGCAGCTGGTAGTTTTGAACTACTGACCCTGAGGACAGAAATCCAATTCGTATAGATCACTGTTATTTCAGGATTGTATATGTAATAGTATTTACTTCTATTCCTTTTAACTCTTGCACTCCTTCCTGTGTCTTTCTCTGTCCTCATTATTCTTCCACCAACCTCCCTCTCATATATTGCCTTCATCTTCACCGAAGCTAACATGTGTCTACCCTTTAGCCACTACTGGCAATTTTTATTTATTGTACAAGGATGGCATGACTTGAATCCAACTTAACAGCAACTAACAACAATAACTTTGATGGGAAAAACTGCTGTTCTAAATAGTATTGTGCCACTGGAAACACAGCTTAGCAGTGTGATCCTTTCATACAACATAAGCCACCATCTGGTAAAGGAGATATCCCACAATTCCTGGGATCTCTTCGCATATACACTTAGCAGGAAAGAAAACAACTCATTCCCTTCCTCTTGACTATATAAAAGAGTGACTGATTTAATCTTTCAGTGCTTTTATTTTCCTCTGCTCAACCTCCCTACCACCTGCCGTTCACCCCCTCTCCCCCGAAGACAGTTGTTTCCTTGCTGAAATCCTTTAGGGCTCCTGAGACAGTTTAACACAGACTGGCCTTTTCAGTACTATCATTCATAGCTGCAGGCCAGCCTCTTCAATGGCCCTGGTTAAGGACCCACTTATGTTGCTGTGGCCTGCTGGATGCATATCTCCCTTGGTTAATCCAGAAGGCAGTACCCTGGAGTGCCTTCCCCTCCACTTAAACCTCACAGAGAGGAGAATCATGCTTTAGATGGCTTTCCTTTTTGTAAGGCTATTTCTTTTTTCTGATTGCAAAATTAATTCACTACAGAAAGTTTACAGAGTGCATAAATGTATAAATGCTGTTGATAAATGCTGTCAAGTCCATTCCTACTTATAGTGACCCTTCTTAGTGTTATGGGAGATATATAGGGGGAACAGTGGCTCCATAATATAAGCACTGGACTATGAACCACAATGTCTCCAGTTTGAGAACACAAACTGCTCCACAAGAGAAAGATGAAGCTTTCTGTTCCCACAAATATTAAAAAGCTGGTAGACTCCTGGTAGGACA
>NW_006408694.1:3986888-3988172 GCF_000296735.1 Chrysochloris asiatica | reverse complement strand
TTTACATTCGACAAGTCATATACTTCACTTCCTTTCAAATTGTAACCCCCTCCATGTAATATCAGTTTTCCCACTTCTTCCCTATGATTCAGTTCGATTCAGCCTTTTTTACCAACCCTTCTGAATTTGTCCTTAGGTAAATGTTACCCTTTTGATCTTGAATGGTTGACCATTCTATGGTGTGAATACTTCACCAGTGTTTTGGTCCCTCCTACATACCTATCTATTGATTAGCTGAAAATTGAGCCATGGGGATGATTCACTTCCAGATCTGAATCTGAAGGGCAACCAAGGGCCATAATCTCAGATCTCTACAGTCTCTTTCTGGCCAGTAAACCTGGTCTTTTTTTTTACAATTTCAACTTTTGTTCCACCTTTTTACTTACTCTATCCAGGAAATTTTAATGTGATCCTTATCAGAGCAGTTGGTAGAGGTACCTGGGTAACATGAACTTCTTCTGGTCTCAGGGTCCTGGAGACTGATGTTCTTGTGGTCCATTAGATTATATTTAAGAAAGTTTTCATTACTCTTCTTTCCTCCAAGGGGGGAAAAAGCAATAGCTGTCCCTTAGAGGGCTGCTCATGAGCTTTTAAGATCCCAATGGCTACTCACAAAAGTCAGATGTAGAACATTGCTTTGCTATGCTATGCCAATTGACCATGGTGTCCCCTTTAGCCCCAGGCCCATCAACTCATTCTCTCAAGGTGTTTGATAAAGTCTAAGACGTTTTCATAAAGTTGTTGCCTGTACGCTCCAATACATCATTGGTATGTTTTCAACAAAGGTAACTTTGTTGTTGTTAAGTGCCATCAGGTTGGTTCCAACTCATAGTGACCCTGTATAGGATTTTACAAGGCTATAAATCTATATGGGAACAGAAAGCCTCACCTTTCTCCCTTAGGGTTGGCTACCTGACTCAAACTGTGGTTAGCAGTCCAGTGCTTATCCTAAAGAGGCACCATGCTTCTCTACATGCATATATACAAATGTATTTTGTTGATTGTTGTTAAGTGCCATCAAGTTGATTTGTGACCATTTATAATGTTTCTGAGGAGCAGCTGGTGGGTCCATTTCTTGTCATGATCCACACCATTGAAAGCCTTTCCATGGTCAATAAAGCACAGGTAGACATATTTCTGGTATTCTCTGCTTTTCAACCATCTGAATCAACAATGATATCCCTTTTTTCATGTCTTCATCTGAACCTGACTTGAACCTTTGGAGAACAAATTTCAGAGTCTCTTCTGACATCCATTTTTGTTCTTTTCTTTCCTTCTTAATGG
>NW_006408694.1:3972630-3980954 GCF_000296735.1 Chrysochloris asiatica | reverse complement strand
ATAAGGTCAGCAGTTCAAACCCACCAACTCCTCCTTGGAAACCCTATACAGGGTTACTATGAGTCGGAACTAACTCAGCAACACTTAACAGCAACATATAGAGTGGGAGACAGCGAGACAGAGAGACAGACTCAGAGAGAAAAACAGATGTAAGAGGGGAAAGGGAGAGAAAGACAGAAAGTTAATTACTTTAAGGAACTGGTTCATGAAATGTGGAGACTGACAAGTTCTGACTGTAGGTCAGGAGATAGGCTACAAAATCCTGCAGACTTTTGTATCAGAATTCATAAGTCAGATACTATGAAGAATGAGGGAGTTCTGGCAAACTGTCTATTTACATTCAGGAAACAAGACATACTCTAGGGTAATTCCCTTTTGCTCTTAAGGTCTTCAACTGATTGACTGAGGCCTACCCACATTAGGAAAGGCACTCTGGTAGCACAGTGGTTACAAATCGGGCTGCAAACCACAAGGTCAGCAGTTCGAAACTACCAGCTGCTCCTTGGGAGAAAGATGAGGCTTTCTGCTCCCATAAAGATTTATAGCCTTGGAAACCCTGTACAGGGTCGCTATGAGTTGGAACCAACTCCACAGCACATAACAACAATAACAACCCACATTAGGAAGGCAATCAGCTTTACTTGAGGCCAACTGACAATCACATGAAACTACTTAAAAGCAGCATCTAGACTAGTATCTGACCAAACAATTGGCAACATAACTTACTCAAGTTGACGTATATCATTCACAAGCACATCTGTTACAAGATGATTGAAGGAAAATTAGAGATTGTTGCAAATGAGCCTAATGAGTGGGGCTCAGGGAAGGCCCAGATAGGACCTGAGGCTAGAAAAATGAGCGGTGGTCTTCAGGAGGAAAGTGAAAGGCAAGAACACCTGGAGTACTTCTGGTCCCACAGAACAGCTTCCGTGATGGACTCCGAAATGAAGATGATGTCTCTCAACTCTGGACTTTCCCCTTGAGGAATAGAGCATTACGAAATTATATACTCAAACCTAAGGATCGGTGAAGAGTGCTGGTGTGGTGCTGTAGGATACGCATGTTTGCTGGGTAACTTTAAATTTTGATAATATCTATGTAATCAGTACTAGACTGCAAACCACAAGGTCGGTGGTTGGAACCCACAATTGCTCCTTGGAAAACATATACAGGGTCACTTTCAGCCAGAACCAACTTGATAGCACTTAACAACAACAACAAAAGGGACCTGTGAAGCCACTCAGGCTATTATGCCACACTGATTTGCAGGGAGTCAGGCGAAATGAAGTAGTGGCCATTGAGAGTAAGAGAAACAGTAATCCAAGACTCATTTTATACTAAGATTGGTAGAAATGTATAACTAAGGAAATACGAGTTTCAATATGCTTATTTTAAGTATTTATTAAAATTATTTTTAAAATGAAGGTGGAACTTTGAAATTTTAATGCAAATATTTTCAGAATGCCAAGCACTGATCTAGCCATCTCTACCTGTTCTAAACAGCGAGTTCTAAAGAGCATGGGTTTACTGAAGACACTCTTGTTGTTAAGTGCCATCAAGTCGGTTCCAACTCATAGGGACCCTTTATAGGGTTTCCAAGGAACGTCTGGTGAGTTTGAACCACCAGCCTTGCAGCTTAACCCAACCTTGCAGTCCAGCGCATTGTCCCACAGTGCCATACCAGGACTTTCACTGTAATAAAAACATTACAAGCAGTCATTTGAATCAAGTTCAGTTATGACTATTAGAGATCAGATTTATTTCATATTTTTCACCATTAAATTGAATAATATATTTACAATAAATACTACTGTGAGCTTGTGGTCTAAACACAATGATTCACTATTATAAAATCTTTACTCCTGAGATTATAATAACTTATAGACTTGCTTATGGAGCCTTCTTGGCATAGTGGGTTGTGTTGGACTGTTAACCACAGGGTCAAATCCACTAGTCACTTTTTAGGAGAAAAATGAGGATTTCTATTCCCATAGAGATTTATAGCCTTGAAAACCCTATGCATACAGTGTCACTATGAGTCAGAACCAACTTAACGGCACACAACAACAACAATATTTGTTTGTAAGAAATTTTATTGATTGATTACATGCTGTTGTTGTGTGTCATCAAGCTGGTTCTGACTCATAGGAACCCTGTATAGGGTTTCCATGGAGCGGCTGGTAAGTTTGAACCAGTTAGCAGTCGAGTACTTATTATGTGTTGTTGTCAAGTGCCATCAAGTCAGTTCCAACTCATTGAGACCCTGTGTAGGGTTTCTGAGGAGTTGCTGGTGGGTTTGAACCTATGACCTTGTGGCCCAGTGCATTGTCCTCCAGTACCACACCAGGACTCCACTGATTACATAGGTGTTATCAAAATTTAAAATTCTCCTTCAAGTATGCTGTATTTAACTAAACTACTTTGACTTTACTGATCTGTTTTAATTAACCAAAAACAATATGAAAATGAATAGATTGTCTTGGCATTATTAAAAAGCCTTGTTAAGATTTTGTCTTCCTAATATAGATTATGTAAAGGAGAAGTAAATTGTGGTCATAGCAGAGGAAGATTTTAAATCCAGTGTAAAATCTAGATTTGTTTTCTACTATTGTATGGCACTGTAGGATAAGCACTTGACGGCTAACCACAAGGTTGGTGGTTCAAACCCACCAGTCATTCCTTGAAAACCCTATACCGAGTGGCTATGGTCAGAACTGATTCGATGGCACTTAACAACAACACATATATATATATATATAAAGGTCAGGGAATATATATATATGTTGTTGTTAGTGCCGTCAAATCAGTTCTGTATATATATGTTGTTGTTGTTGTTAAGGAGCTCTGGTAGTGTAGTGGTTATGAGTTGAGCTGCTAACTTCAAGGTTTGAAACTATTAACTGTTCTGCAGGAGAAGGGTGAAAAGATGAGGCTTTCTATTGTGCAGGGTCATTATGAGTCAGAACCGACCCCATAGCATATAACTTATATATATATGCAGTGGCTCGGTAGGATAAGCACTGAACTGTGAAACACAAGGTCAGCACTTTGAGTTCACCAGCCACGCCTCAAGAGAAAGATGAGACTTTCTGTTCCTACAAAGATTTACAGCCTTGGAAACCCTATACAGGGTTGCTATGAGTCAGAACTGACTCCACAGCACTAAACAATACTGACAGCTGTATTGAAACATGTAAAATCTTGGTGCTTTTTCATATCTAGTGCAGCTTCTTCCCTGAGGTCACATCAACTCTCTCTGCTTATCTGGAATAAATTATTATAGACAGGTCCTGAGTCAGAAAGACTACTGAAAGTGCTCATTATGTAACCCAGTGCTTATCCCCAATGTTATAGCCCTTGGGTTGCTGAAATAACTTAGTCTGCGACAAGGCTGCTTCTCAGAGCTGTAGGTAATGAGATTGGTGCTTGGCAGCACCACACCATGAAACTCAGGCAAAGCGCCAAGTCAACACTGATATGAAAGAAGCCAGATCCTTCCAATGGCCACCTCTCTCATTACTATTATAATTCTGGAAACAGATATGCACAGAGGGAGAAGATTTTATTATTAAGTTATCCTGTCTTAACTGAGTTATCCTGTCTTGTCTTCTAATGTTCCAAGACCAAGCAACTTGCCCACCCCTTGCCACTCCCACTGAATCACATCATTTTAAATGACAGATGTGGAGAGTATGTTTAATATTTGCAAATATATGCTTATTTCCTAGGAGTAATGACTGGCCCTGTGGTCTGGAGAGAGCCAACATCTCACTCATGAGTTGCTGTAATCTGTCTTGTCTATTTGCGACTGTAAATGGACAGGTGGAGGAGCTCTAACCTGACAAAGATCAAGTCCCATAGTATCTAGGTCCTTGCTTCTGGGGGCAGTAGAGATGGGAGCTGAGAGTATGGGCATCCCAGATTAGTGCCTCTCTCCCTCTTCTTTTCACAGATGTTGGAATAAATAGCTGGCACCACACTCTATCGCAGGGACTACTTCTAGAAAATCCAGCGTGCAACAATGTAGTAATTACCCAACCATAAACATTGTAGGCAGATATCGGGGAACAGAAAGAAAGAAAAAGAGGGAGGGGGAGAGAGTAAGAGAGAGAAAGGAAGAAGGAACAAGGTAAGAAAGAGAGATAGAGATGAACAACAACAACAAAAAAGCAAATAAGGGAGGAGGAAGGAAAAAATAAGGAAAGAAATTCATTTCTGGTCTTAGTCTTTGTATCTTTAACAGGTCAAATAGCCAATTCAGGCGGCCCAGTTCAGGAGTCAAGCTGGGTGTGCCTGAGTAAGATTAGTCTTTCTGCTGCCCCATTCTTCCTGGAGAATGCAGTGTTGACTTAGACTATACTAGCATGCTTGGCAGGTGCCAAACACTGGGGTTCCTCACCTGCAGCCCATGACCTGGGGAACTTGTCAATCATCCTCAAGATTTGGTTCCTTTATCACTGGAACAATGACGTTTAGAAATCATTCTTATTACTATATGCTCATATACTCTACTGTTATATTATGGTTAAGTGTCGTCAAGTCTGTTCTGACTCATAAGGTTTCCTGTATAAGGTTTCCAAGGAATTACTGGTGAGTTTGAACTGTTGACTTTGTGGTTAGCAATACAGAACTTATCCTACAGTACCACACCAGAACTCCACCATTCTAATACCTGTTTTGTTTTTTCCAGCACATTTTAACATCTTACATGCATTTCTATGTCTTGGAAATTCAATAACAAAATGTTTGCCTGACACTGTGATGGCCAGGGACTGACATCAGAGTCACACACCCCTCAGCTTTAAACACGCCATGAGCCCACTGAAACAAGACATCAAATCTTTGCTTTTTTCTGGGAAGGGAATACCTGAAATTTATGAGATTTTTCAAATAATTCATTACACCAAAAAACATTGAGAAACTCTTATTTAGATTCTCCAATTCCATAGCTTACGTTAAATGTCATTGTTGTTAACTGCTGTCAAGTTGGTTCAGACTTATAGTGATCCTGTATAGGGTTTCCAAGGAGTGACAAGTGAGTTTGAACCACCGACCTTGTGATCCAAACTGACCTTGCAGTCCAGAGCATTAAGCCACAGTGCCACACCAGGACTTCATTACTTTAAATAGATGTGGAAATTTACTATAAATAGATGTGGTACATAAACAACAGATTTAGCAGAACAGATGAAAAGAGACAATAAAGGCACAAAACATGGGGAAAGAGAACAAAGAGGACAGGAATTCATGGATGCTGGTGAGTCCTGAGGGGTCCCTGTTCTCCTATGCAGTTTGGTCTCCCAGGAGGGCCTAAACTCCTGACCCAGACACACAGGGGGCAATATCTCCACAGGTCTGGAGTGCTGGAGGTCACACTCATAGAGGCCTGGAGGAAGCATTGGTGTGCAGAAGATTCAGCATATAGAAGGCTGGAATGCCTTCCGCCTCCCCACCGCTCCAAGAGCACTTGAACTTCTCAAAAAGTACTCCTTGACCTTCAGAAGGGAAGATCTTTTTATTCAACAGGTACTTACTTTTTGAGGGTGTGCTATATGCCAAGCAATGAAGAAAATGTACACACATACACACAAAAGAATCTCTAAGAAAAAGCAAGCATGGCAAAATAATTTTGTTGTTAGGACAATGAAGACACAGTGTAGTATCCTCATTGTGAAATGGGACCAGACCGTGAAGGGCTGCTGGTCAACTAAATGTGTCAGCAACGATAGAAAGGGATGACTCAAGACTGGCCTTTCACCTCAGACTGACCTAGAAAAGCCTAAATTAACTGACTTTTCCTATATCCAATTTTCTCAAAACAGAACTGATTGGGTTCTTTTTTAAAGTACATAATCTGCACCCTGAGCCTGTGCCATGATTGCTATAGCCACCCAGCTCCCATCTTATTGAGTTAAACTATTATCCATCCACATTTCAATCAGAGATTCTCCTTGTGCAAGAGAAACATGTCCTAGAATGTTCAATGACTTACCCAAAATAGGTTCACTGGCACAGCAAGAACCTTTCCTTCAAAAAATAGCTTCACACTGTCTGCAAGACAAGGGGATCCAATTCACACACTCACAGGCACAACAAATGTGTCCATGCCCTTAATTCAGACTTGCACTTATACCATATTTCTCTGAAAGCCATCAACAAAACCAAAACCCTAACAATCTTCAGATTATAATTCCATTGTCTGTCTGCCACTTAGAACATAGTAAGTAATTATTTGAATGAGCAAGTGAGTTAATGGATTTCAAATACTATTGCCTTGATGTAGGCTAGTGATACCTACACCTACACCAGTGCAAAATTGCTGATTCCAAAATGTGCAGCTGGGCAAACACTCACTATGTCTTACAAGGAAACCACTATTGGAAGAGTAGGACCCATCCACTGTTCATGACTGTGTCATCTACTCTAATTCATTTGATTCTCACAACAACTTCATAAGGTAAGTACTTCTATTATTATTATTATCCAACAATTGCAGAACAAAAGCTAAATATACAATGCTAAGCAACTTGCCCAGGTCACACAGCTGTCACACTGCCAAGACATCCTCAGGTCATCCACATCTCAGGTCATTCTTAGCCACTGTCTCAGCTAAAATTTTAGGAATGACATTGTTGTCATCATTGTTGTTGTTGTTAAGTGCTATTGAGTCGGTTCTAACCCCTAGAGACCCTATAAGGGTTTCTGAGGAGCGGCTAGTGAGCTTGAGCCACTGACCTTGCAATCAAACTGACTTTGCAGTCCAGCACATTAATGTACAGCACGACACTAGGACTCCAGGAATGACATTAGGGTAAAGCATTCTGACTCTTCCTCAGTTCAGATCATACAGATGCATTACATGGCTAGGAGCTATTAACCTGTTCCCCATAGAGAAGCCTTCACAAATAGACCAAGGGACCCACCCTTACTGGATTTCTTAAGTGATCAATATTGAGGTTTTGAATCTTTGACACAATCACATAAACAACCAGAAGTCAACTGTATTAGATAAGAAGGGATTAACAATTAGTTTTTATTTTTTACTTATATTGCTTGCATACCTATTACCTTGAACAAACTGTCTCCTCAGAAAGAAATCCACTCCCACTTTCAGTTTTCAATGCTGAGGAAGAATGAAAGTATTGTCCCATGGAGACATTAAGGTAGCAAGGTCCCAAGTTGAGGCCTGCCAGCTATTATGGTCCCCAGATCACAAGGGAATAGCTCAGTGCTACACAAAATGTGGTCTTCCCTAGGCATTAAGACTATGGGAGGTGGGGAGAGGGCACAGTGCCCTTCCCTCCACAGGCCCTCTAAGCCTTTCCTCCCATAGAACCCATGTTGCCACATAAGCAAATTAACATGAACCTCAAATTGCTTTTGTACAGTGAAGCTTTATATTGAAATGTATACTGGCTCTAAGATCATTATGAAAGAGACTGGGAGATCTGTAAATTAAGTATTGGGCTGCTAACATCAGGCTCAGGAGTCCAACCCCACTAGCTGCTCCCTGGGAGGAAGATGAAAATGACTGCTCCCATAAAAATATTTAGGCTCAGACATCCTAAGGAGCGGTTCTATTCTGTTTTATATTGTCACCATGAGTCAGAATCACCTAGAATGAAGTAGATTTAATTTTGGATTTTTGAAGGTCATTACAGAGTCAAGAATTTTCAATGTTAGGAATATGCTTATATTTAGCCTCATTATTCTTATCTGTAAAAATAAAATAAAATCAGACTTGTCCTGCCAACCCCTAGGGTTGGTATGGATACCATCTGTTGGAAACACATGGAATTCCACCCATGAAAGATGTAACACATAGTACATCCAGACAAAAATACAGCTTATTAAGAGATAATGAACATAAAAGCTATGTTCTTTATTTGGAACATTATTGTTGTTGTTGTTAAGCACCATGGAGTCAGTTCTGACTCATAGCGACCCTGTATAGAGTTCCTGAGGAGCAGCTTGAACCACCAACCTTGCAGTTCCAACCAACCTTTCAGTCTAGCTCATTAACCCACAGCACCACAAGAACTCCATTTGGAAGATCTGCAACATTAGGAACAAGATTCTTTGCTTTAAAATTGAAGAAAGATCTATACAGTCCACATAGTTACATGTAAGTGGACTTCAAAAAGTTTGTGTAAAAAATGGTATTAAAGTTGTGGATTTTTCCTCAAACTTTTTGAAGACTCCTTATATGATTATAAATCAATCCTTAAAATGTTTCCTGGACACAGGTATTAATGAAGGGGCAAAGGACTGTACTGAGAAATCAAAACTCATACTCAATCTACATGGTACCATGAAAGGAGCTC
>NW_006408694.1:3939206-3948413 GCF_000296735.1 Chrysochloris asiatica | reverse complement strand
TGTAAATGGTACTGCTTTCCTAATGTCCTTTTCATCACTGTCATTTTTGGTATAGAGGAATCCAACTGATTTTTGTATGTTGCTCTTATATACTGCCACTTTGCTGACTCTTCCAGTGAGGTCTGTAAAGTCCAGGTACATAGCCATCGTTTATGCAGTTTAAAAAAGGTATTTGCAATGAAGAAGTCATTGGTCTTTTAAAATTCTATCATGCAATATCTAGCACCATTTCTATCGCCAAGGCCATATTTCCAAAAAATGGCCCTTCCTCTTTGTTTCCAACTTTTGCATTCCCATAGTCAATAATTATCAACGCATCTTGTTTGTATGTTTGATCAATTTCAAGTTGAAATTGGTAGGATTCTTCAATATTTCATTGTCACTGGCTTTAGTGGTTGGTGCATAAATTTGAATAATAGTGGAATTAACTGGTCTTCTTTGTAGGTGTATGGGTATTATTCTATCACAGACAGCATTGTATTCAAGATAGATTAAGATGTTCTTTTTGCTGATAAAAGTGATGTCATTCTTTTTTACTTTGTCAAGAAGTAAACCAGCATAGTAAACCATGTGACTGTCAGATTCAAAATGTCCAATACCATTTCATTTCAGTTCACCAATCAGTCTTCCTTCCATATCATTTCTGACAATTTCCAAGTTTCCTAGATTCATACTCCATACATCCCATGTTCCAATTAATAATGGATGTTTCCAGCTGTTTCTCTTCATTTTGAGTTGTGTCTCATAACAAATGAAGGTCCCAAAAGCTTTACTCCATTCATATTATCACTGTAAACTCCACTTTGAGGAGACAGCTCTTCCCCTGTCATATTTTGAGTGCCTTCCAATATGAGAGGCTGTCTTCCTACACTATACTTGACAATACTCTGGTACTATTAATCATGTTGGAATATTCAATATTCTATCTGTGTCTTCATGTAAACTGAAGTTGTTTGTTGCCTCTGAGACATTTTTGTGTTATTGCATTTATATTTAATTGATGACTGTATTTCACTGTGTTCTTAGGCACTCACCACCTGTCTCCTGGCAGGTGTGATATTGTTGTTGTTAGTGCCATTGAGTCAGTTCTGACTCATAGTGACCGTTTATAGTGTTTCCGAGGAGCTGCTGGTGAACTGAACCACCAACCTTGAGGTTCAAATTGACTTTGCAGTCCATTGCATTAACCCACGATTGGAAATGTGTACAGTCCTCTGTCCACTCTTTGTGTAGTAAGTGTAGTTCAGGGCAGATTTGTCTGATTATTGTTGATCAGGTGGAACAGAAGTGTATTGTGGCATTTGTCCAATGGGTGGTGCTACAAGAGGTATGAATGCGGGAGGGCACAATTGCTGTCCCTAAATAACAAGCAATAGCAAAAAAGATCTGATGATGTAGAATTCATGTGGCTCCAGTCACAGAGGTGATATACCTGACACTCGACTCCAGACAAAGGCAAGGCCACACAGGATGGGGTAACACTGCTTGCTGAGTTGGGTGGAGGAGGGTGGGGGCTGATCATACACCTGGCCACCAGGAGAGGACAAGGAACAAGAGGGAATCACACCCCGTGGCTACCAGCCTCCAGAGCAGGTTCTATGATTCCAGGTTGCTGTCAATCAACAGCCTCTCACAAAAGCTCAAGGTGGCCATGCCACAGCAAGCTACCTGACAGTTCACCTGTCTGTCTCCTCTCTCACCAGTCCTGTCCAGCTTCCTTTCCCAGTCACTTTTCTGTCCTTTCCTCCGGAGTTCACCATGTGTATCTGCTTCACTTGGTCTCCATATCCTTGTTGTGGCGGGTCTGCTTAGTATGTTTTCCTAGTCCTCCAACTTGCCCTGGCTCCTGCTGACTAAAATGCCAAAAATGCTATATTGACTTAGCAATAAAAAAAAAAACTTTATGTGATCTCTTGATTGGCAACCTTGCTTAAATTCTATTTCAATTGTACTGAAAGCAAAGATTTGGAAGTCACTTGACTTTCAACTGGATTTTTTAACCACCCATTTTATTTTTTAATATGGGGGAAGCAATTATGAAAATACTTTTTAAAAGGGCTTTAATTTGTCAAATGCTCACTCATTACAATTGAGTCTTTTAAACTTAAAAACATTCGGTTACTGAAGCTAAGATAAAACTAGAGTGAAAATGAATTCTATAAATTTGAATATTGAATATTTTAGAACATTTTTCAACTGATTATAAACTAAGACATATAGTTCCATATTTAATTCTATTTTCTTCATTGTGTCAATCTGCATGAAGAAGATTGAAAGATGTAGATAAAAAATTTAGGAAATATTATATAGAAATAAATTAGTAATATTTACTCATTTTAAATATTTAAATCTAGAATAAATAATTTGACTAAATTACAGTAACATGTCAAGACTTTATCTGCATCAAGAATCAATTGTAATGAAATCAGCCTTATTACTGAAGTTCAGGACATTATAGCTTAAATTGAATTAAATTGAAAAGGAGCTTTTGTTTCTACTTCTACACTGGCAAAAAGCAAAGTTGACACTTAGTTGACGAAGTTGTCCCTGAACCAAGTCATGATCTTTTCAGTGGCCTCAGATACATGTGAAAACAGGGCAGTGAAAAATGAAGACAGATGAAACAAAATGAATTTCAGAATAAATAGACCCAAAATGTGCCTTAGAAGCAATAATATTAAAACTGACTTGCTTACTTTGACTACATCATCAGGAAAGATCAATTGCTACAAAAGGACATCATAGTTGGTAGAGTATCAGTGATGGTAAGGAAGACCCCCAATGAGATGGAGTGAGACAATAGCCTCAACAGTGACTGCAAAATCTCAGTGATTGACAAGATGGTGCTGGATCCAATGACCTTTTGCTTTGTTGTACACAGTTTGCCATGAGTAAAAGCCTATTCAACAGCAACTAACAGTAGCAACTTAGAAATAAGTAGATGTTCTCCTTCTAAGAGTATAGTTCAATCTCCTATGTGGAAATAAACAGCAAAAAGAAGACATGCTACTGAATCACTTATAGGTTCAGAACTTACAAACTATGCATTTAAATTAGTATTAAATGTAATGTGTTCACAATTTCCAATAATCTTTTATAATATGACTGAGAATGTTTCATTTTCCATATGAATCTGAAAAAAGGTTCATGAAAACATGAAACAATTATATCTCAGTGCTATGTTTCTTTACACAAAGCCTTTCTTTATGCAAACGTTTATCTGCTGGAGGCAGACATGAATCTCTTCATCTCCTCCTCCTCAAAAACTTTGGTCCTGAGACACAGTCCAAGAAAAGGTCTGATGAGAGTCTTATTCTGAGGGGTAGGAAAATGCTGGTGGCTTGTTTCAAAGCTGAATTGTGTTTCCCATAATGCTTTTTACAAATCTCTAATATTCAATGCCAACATTCCAACTAAGACATGGAACTTTGCCATGAGCTTATACCTGAGTAAGTAAAATGCCATGACCTTAACAGCATCAATATTTTGCTGATACTCTCCAAGCTTTGTTCTCAGAGAACTCTTCCTAGAGAGGGATACATTTCTGAAACACTGCCACATAGGGGGGAAAAATCACAAAATAAAAATAGAAATATTCACATTGCCTCACTTCATCATCTATCTGAATTTAGAACATCTCAGCATTGACCAAAACACTCTGTTTCTCCTACCTTCTTAACTTTTAACAGAAAAGAATGCCTAGAACTCCAATGTAGGTTTAGAAAACCTTGAAAAAAAGAAGCTTTGCAAATGCAATATCTCAGATTGTTCCATTGTTTGAATGGGTAACAAGAATGTGTTTAATTTTTAAAGTGGGGAAAGATTGTTATCTTGGTTATCTACTGCTATCTTAACAACGACAACAAATCACAAATGGGCGACTTTCCAGAACAGAAACCCTTGTTCTCATAGTTCAAGAGACTAGAAGGTCAGAATTCAGGGTGTGGTGGTAGGGGAAGATCCTTCTGTGTTGATAGCCCAGGAGTTCCTTAGAGTTCCTTGGCATCCCTTGGTGCTCATTGGTATTTCTTGGCATGTTTCCCTTTTTATATCTATGTGTCTATTCTGCTTCTGTATGACTCAGAACAGTTTAAATTTAGGACCCACACTACACTATTAGAGGAGCCCTCATGATGGTGGCACAGAGGTTAAGTGCTCAGCTGAGAACCAAAAGTTGGTGGTTTGAACCCACAAGCCACTCTGAAGCAAAAAGATGTGGTACTCTGTGTCTGTAAAGATTATACCCTTGGAAATACTATGTGGCAGTTCTACTGTGTCCACACAAAAACTATTTAGTGACATAAAATTATTTATTCTATTTTAGCAAGCAGAAAAATAGATTTCTAAACAGGACAGAAAACAATCCCTTATTGAATATAATATATGAGAGTTTTTAAAGTTTCTAAAAATGAATACATGTTACCTATTAGTAAGAAAAATATGTTTAAATTAGCCAGAATTCAGGTACACAATATGGAACATAAGGAGATGAGTTGGTTCAGTGGTCAAATTCTTGCATTCCTTGTGGGATACTTTGTACCTCAAGTGTAATCACCATCTATATGTCAGTGAAGACTTATATGTTGCTATGATCTAAGTAAGTTTAATCAAAGCTTGTAGACTAAGAGGGACAATGAATAAAGTCCTACAATCTACTTCCAAAAATCAGACAACAAACACCATATGGATCAAACTCATCTGCAACAGATCAAGTGTATGGCACAAAAGAGGGTAGCATTTTCTTCTGTTGTGCATGTGATCATCACGAGTCAAGGATGACTTGACAGCAGCTAACAAGAGCAATATCAAACAATGCCATCATCTCTTCACTTTCCCTTCCAATATGAACACTAATAACTTCATTTGCAATTTGTATAAACTTTTGCTTAGTATTTCACCTCTGTGCCATTATCTCTTTCTATTAATGATCTTCTATATTAAAATAAAAAATATGATAGTTTTACAGGAATCAATTATTTTAACTTGTTTGATCACTCAGAATGGCTTCTTACATGAGTAAATTCTAAATTGACTTTTACCTATATCACTTAGATTATTAAACAAAGACAGAGAGCTAGCCCCTTAAATATAAATTAATTTATGAGATAGTTATTGATACTTCTTAAACAGAGCCAAACACCTTGAATGATTGGATCTCTGGGTTTGAAGGATTAGAGTCACAGTATTGGATATTTCAGTCAATTGGAATAATAGAGTTCATAAAGTTATGCTCTATATCCTGGCTTGGTGAGTAGTGTCTGGGGTCTTAAAAGTTTGGGAACAGCCATCTAAGATACAACTATTGATTTCTACTTCACTGAAGCAAAACAGAAAGAAGTAAACCAAAGACTCAAAGAAATTAATCTATAAAACTAATCTCATCTGAACAGTACACATGAACCATACTCTCATCTACCTTGAAACAAGAACTAGATGGTGCCCAGCTACCACTATTCACTGTTCTAATCAGGGACACAAGAGGTGGACCCTGATAGAATTGAATAAAAATGTGGAACAAATATCAAATTCCTAAAACAATAAAATAAAAACACAGGCCTACTAGACTGAGTCTAGAGGAATTCCCAAGACTACTGCCCTGAAATACTACTCAAATCTTGAATGAAAACTAACACCTGAGGTCCTCATGTAGTTAAGAAAACAAATTGCTGACAAAATAAAGAATATCATCCATGAGTACAGTGCTCCTTTAAAAAAATCACCTAAGAGAACAAATGGTCAACAATTCCTTTAAACCAAAGATAAGAAAGATAAGAAAAAAGGGGCAGGAAAACTAGATTCATGGAAAAGGAACAACCAGAATGTAAATACTGAAATGCTTGCAGATTGTGAAAAATGCAATCCATGTCACTGAACAACTTGTGTAGAAATTCTGAATGGGAACCTAAATTGTATAGGCCTTTATCAAAAACATAGTGGTCGGGTGATTGGGTGCCACTGAGTTGGTTCTGACTCATAGCCACGCTGTATAGGGTTTCTGAGCCTGTAAATCTTTACAGGAGCAGAAAGCCTCATCTTTCTTCCACGGCACAACAGGTGGATTCAAACTACTGATGCGTGGTTAGCAGTCTACCAGTGTAGCTTGTTACTAGAGCTTCAAAAACACAATAGTGTTTTTAAAAATTAATTTCTGTATATGATAACACCACCTTTTTCCATTAAAAAAAAATGTTCAGAAACAAAATAATCTTTTCCAAAAACCTCAATTATATCCTATGTGATTAGTTAATAGCTTCCACCCATGATACCTATATTTGTTTCTTCTTGTCCATTTCCACTGCTACTGTCTTATCCTAAGTCCTCATGTGCCCAATTCTGTATTGTTCAAATGTTAAACTCCCTAACTCTAAGGTCTCTTCATTCCAAACCAACTTTCTTGTTACTATCAGTACATTATGAAATGACTCTGCTTTGCCTTATAATAATAGCAGACTTTCTGTTTCTGCATTTCTCTATATTAAAGGTAGCACAGCGAATTTTATGAGTTCTTTTATTTTTTTTTATCGCACCCCATTTTTAATTCCTAAATTACCCAATATGTCTTTTCTAGTCCAACTAATGCCACCCATACACTAATTTATCATGTTCATTACTTTCCTGGTCTTTTTCCATAGTTATATGTTTCACTTTTCTTCCTCTCTTTGGTTGGTTGGTTGGTTGGTGGCTTATGTGCCATGGAGTCGTCGGTTCTGACTCATAGCAACCCTGTTACTGGTTTCTGAGGCTGTAAATCTTTATGAGAGCAGAAAGCCTCATCTTTCTCCCGCAGAACAGCTGGTAGTTTCAAACTGCTGACCTTGCGGTTTGCAGCCCGATTCGTAACCACTACGCTGCCAGAGCTCCTTCCTCCCTTATAGCTTACCAAATCATGATTCAGCCTCAGCTTGTCACAATTTCTCTCAGTTTCATTTAACATTCCTTGCTGATCTTTTCCTTGTTTATTGTTATTATGTGCCACTGAAACGGTCCTGACTCATAGCGACTCTCCACCACTCATCTATCAGTATGCCACACTGTGGTGGTTGCATGTTACTATGATGCTGAAAGCTATAGGGTCACCCATGTGGACAGATTCCAGCAAGCTATCTGACTAAGACAGACTTGGAAGAAGGAGAGTCAGATTACTTCCAAATGTTTAGCCACTGGAAACCTTATGAATAGCAGTGAAATTTTGTCAGATAGCACTAGAATATTGAATATTGAAACATGATGAATAGTGACAGAATATTGTTAGATATAGTGCTGGAAGATAAGTCTCAAAATACAACTGGGGAAGAGTTGCCTCCTCAAAGTACAGTTGATCATGGTGACACAATGGAGTAAAGCCTTTGGTACCTTCATTTGCTGATGGGCCTCAATTTAAAATGAGAAGAAACAGCTGCAAACATTCATTAATAATTGGAACCTGGAATTGTGAAGCATGAATCTAGGAAACTTAGAACTTGTCAAAAAATGAAATGGAACACATAAGCATCAATATCTTAGGCACTAGTGAGCTAAAATGGACTAGTGTTGGCCATTTTGAATCTGACAATCTCATGGTTTACTATGACAGGAAAGACCTTTTGAAAAGGCATGGCATTGTATTTGTCATTAAAATGACTCAGACATGACTTAACTGGCACTTAAAAACTATGGCATAACAACCCTATGTACAAGAGAACAAAACACTGCCCAGTTCTACACCATCCTCAGAATCTAAGGATTCTGAGTCATTGAGTCAATCCATCTCCTTGATAGTTTCCTTCTGATTTGCTCATCCTCTACTTCATCAAACATGAAGTCTCACTCCAGGGACTAGGTTCTGCTGAAAACATGTCAAAACTGTGTGAGATGAAGTGTAGTTATTCTAGCTTCTAATAAGCATACAACTGTACCTCTTTGAGATAGATTTGTTTATTCCTGTAGTTGGTGCTAAGTGCAATCAGCTGACTCTGATTCATAGCAATTCTGTATAGGGTCTATGAGGCTGTATATCTTGGCAGGAACAGAAAGCCTTATCTTTCTCCCACAGATGGCTGGTGGGCTAGAACTGTGGACCTTGTGGGTAGAAGTCCAGTGCTTATCCTACAGAATCCTTAGTATATTCAACATTCCTTGCCAACACAATAATTAAAAGGCATCAATTATCTGTACCATGCTCCTGGATAGGAAGACTTAACATTGCAAAACTGTCAATACTGCCCAAAGCAATTTACACATACAATGCAATCACAATCCAGATTCCAATGACATTCTTCAAAGAGATGGAAAAACAATTACAAACTTTATATGGAAAGGAAAGAGACCCAGGATAAGTAAAGCACTGTTTAAGAAAAAGAATAAGGTTGGAAACCTCTCACTTCCTGACTTCAAATTTTATTACATGGATACAATGGTCAAACAGCTTGGCACTGGTACAATGAGAGATACATTGATCAATGGAACAGAATCGAGAATCCAGAAATTAATCCATCCACATACAGCCAACTGATTTTTGACAAAGTCCCTAAATATATCGCATGAGGAGGGGATAGTCTCTTCAACAGATGGTGCTGGAAGAACTGGAAAGCTATATGCAAAAGATTGAAACAAGACATTTACCTCACATCTTATACAAAAACCAACTCAGCATGGATTAGAGACCTAAATGTGAATCCCAAAATTATGAAGGCCGTCAGTGAAAAAATAGGGACAAATGTGAGGGCACTAATTCAGGAAATACACAGACTACCAAACATTTTGAAAATTACACAAACAAAAATAGACAAAATTAGATCAGTGGAACATACTAAAAATTAAAAACTTATGTGCATCAAAAGATTTCACCAAAAGAGTAATAAGAAAACCCACAGAATGGGAAAAAAATCGTTTGCAATGACACATCAAACAAGGGACTCATTTCTAAAATATATAAGAAACAACAACACCTCTACAAGAAAAAGACAAATGACCCAATTAAAAAATGGGCACAGGCCTTGTGCGCCGAGCTTCCAAGGCCGCCGGACGCCGGACTGTCACCATGAAGTTTAACCCTTTTGTGACCTCGGATCGCAGCAAGAACCGTAAACGCCACTTCAATGCTCCCTCGCACGTGCGCAGGAAGATCATGTCGTCCCCGCTGTCCAAGGAGCTGAGGCAAAAGTACAACGTGCGCTCCATGCCCATCCGCAAGGACGACGAGGTCCAGGTGGTTCGAGGACACTACAA
>NW_006408694.1:3908546-3938039 GCF_000296735.1 Chrysochloris asiatica | reverse complement strand
TAGGAAAGGGGAAATACACAAGAAGGGGAAGGGAATGGAAGAACAAGGTGAATGGGAGATCAGTTAGGAAGGTTTGCATGGGCTAAGTGGGACAGAGGTAAATAATGATATATGCACATCCTTGGAACAACTGGGTCTGTGATACAGGGATTGAGACATGGTTCAAATGGGCAAAAGGGGGCAAATAATGTTAAGATGCTTGGCTGTCTTTTAAATCTTGGTTTCCCTGGCATACCATTATAAAATAGACACTTGAAGGGCAGAGAAAGGAATAGCCAGAAATATCACCTTGTAAGTTCATCTTCTGCCTATAACTGATTGAAATACCTAAAATGGGGTTACAACATGCCCAGTGAAGGAGGCTTCCTGCGGAGCCTCTGCATTACATAAGACCATAGGTTGAATCATGAACCCCATCAAGAATCTTCTGAGGTGGGAAATTTCCACTTGAAAGGACAAGCAGACTAGCCTGAAGTGGTTAGAAGAACAGAAGATACTTCTTGAAAGAAAGACCAACAGGAAAAATACAAAACAATAATGGCATTCCAAATGACTACTACAAGAACAAGCAAGTTGCTCTCCCAGGAGCCATCAATGCAAGTGGTCAGATACCCTCAGGGTAAACTCCCTTCCAAGACTGAGACTCAATGGGAATACACTAGCAGACACGTGCTCTGACTGGTGACCACATTGATCACCGATAAGAGGAAGTGAGGGTAAAACAGCAATGAAGCTGCGACCTAAGTCCAACCACGTTCAATAGACTCCTGTGAACCCGGGTGGAGACTTGGTTGGCCAGCAGTTTGGCAAGACCTGGGGATTCCTTGACCCAGAGTCAGTGACATAGCCACAGAGGACTAGAGTAGAGAGTGAAGTGTCAAACTGATAAGAAGAGAGGGCATATGTGCAAGAACACCCACACTTACAGATAACACCCACTTGACCTGGCTTCAGTTGCTGGGTGATCAGAGCTCAACTAGAAGAAGAAAGAAGAGGAAAAAAGAAAGATCTGATACAATTTGATGAACTTGACTTACACCTATGAATGCAGTAGCTCAAAAGAGGGAATCTTTACAGCGAAGATCAATCCCACCCCCTCAATACACAGGGTAGACAAGGATGGGCAACTTGAACATTGGCTACCCAAAATGGGGGCAGGAGACGGTCTACTAAGGAAAGAAGTGACTGACTTACAAGCTTTCAAGAGTGAGCCTAGATCCAGAAGGCATGGAGGAAGGTAGACTCTCCACTGAACAGTATCCAATCTGTCTGGGTGGCACTGATGAAAGGAAATGTGGACAGCACTCATGTGGCACAATAGTGAATAACTACTATCAGGACTGACTGTGAGTGTTGGAAATGTAAAGGTAGATGTTTTGTAGCAAAATGAGAGGAGTGATTGACTTTACAGTTCAGGAGCGGAGGTCCCTGGGACCATCAAGGGAGAAGAGCAGAGTGTGGGACCCTACCCAGAGAAACAATGACACCAGAGATGGAGGCAGAGATGGAGTGGCTGGGAACCCTAGACCCAGAAAGAGAGATGGGCTGTGTGCTGATGACTGGGGGTAGGTTTGTGGTATGTAACATTTGGTTGGTTGATGATGCATGGAGGGGATAGTAACCATGTCAATGAAACGATATATGATAGGATGAACGTAAAACTAATGTTCTCCCATGCAAACTATCACATAATGCACAATAAAACATTTAAAACCAAAAAAAGGCATCAATGCACCTTCACTCTTATTTAATCACATATGAGACAATTGAAAATACCATGGCTTTAGTCAGGTGCACCTTAGACTTCTCAGTGACACCTTTGCTTTTTAACACTTTAAAGAGATCTTTTACAGCAGGTTGCCCAAAGCAGCACATTGTTTGATTTCTTGTCTGCTTCTTCTGTTGGTGTTGATTATGGATGCAAACAAATTGAATTATTTATTTAAACTCATTTTATACAGAGTCTGTATTGTTTGGCTTTTGTTTCATGCATGTTGCTCATATTTCTCAAGCACAAATGCAAACATGAATCATAGGGACAATGTTTTATATTTCACTGATATTCTATACAACACTTGACTCAATTGTAACTACAAAGGAAATATACAAAAAGCCCTTCTGATTGATAATGAAGTACAATTAATTTAATATGAAATCAAATTACTGCCTGTACTTGAACTCTGGATTATTTGCTATGCTGTTGTTGTTGCTAAGTGCTGGTGAGTCAGTTCTGACTCATGCAACCCTGTATAGGGTTTCTGAGGAGCAGCTGGTAAGCATGCAACACTGACCTTGCAGTTCAAGCCAACCTTGCAGTCCAGTGCATTAACCTGTATCACCAGACTCAAATTAGCCTAATTTTCCAGATCCTAGCAACAACTCAGACTCAAATAAGAAGATATTTTAACACCTGATTCTGTTTTCCTCTCCATTCTAAAAACTATTATCATTCTTTATTAACTCCACTGTCCATATCAAAGACTGGATCAACGTACTGGTGCCCTGGTATTTGACTCCAATCATCTTTAAAGTGTCCTTCTTATCTACCCCCATTGTCTACTTACAAGATCACACTCGTGACTTAATTACAAAGGGAACATTCTCCATCTTCAAAAAATATTTCAGATATTCTTCACCATAACCATCCATCCTTAATTCCCTTGCTTAATTAATTCCACTATCTCCATTATGTTTTCATCAGGCCTCCCATCTAATTCTCCTTAATTTCTCCAAATCCAAATCCCTTATCTTCACTTTACTCCTTATCCATCTTAACTCTGTAGTCTATTACTTCACATTTATCATTATGTGAAATCCCTTGACTCTTTATCCCTTCTGTAATCTCAATTAAATGTCACACTACAAACTAGAACAGGTAAAACAGATAAACAGGGTCTTTCAGCCCTCCTTGGAAAAAGTTGCTTGTACCAGACATGGTTGGACTTACCATGAGTTGTGCTTCAGGATAATCATCCTACCCCCTCTTGCACTCCCTTTTATAAGGATTCTGAGATCACCTGATCAAAGAATATCTAAATTTTTGTGTTTATGAAGGTAGCCTTACAGTTGGTTTTCAGGTGCTCACTGCAACTACATGCTATTGGCAATATCACCTGAAAGACCTTTAAGTAAATTGAAATCCAGCTTGGCTCATCCCAAATGGGATAACTTGTTGCCAGTTAGTCCAAATGATTCAACTTACAACTCAGTTTATCTCTCCTCATTTTCATTGGAAATCACTAGCAAAACTTCTCTTTTGAATGAATACATGTACTTTCTCCTTGACTACAGTAGACATCTGAACTTAAAGGGGAAAAGAGAAAGAAAATAAACCTCACACCTACACAAATTGAGATTTAACATACATAACAGTTGTCAACCTTCCTGTGGTTCTAATGAAGTGATTACAAAACCCATTATGATTCGCTATTGTTGTGTTTTTGTTGCGTGCCCTCGAGTTGGTTCCAACTCATAGCGACACTGTATAGGGTTTTCAAGGAGGAGCTGGTGATTTTGAATCACTGACCTGTCAGTTCAAACTGATCTTGAGGTTGAGTGCTTATCCTACAGAGCCATACCATCAACATAAGATCTTACTTTACTTAGCAGAAAAAAAGTTGAACTATGGAATTAGAATTCGCCCGGCTCCACACCACCAGTTTATGCATTGTCTACCATCCCTCCTGCTCATTATATTGCAAGTGGCTTTTCTTCCATCAAAGTCTAGTCCCTTCATCTGAGAACCCACACCTCCCCACTGGCACTATAACTCCCCCCCCCAATGACAGTAACTTCAAGTTCTGTATTAAGTTATCCTGGCCTTTTCCAATTACTGTTTAGATATGCTGAAGTCCTTTTCATGTTAATAGAAAAGAAGAAAATCTAGAAGGAAGGGAAAGAGGGAGGAAGAGAGAACCAGAAGCCTCTGTTTTTTTATATTGTTTTATTGAGATAAAATTCACATGGCATAAAAGCCACCATTTTATAATGTAAAAGTCAGAGAAAAGTTGACTCAGCAGCAGTGGGCTCCAACATAATAAGAATTTTGAGGATAGCGCAGGACCAGGCAGTGTTTCATTCTGTTGTACACAGGGTCACTATGGGTCAGAACCAACTCAAGGACACCTAACAGTAACAAAGTAAGTATTTTGGATATATTCACTGTATTGTGCTATCATCACCATTGTCTGATTTCAGAATATTTCCACTAACGTATAAAGAGATCTCATACCTATTAGCAATGATTGTCAAGTTCTCCTTCCTTCCATCTCCTGGTAAGCACTAATATATTTTCTCTCTGTAATTTATCTATTCTGAACATTTCATATAAATGGAAAAATACAGTACATAGCCTTTTTTGTGTCTGACTTGTTCCACTTAGTATATTATTTTCAAGGTCCATCCATGTTATAGCATAGCTTGATTTCATTCAATTTGATGGCTGAATAATATTACACTCTATGGATATATATAACATTTGTTTATTGTAAAATGACACCGTGTCTAACCTCCTGTGACTTCGCAGGGGGAAAAGGAGAATCAAACTCAAAATTAGACCAGGGTCAATTTCTACAACTTCCAATCGTCAACTTTCCTTACCAGATCTGACACAAACCATCTCTCCCAAAGCACTCTGTTTTTCTGCTGGGTTAGATAATTTATTGCAGTGTTCACACAGAACTCAGAAACGATATTCACGATTATGGGTTTTTTAGGAAAGTTAATACTGTACAGTTCAGAATTAGACATGTTCAGGATACAGTCCATTGGTCCAGAGTGCCTCTTCACCATGCCCACAGGCATGTCACTCTCTGGTCCTTGGCCTCTCATCCACACTGTCATTTGACCTCTGCTTTGCTTGAGTGTTACAAGGCTCCATTACACAACTGATAAATGCCCAAAGGGCATGGCCCCATAAACCTCAGCCTGAATGCTCACGGCTCTAACTCTGTGGATCAGCAAACCCAGCTTCCTCAATAAAGCACCAGAAAGTATCCCATTCCACAAGTCA
Source organism: Chrysochloris asiatica (assembly GCF_000296735.1). Classification (NCBI taxonomy): domain Eukaryota; kingdom Metazoa; phylum Chordata; class Mammalia; order Afrosoricida; family Chrysochloridae; genus Chrysochloris; species Chrysochloris asiatica. Next base: position 3,933,028 of record NW_006408694.1, on the reverse strand, counting down.
GCCTTCTGCCTGAAGGCACTCAGCTTTCCTTGTTCCATGGGATGGGATGCCCACCATTCTGCTATCTGTCTTGTGTTCTTGGTTCTGCTGCCATTGCTGTCATGGCTGCCACCATCACTTCTCCACACAGGGATCTCTTAGGGCTCTTATTTCTTCATGGTTGCAAGATCCCTCATTCCTGCCTCTGAGATGGTTCATTTCATACCCAGTTGTAATTCTTCTGACTTATAGTAACACCATGTACAACAGAACAAAACACCACCTGGTCCTATGTCATCCTCAAAATTGTTACTACATTTAAACCCATTGCTGCTAGAATGGTGTCAATCCATTATTTTGGCGGTCTTCCTCTTTTTCACTCGTCCACCACTTGTCAAAGCATGATGTCATTCTCCAGGGACTGGTCACTCCAGACAAAATCTCTGAAATATGAAAAACTAAGTCTTGTCATCCTGGCTTCAAAGGAACATTCTGGCTGCACTTTTTCAAGCACAGATTTGTTGTTTCTTCTGGCAGTCCCTGGCATTTTAATATTCTTTTCTAACACCATAATTCAAATCCATCAGGGCTTGAATTTTTCTTCAAATTCATCAGCTGTTAATGAGTCTTCCTCAAATCCTGATTCCACATTTTTCTTCTTTTAATCCAGCTTCTTGGATAATTTGCTCAGCATAAAAACTGATTAAGTATTGTGAAAGGATACAATTGTGGTGCACACTCTTCCTGATTTTAAACCGTTTAGTATTCCCTTGTTCTGTTTTAATGATTACTTCTTGGTCTACGTACAGTTTCTTCAAGGCCACAATTAAGTGCTCTGGAACATCAGTTTTTCACAATGGTTTCTATAGTCTGTCATGATCCACATAGGCAAAAGCCTTTGCATAGTCAATAAAGCACAAGTAAACATTGTTCTGGTATTTTCTACTTTCAGCCAAGATACATCAGACATCAGCAATGGTATCCCTAGTTCCAAGTACTCTTCTGAACCTGGCTTGAATTTCTGGCAGCTGCCTGTAGATATACTGTTACAATTGTTTGTTTGTTTTTTTATTTAATTAACACTAGCAAAATTTAATTGGATATGATATTAATGATATTGGTTCATGATTTATGAATTTCATTGAGTCACCTCTTGGTTGGCCAGGTAGCTGGCTTCCAAATGTCTTGGCAGAGTTGAGTAAGCACCTCAAGTGCATCATCAGTTTGTTGAAAGAATTCAATTTGTATTCCATCAGTTCTTGGAGCCTGGTTTTTGACCAGTTCCTTCAGTGCAACTTGGATTTCTTCCTTCATTACCATAAGTTCTTTTTTTTTAATGCTTTATAGTGAACTATGTGATAGTTTACATGGGAGAACCTTAGCTTTACATTCATCATACCATATATCAGTTCAGTGCCATGGTTGAAATCCCCTTCATGCATCATTAACCAACCAAAGGATATACCCTGCAAGCCTGCCCCCTGGTTGCCAGCACACAGCCCATCTCCCTCTCTGGGTTCAGAGTCCTCAGCTGCTCCATCTTTCCACACCATCATCTCTGCCTCCATCTCTGGCATCATTGTTTCTCTGGGTGGGGTCCCACACTCCACTTTTCTCCTTTGATTGTCCCAGGGACCTCCGCTTCTGGACTGAAAAGACAATCACTCTCCTGCTTTGGCTACAAAATGTCCACCTTTACATTTCCAACCCTGGATCTAGGCTCTCTCTTGAAAGCTTGTAAGCCAGTCACTTCTTGCCTTTGTAGTCCCCCCTTCCCCATTTTGGGTAGCCAATGTCCAAGTTGCCCTTCCTTGTCTACTCTGTATATTGAGGGGATAAGAATGTCTTCACTGTAAAGATTTGTTCCGTCTTTTGAGCTACTGAATCCATAGGTGTAGGTCACGTTCATAACATTGTATCAGATCTTTCTTTTTTTCCTCTTCTAGTTGAGTTCTGATCATCCATCCAGCCATTGAAGTCAGATCAAGTGGGTATTATCTGCATGTGTTGATGTCCTTGTGCATATGCCCTGTCTTCTTTACAGCTGGATGCTTCACTCTCCACTCTAGTCCTCTGTGGCTATGTCACTGACTCTGGGCCAAGGAATCCTCAGGTCTTGCCAAACTGCTGGCCAATCAGGTCTCCACCAGGGTTCACAGGAGTCTATTGAATATGGTAGGTCTTAGCTTGCAGCTTCATTGCTGTTTTTCCCTCACTTCCTCTTATCGGTGACCAACGTGGTCACCAATCAGAGAGAATGCCTTCTTGTGCATTCCCATTGAGTCTTAGTCTGAAGGGGGTTTGCCCTGAGGGGACGCAACCGCTTGCCTTGCTGTCTCCTGGGCAAGCAACTTGCTTGTTCTTGTAGTAGTCATTCGGACTGCCATTATTGTTTTGTATTTTTCCTGTTGGTATTTCTTTCAAGAAGTATCATCTGTTCTAGCATCTCCGGCTGGTCTGCTTGTCCTTTCCAGTGGAAATTTCCCACCTCAGAAGATTCTTGATGGGGTTCAGGATTCCACCTATGGTCTTATGTAATGCAGAGGCTCCACAGGAAGCCTCCTTCAATGGGAATGTTGTAACCCCATTTTAGGTATTTCAATATTTTGCCCATTTTTTTTGTTGTTATTACATTCTGTCAAGTTGGTTCTGACTCATAGCAACCCTGTATAGGTTTTCAGAAGAGCAGCTTGTGGGTTTGAACTGCCAACCTTATGGCTTTTGGATCAGTGCTGATCCTACAACTCTACAATAGGAATCCATAGAATCTTTCAAGTCAAGGCTTGAATTTTTTCTTCGGTCCTTTCAGCTTAAGAAGTGTTAACCATGCTCTTCCCTTTTGGTTTTCTGTTTTGAGGTATTTGAGTATATTGAGCTGCTCCTTGAAATTTCATGTTCAACTCTTTCACTTAATTTCTTCCATTTGCTTTAGCTTCTCTATGCTGGAGAGCAAGTTTTAGAGTCTATTCTGACATCCCTTTTGGTCTTTTTTCTCTTTCCAGTCTTTTTAGTGACCTTTTGCTTTTTTCTTGTAATGTTCTTGATGTTATTCTTCAACTCTTCTGGCTTTGTTCAGTAGTGTCTAATGAATCAAATATGTTCTTAAGATGGTTTCTAACTTCAAGTGGAATCTATTCAAGACATATTTTGGTTCTTATGGACTTATTTTCATTCTCTTCAACTTCAGACACAACTTCTCCCACAGTCTGCCCCTGATCTTGTTTCGCTCATGATATTGAGCTTTTCCACCATCTTTTCCCACAAATGCAGTCAATTTGTTTCTGTGTATTCCATCTGGTGAGGCCTATGTGCATGTTATTGTTGCTGTTGCTAGTTGCTGTCGAGTCACTTTCAACTATAGCAACCCTATGCACAACAGAATAATACATTGCCCATTCCTGCAGCATCCTCACAATCGTTGTCACTCTTGAGCTCATTGCTGTTGCCACCGTGCTCACCCAACTTGTTGGAGGACTTGCTGTTTCACTGAGCCTTAACTTTACGTAGCATGATGTCCTTCTCCAGGGACTGGTTCCTCCTAATAACACGTCAGAAGTATGACAGACAAAGTCTCGCCATCCTGGCTTCTAAGTAGCATTCTGGCTGTACTCAACACAGATTTGTTTTGTTTTTTTTTCTGGTAGTCTACCGTACTTTTAATACTCTGTCCAACACTGCAACTCAAATGCATCCATTTTTCTACCATCTTCCTTATTCATAGTCCAATTTTCACATGTATCTGAGACTATTGAAAATACCATGACTTGAGTCTTGAGCACCTTTATCCTTGAACTGACATCTTTGCTCTTGAACTATTTAAAGAAGTTTTAGGCAACATATTTGCCTTCTTCATATAATTCAGCTTCTCAGGTTATTTTCTCAGCATAATGATTATATAAGTATGGTGAAAGAAAACAACAACAAAAAACCTGGAGCACAACTTTTCTGATTGAAACTATTCAGTGTCTCCTTGTTCTGCTTGAACTGCCTCTTGTTTTATGCACAAATTCCTCATGAGTACAATTCAGTGTTATAGAATACCCATTCTTTGCAATGTTATCCATAGCTTGTCATGATCCACACAATGAAAAGCCTTTGAATATTCAAAAAAGTACATGTAAACATCTTTCTGGTATTCTCTGCTTTTATTCAAGATCCATCTGATGTAAGCAATGTTATCCAGCATTTCACATCTTCCTTCAAATCTGACTTCAATCTCTAGCACTCCATGTCCATGCACTGTTGCAGCCGTTTTTTCGATTATCTTTAGAAAAATTTTACTTGCATGGGATATTAATGTTATTACTCAATGATTTCAAAATTCTGTTGGGCCACATCTCTTTGGAATAGGCACAAATTTCAATCAGATGGCCAGGTAGCTGTCTGCAAAATTTCTTAGCATAGATGAGTCAGTGCCTCCAGTGCTGCATCAGTTGGTTGAAAGATTTCAATTTGCATTCCATCAATTCCCAGAGCCCTGTTCTTTGCCAATACCTTCAATGTACCTCACACTTCTTCCTTCAGTACCCTTGGCTCTTGATCATATGCTACTTCTTGAAATGGTTGAACATCGACCATTTCTTTTTGGTACAGTGACTCTATATAATCCTTCCATCTTCTTTTGATATTACTTGCATCACTTAATCTTTAGTCCATGTTCTTGCTGTTGTTAAGTGCTATCGAGTCGATTCCAACTCATAGTGACCCTGTATAGGGGTTCAAAGAAGCAGCTGGTGGATTTCAACTGTCTACTTTGTGGTTCTCAGTCCAGTGCTGATTCTGCACACCAGGAGTTCATTTAACCCATAGAATCCTTCAATACCGAAAGTCAGTGCTTGAATTTTTTCTTCAAGTTCATTAGTTTTAGTAATGCAAAGGGTGTTCTTCCCTTTTGATTTCCTAATTCTAGGTATTTGCACATTTCATTATAATATTTGACTTTGTCTTCTTGAGTTACCCTTTGAAATTTTCTTTTCAACTCTTTTACCTCCTCATTTCTTCCATTTGCCATCATTACGCTGAAGAGCAAGTTTCAGAGTTTCTTCTAACATCCATTTTGGTCTTTTCCTTCTTTCTTTTCTTCTTAATGACCTTTTGCTTCTTCCTGTGTGACGTTCTTAATGTTTTCTGGTCTTTGGTCATCAGTGTCTAATGCATCAAATCTGTTCTTGAGATAATCTCTATTTCCAGGTGGGATATGTTCAAGGTCATGTTTTGGCCCTTGTAAGCTTGCTTTAAATTTTCTTCAGCTTAAACCTGAACTTGCATATGAGCAATTGATGATCTGTTCCACAATATGCCCCTGGCCTTGTTTTGGCAGATGATATGAAGTTTTCCACCATCTCTTCCCACAGACATAGTCGATTTGATTCCGTATTCTCTCTAGTGAGCTCCATGTGTATAGTTGTATTTTATGTTGGTCAGAAAAGGTAATTGTAATAAATAAGTTGCTTGTCTTTTAAAATTCTATCATACTTTCTCCAACATCATTTATATTATCAAGGCCATGTTTTCCAAGTACTGATCCTTCCTCTTTGTTTCCAACATTTGCATTTCAATCACCAGTAGTTACCCATGCATCTTGATTGCATTTCAGACTGAAGAAGTTGGTAAAATTCTTCATTTTCATCGTCATTGGCATTTAGTGATTGTTGTGTAAATTTGAATAGTAGTGATATTACCTTGTCTTCCTTTGTAGGCTCATGAATATTACCTATTATCGTATCACAGACAGCATTGTACTTCAAAGTAGATCTTAAAGTGCTCTTTTTGATGGTGAGTGTTACATCGTTCCTCTTCCATTTGGTATTTCCAGCATACTGAAAAAATGATTGTTAGATTAAAATGGCCAGTACCATTACATTTCAGCTCACTAGTGCCTTGGATATTAATCTTTACGCAATCCATTTCTTTTTAGACAACTTCCAATTTTCCTAGGTTCATATTTTGACATTCCATATTCCTATTATTAATGAATGTTTGCAATTATTTCTTCTCATTTTGAGTTGTGCCCCGCCAATCAATGAAGCTCCTGAAAGCTTTGCTCCATTCAAGTAATTATGGTCAACTCTACTTTGAGGAGGCAGGCCTTCCCCAGTCATACTTTGAGTGTCTTCCAACATGAAGGGCACATCTTCTGGCACTATATATGGCAATGTTCTGCTGCTCTTTATAATGCTTTAATGTCCCAGCATTTTATATGACTTTGATCTGCTGCTATTTCAAAGATTTTCAGTAGTTAAACATTCTTCTCCTTCAAGCTTGTCTGTCTTAGCTTGGAAATTCCACTGGAACCTGTCCATCATTGGTGATCCTGCTGGTATCTAAAACACCAATGACATCACAGCAATGCATAAGCCACAACAGTACAACAAACTATCAGACTATTGGTGGTTATACCCAGTAGGATGGAAAAACCTTCCAATTCCTGTGTTTCAGTCCCACACACTCTATTTGACAGTTCTTACTCAGTCATTTGGTGGGAGTTACAAAGAGAAAGACTAGAAGAATACCAACTAAATTCATGGTACCACATCTATCCATTCATCAGCTGACAGAGTCTTATATTATTCCCATGTTTGGAGATTATTATAGATGATGTTAGTTTTGTAATACTATTTCAGTCTTGGCATGTGAAAGAATTCACAAGGATGGAGGTACAAAGTTGAGAGACATTCCAAGGGAGGAAAGGAGCCTAACATCAGAGAGTACTGCCAGCCCTGGTTGGGTGTTTGGGGCTTTTATTGGGTTTTTAGGAGGGAAGGCAAAGGGGTGCTTTGAACAGGTGGAATGGGAGGCAGATTTACAACATAAATGATTGTGCCCTTTGGACTAGTTTAACAGAATATTGGGAAGTGATTAATGATATTGTCCAACTGGGTATCATAGGATATTGGGAGGTGATTCAAGATAGTAACCATTGATTGGCCTCCAGGAGGTTGTCTATGGCTGCTAGGCAGAGTTTAGGAAGTCACTCATCAGTGGGACCAGCTGTTCTCCATTCCTGAAAAACAAACTCACCAAACATAGGCTAGGGTGTTAATTATCAGTGGGGCCAGAAGTTCTACATTCTTAAACAAGCTCAGTAAAACAGGCTAGGGTCTTATGAATTTAAACACTACAGCTGAGGACTTTCAGTCCCCTCTTTCGATTTTAAGTTGTTATTCTTAACAAAAGGCCCTGTCACTGGGGAATTAGGGTGGTGGTCTCATTTTCCAGAAACTGCTTCCTGCTGATTTAGGGCTGTAGAGATGTCCTTACCTGTAAGTCTGAAGATGGCTCATTAATAGGCAGGGGTTGAAATTGAACAATTCTAAAGACTAAGGTTGTTACTGGGTTATGGTATATAGATTAATATTTGAGTATGGTCTTTGACGAAAGACAGAAGGGAAAGGATGACACAGAGGCCAAAGATTAAAATTAGGATGAGGAAGGCTAGAAGGCCAAGTGTTGGAGTTAACCAAGAGACCCAAGATCATATATTAACTTTAAAGTCCCATGAACCAAAATCACCTGGTATTCCTGTTTCATAAAGTCTATTCATTCTACTAAGGATGTTTTTTGTAAATTGGCTTTGGTTTTTCTTGACTGGTTAAGAAAGAAACAACAGTTCGCTCCTGTCATGGCACATGCACCTCCCTAGCTGGTTGTTAATAGATCTAAAGCTCTCCTGTTTTGTAATACTACTTCAGCTACAGAGTCAATTTCTTCTTGGAGGATGTTGATTTGATTGGTTCATTCATGGATAACTTGATTTAATTCTATGTCAACCATTAAATACAGAGTTAAATAGGTCTGCAGAGCCAGTGGATATTCCAGCTAAGACTCCTAAGGTTGTAAGAGCTGCGATGCCTTCCCAGTGCTGTCTGAGAGTACAGGGGCAGTGGAATATTATCATTAATAAGGATACAATTTGGGAATATGTACACTAGGGTACAGGTCCCAATTCAATTAAATAGACATTAGGGCCACAGAGAAGTAAGTACGGTTGTAAGAATGTCATCATAGGACTGTGGGAGCTTAGCTTGATCATTTGTAACTACTTTAGTCCATGTGCATTGGGCAGAAATGGTAATGATGTAATTGCAGATGACTGACTAATGGTTAAATTGACCTACTGAAGGTCCAGACATTGGGAGGTGGTTAGGAAAAGAAAGGCTGGTTGGGCAAAGAATAATGGTTTGATGTAAATAGTTTAGAAATAACTTTTGTACACAGTAGTGCTTGAAGGGCTCCTAACTTAAGATGTATAATGTAGTTGACAAGGAAAAGGAGTGAGATTGTACAATTTTGGGAGGAAATTGTTCGGCAATTTCAAGGGGGACAGAAAAGGGTAATGAGCTAGGTATAGGGAGCAAAGCTTCACACAGAAGCCCAATGAAAGATGTTTGAGGATGTAAAAGGAGCTATGTACCTAATTTAGCCATGAGATCTCTTTCTAGAAGAGGGCTGAGACGGTTTGGGAATATTATGAAAGAATGGGTAAAGACTCCATCTTTCAGCATGCAGACTTTCTTTAGGTTTTTCATAGTTAGCAGGTTTAGTAGTATCGCTTTTCATGCCTTCAATGAGGCAAGTGAGCATATCGTCTCAGTACAGTCAGGGGAGCCCTGTTGGTAGTCCCAGCTGGGGTCTTGGTCCAGGACAGCTGTGGAACCAGTAGGGTATCTACCAAGTTCTCAGAGATTTAAGTCATCCCCATATTCTCTAGCTTTGACCATACAAGAGCTTTTTGCTCTGGATTAGTATAGGTAGAGAAAACGAGGTATACATCGCTCCATGCTAAGTTGTAGGAGAAGGCAAGATATTCAAACTAAAGAGTTTAGAGTCAGCTGAGAAAGCACTTAACTTGGTTTCAATTTGAGATAGGTCTGACATAGGAAAAGGGATCTGAATCTGGATAACACCATCTGAGCCTGCAAGTTTCTGAAGAGGGAGATGGTTGATTGGTCCAGAAGGCCTCTGGAAAGGTCAACCAGAATGAGTATGGCTGTGGAAGGGGGAATGACAAGTCTGTGGGGGAGATGATGAAGGAAGGGATCGAAGGGTTGTTAAGGGACTGGGCAAAGGACCAAAAGATGAAGGGTTGAGGATAAGGAGGAGATGCTTGAGCGAGAGTGAGATCTTCGAGGTCTACCTCCCACACACACTCCCCTCCCCATTTTTCATGGATAAACAGATAAAGGGTTTTTCTAGATTTGGTAAACCCAGTGCTGGGGCCTTCCCAAGTAGGGTTTTGAGCTTGTTGAAGGCAACTTCTCATTCAAAATTCTATATTAACCTATATTCTCTTATCCCTTTGTTGTTGCTGTTAAGTGTCGTTGCATCTGTTCTGACCCATGGCGATCCTGTATAAGGTTTCCAAGGAACAACTGGAGAGTTTGAACCACTGACCTTGTGGCTCAAACCAACTTTGCAGTCCAGTTCATTAACTTACCGTGCCACACCAGAACTCTTCCTTTAGGGTTCTCAATAATACCAAAGTTAGGGATTCAAAGTCTTATAGAACCCTGTTATTCCCAGAAACTTTCTCAACTGTCTCATAGATGAGGGACCCTCAGTCTAGTAGTTACTTCTGTTCTTTCCAGGGTCAAAGTCATAGTTCCCTGGGATAGCACAAATCCCAAATGGTGTAATTTTGTTTTAGAGATTTGAGCCCTTAATTTGAGAAGGAAATTTATCTCTCTAAGGGGTATTGTACATTCAAATATGTAAACAAAATCTTGTAGAAAGCATTTACCTTGGAAATGGTGTAGCAAAGGCTTAGTCAAGAGTTTTCACTAGGGTTTTCCTTCCACCCCTATAACTCTGCCCTCGGTGGAGGACAAGGGTCCAAGTAAGACTGGCAAAGTGGAGAAGGTTGCTTCCTTGTGTAATATGAATAAAATAATCTTAACTTCCACCTCAACTGACACCTGTGATGATGATCCTGTCTTTGTCATCAGGAACGTAGCTAGCCTCTAGGCAGCATCAGTGCAAGATTCCCTCAACCAGACAGGCTTGGATCTGTGCCATTAGGGGGAAGGGGTCTTTGTCCAGTGGGATCAATGTTGTGAGCTGCTACAGGATGTTCTGGACACTCCTGGTGCCAGTTCCTCATCTGCCTAAAATTGTGACATCAGTTAGGATCTAGGTTACCTGCTTACAGAGAACTCCAGCTGTTCTTCTGTTATCTTCTGCTACTGTTATAGAAAAAGGGGTTTTCATCAAGGTGCTAGGGAGGTAAAATTAGCTGGGCATCCTGAGGCAACTGTCATCAGTCAAGTCTGTTTCTCAAAAATTTTGTATTTCTGTCCTCTCTATCATCGTCAGCCTTATCAGTTATTAGCCTCCTCTACTAGTTGGAATAAAGGGGTGTCAGGTCCCCATTTACCTTTCTTAATTTTCTTTTAATATCTAGGTAGGCCTGAACCAAGAAGTGCATTCTCAGGACCGCCCTCCCTGTATCCAAAACTGGATGCATATTTGTATACTTTCTGAATGATTAAGACAGCCTGCTCAAGAAGGTTGGGGAATTTTATTCTTTGTTATAATAGACTATTTGGGACACTCATCTCCTTATCCCTTCTAACACAAGTTACTTCTTGTTGTTAGGTGCCATCGAGTCAGTACCAACCCATAGCGACTTTATGCACAGAAAAATGAAAGACTGCCTGATCCTGGGTCAACCTCACTACTGTTGCCACACTTGAGTCCATCGATGCTGCCACTTGGCCAATCCATCTCGCTGGGGGGGTCTTCCTCTTTTTCTCTGTTCCTCCACCTTACCAAAAATGATATCCTTCTCCAGTGACTTGTCCCTCCTGCCAATATGTCTGAAGTATGAGAGACGAAGTTTGGCCTCCAAGGAGCACTCTGGCTGCACATCTTCCAAAACGGATCTATTGGTTCTTTTGGCAGCCCGTGGCACTTTCAATATTCTCCTCTAACATCATAACTCAAAACATCAATTCTTCTATGGTCTTCCTTATTCACTGTCCAGCTTTTGCATGCACATGAGGTTATTGAAAATACCATGGCTTGGGTCAGGTGCATCTTAGTCCTCAAACTGACATCTTTGCTCTTCAACACTTTAAATAGGTCTTGTGCAGAAGATTTGTCTAATGCAAGAGGTCATCTGATTTCTTGACTGTTGTTCATAGTTGATTCAAGAAGAATGAAGTCCTTCACAACTTCAATCTTTTCTCCATTGATAAGAGTGTTACTTATTGGTCCAGTGGTGAGGATTTTTGTTTTCTTGACATTGAGATGCAATCCAAACTGAAGGCTGTGCTCTTTGATCTTCATCAGTAAATGTTTTAAGTCCTCTTCACTTTCAGCAAGCAAGGTTGTATCATTTGCATATCACAGGTTGTTAATGAGTCTTCCTCCAATCCAGATGCCACGTTTTTCTTCATAGAACCCAGCTTCTTGGAATATTTGCTCAGCATACAGGTTGAATAAGTATGGTGAAAGAAATGCAACCTTGTCACATACCTTTTTAATAATATTAAACAATTCAGTGTTCCCATGTTCTGTTCAAACAACTGCTTTTTGGTCCAGGTATGGATTCTTCATGAGCATAATTAAGTGTCCTGGAATACTCATACTTCGTTATGTTGTCCACAGCTTGTCATGATCCACGTAATCGAAAGCCTTTGCATAGTCAATAAAGCACAGGTAAGCATCTTTCTGATATTCTCTACTTTCAGCCAAGATCCATCGGACATTAGCAATGTTATCCCTCGTTCCACGGACTCTTCTGAATCCTGCTTGAACCTCTGGAAGTTCTCTGTCAATGTATGCTTACAGCCATGTCTGTATTAGCTTTAGTAAAACTTTACTTGCATGGGATATCAAAGAGATTGTCCAATGATTTCTGCATTCTGTTGGGTCACCTCTCTTTGGAATGGGCACAAATATGCATCTCTTCCAATCAGTTGGCCAGATAGTTGTCTTCCAATATTCTTGGCAGAAATGAATGAGTGCCTCCTGTGCTGCCTCACTTTCTTGAAAGATTTAGATTTTTATTCCATCACTTCCTGGTGTCTTGTTCTTTGCCAATTCCTTCAGGGTACCTTGGACTTCCTCCTTAAGTATAATTGGCTCTGGATCATATGCTTCCTCTTTTACCGGTTGAACATGAACAATTTACTTTTGATATAGTGACTCTGTATTCCTTCCATCTTCTCTTGATGCTTTCTGCATCATTCAATAATTTGCCCAGAGAATCTTTCAATAACGAAAGTCGAGGCTTGAATTGTTTCTTCAATTCCCCCAGCATGAGAAATGCTGAGCGTGTTCTTCCTTTTTGGTTTTCTCATTCCAGATCTTCGCACACTTTGTTGTAATATTTGGCTTTATCTTCTCAAGCTGATCTTTGAAATTTTCTGTTCAGCTTTTGGACCTCCTCATTTCTCCCATTTGCTTTAGCGTCTCTATGCTGGAGAGCAAGTTTCAGTGTCTTTTCTGACATCCATTTTGACCTTTACCTTTTTTCTTGTCTTCTCAATGACTTTTTGCTGTCTTCATGTATGATGTTCTTGATGTCATCCCACAACTCTTCTGGTCTTCAGTCGTTAGTATTTAATATATCAAATCTGTTCTTCAGATGATCTCTAAATTCAAGTGGGATATATTCAAGTTTATATTTTGGCTCTCGTGGACTTGTTTTCATTTTCTTCAGCTTCAGTTTGAATTTGCATAGTAGTAGTTGATGGTCTTTTCCACAGTCTGCCCCTGGCCTTGTTTTCACTGATGATATGAAGCTTTTCCATCGTCTCTTTCCATAGATGTAGTCAATTTGATTTTTATGTGTTCCATCTGGTGAGGTCCATGTGTATAGTCATCTCTTATGCTGTCTAAAGAAGATATTTGCAATGAACAATCATTGGTTTTGCAGAATTCTATCATGTGTTTCCCAGCATCATTTCTATCACCAAGGCTATATTTTCCAACTACTGATCCTCCCTCTTTGCTCCCAACCTTTGCATTCCCATCACCTGTAATGATCAATACATCTTGATTGAATGTTTGATCGATTCCATATTGAAGAAGTTGGTAGAATTCTTCTATTTCATCCTCATTGGCTTTAGTAGTTGGTGCATAAATTTGAATAATAGTGGTATTAACTGGGCTTCCCTGTATGCACATGGATATTATCCTATCATAGACAGTGTTGTACCTCATGACTGATCTGGATATGTTCTTTTTGACAATGAATGCAACAACATTTGTCTTCTTTTTGTCATTCCCTGCATAGTGAACCATGTCGTTGTCAGATTCAAAATGGCCAATACCAGTCCATTCCAGTTCACTAATGCCTAAGATATCGATGTTTATGTGTTCCATTTCATTTTTGACAACTTCCAATTTTCCCAGATTCATACTTCGTACATTCCATGTTCCGATTTCAATGAATATTTATAGCTGTTTCTCTTCATTTTGAGTTGTGCCCCATCAGCAAATGAAGGTCCCACCGGCTTTACTCCCACAGGCTTTTTACTCCATTCACATCATCACGGTCAATTCTACTTTAAGGAGGGAGCTCTTCCCCAGTCATGTTTTGAGTGCCTCCCAACCTGAAGGGCTCATTTTCTGGCACTCTATCTGATTGTGTTTCTCTGCTATTCATAAGGTTCTTCATCATCATCATATAAAATTCAATTTAGATGCTTATAGAATGTAAGATGACGAATGACGTTTTTGAAAACTGAGAATCTTTCTTTAGGTACATTAAAATTTTAAACTTAGTTTATTTAATGCTATTTAAATTATTACATTATTATAATAATAGCTTCTTTAAATTTAGAATCTCATCATGACTAAATTTATAATGAGCTATTTTTAGAAATCAATAAGTTACACAAACATAAAAATTCATTTTAACTGTAGAATTGCCTCATTTTTCAAAAAAACTGCTTACATCGTGGAAAATTTCAAATGTATGCAAAATAGAAAGTATTGCATAAGAATCCCCTTGGCTCGACCATCCAGCAATATTTGTCAACTCATAATCAATCTTATTTCACCTATGCCCACTCATTAGCCTCCTACTCTGGTAGCGTAGTGGTTACGAATCGGGCTGTGAAATGCAAGGTCAGCAGTTTGAAACTACCAGTTGTTCCGTGGGAGAAAGATGAGGCTTTTTGCTCCCGTAAAGATTTACAGCCTTGGAAACCCTGTACAGGGTCGCTATGAGTCGGACCGGACTCCACGACACATAACCACCACCACCATATTATTTTAAAGGAAATATCCTGGTGTGGTGCTGTTCGATAAGCACTGAACTGCTAACCACAAGGTCGATGGTTGCTTCCCACAGGTTGCACCTTGAAAACCCTACACAGGGTCGCTATGAGTCAGAACTGACTTGACAGCACTTACCACAAACAACATCCTAAGCTGTATCTTTTTATCTACAAGTATTTTAGTATATGGATGAGAAAAATAGAATCTTTTCAAAAGCATAACCAAAATACATTTAAATTATCTTTAAAAATTAGCAGTATTTATTTATTTTTTAAATCATGAAATAACTAGCCAGTGTTTGAAGTTCTAATAGTGCAACAAAAGGTCAATATTGTTTCTGTATCCCTCTAGGAAAGCGAAAAGTTAAGGGACAGTTTTTGGAATTCCTCTTCAAATTTCTCAGGGTCTATTGACATACTACCTAACTTCTCTTTGTATTGCCCCAAATCAGATATGTAAAAGTGGTATGTGCTTGGACTGCAGGATGATGCACTGGACTGCAAAGTCAATTTAAACTGCAAGGTCGGCAGTTCAAACCCACCAGCTACTCCTCAGAAACCCTATACAGGGTTGTCATCGGTCAGAACTGACTGGATGGCACTTAACAACAACTCTTGGGCAGTTAGCTGGCTTACTCCTGATCCAGGTACTTCCCTTCAGGGGGTGTAATCCTGTCTCTGGAGTGCAGGGGATTTTATGGGTCATTTGGGTCCCATCCTATAACCTGATAGGAGACCTATTGGAAAGGAGTCAGGGATGGAGGTAGACTGGGAGGGAAGTGGTGGGTAAAGACGAGGGTCAATGTGGGTTAGCCACAGGCTGATCTTCAAAAGGATGGGATATGTATTGCTGCTGGCTGAATCAGGTTCCAAGGAAAAGGAGAATGAAGGGGTCCTAGCAGAATATGGAAGTAGGGATCAAGGAACAGAGCACTCACCCCTGCCCCTACTATAAGGCAGGTCACATAGGATGTTTTCAGGCTGCTTAGAAGTTTCTGATTTGAAAAAAATGCCCGGAAGGGATCTTTCCCTATAATTTCACAGCAGCAGTCTCCTCCAATCTTTTCTTAACTTGGGGTTTTGGAATAGAGCCATAAAGCATTATACATAGAGAATCTCTTCCCATTTTCTCTATATTTTGCAAAAAAGATCTACCTGTAAAATGGTATTAAAAGCAAGGGACCCATTAGTGGGCCATTGTTCTTGGTCGCCAAGGGTGTACTGGGGCCAGGCAGTATTGCAAAAGAAAATGAGTTTCCTCTACTGGGTGATACCCAGCAAACAGCCTGTGGGGAAAGGGGTGTCTTTTGGTATACTTGAGGTTTGGCCCATGGTTTGGCCTTTCCACAAGTTGTGGTCAACAATTGAAGGACCATGGGTGGATGGATGTAAGACTGGTGGATTTCCAAAAATAAATTCCTCCACCCATCTATGTCCCACAGATTAAGTTGGACAACATCCAAAATGCTTTCATTTAGGAGGGCCAGGTGAGAAAATAGGTGGCCTCATCTCCTTATAGCAAAGGCTAATATGATTGAAGTTGCCAAAGACTTCACTTTGCTCAGATCCACCATTAACACTCATGAAAGCAGCAGTCAAGACATTTTTTAAAAATGATGTTTTGCATTAGACAAACCTTCTGCAAAAGGCCTCTTTTTAAGCGTTAAAAAGCAAACACACCAATTTGAGGACTAAGGTGTGCTCACCCTGATGGAAAATATCTTTGATCACCTCCTAATATCATGTTATACTTGCCCAAAGAGCATCATCACTTACATTGTAAATCTGCCTCCCATCCCACCTGTCCAAACAAGCCTTTGCTTTCCCTCCTAAAAATCCAATGAAAGCCCAAAACATCCAATCCTCAGGGTTGGCAGTACTCTCTGGTGTTAGGTCCCTTTCCTCCCTTGGAAAGTAAATATGGTGTCTTAACTTTGTATCTCCATACTTGTGCATTTTTTACACACAGCCACTCTGGCCCAACCTAACATTTTGGTGACTTTACAGGAATCTCCCTTCTCCACTGCTTTCTGGGACTTGCAACCAGGGGAGCAGTGAGCAGCAGAAGCTAGTTTGGACCAACCCCCCTGATCCTCTCTTGCAAGGCCAATTTCTTTGACTTGCTCTTCTCTTGCTATCACCAATCCCTGGCACCACTTCTTCAGATATTCAGCTCAAGACTCTAGTCAGTATATCACACCTCATCTCAGGACACAAAGCACTCTCTAAAATGAAAGTAATAACGTGACTTTTCTTCGTTGGACAATAAAACCTGGTGTCAGGTCTGTCAATTTATGTTTAGGACACAGTCTCAAAGGAGGTTTCCTGACAGTGTTCCTTCTAAGTTCAGTGTTATCCCAGAACTGGGGATCCCTGGCTCTGTAGTAAGATCTTTCTAGGTTTGGTCTTGCCCCAGACTCAAAGATTCCTGGCTTTAGTGTAAGATCTCTAGGTCTTGGTGGATCTGGCATCAGACTTGGGGATGCCTAACTCTGTGAAATCTCTTTGGGTCATTTAGGTAAGTGGGGGACACTCTAACTGAACTTTGTTTCAGAAAGTACTTGTCCCCAAGATGCTCTTTTCATGGGCAACACTCAGTCAACTCCACCTAAAGACGACCCTTTTTGTCCTCGGTATTTGGTGGGCCCTGTATATCAGGCCCTCTCTGACCTTTGAACCTCTCCCCCCAGCACAATTCAAAGGCAGTGCTCCCCCACTGGTTTTCTGGAGGTGGTTTTTTTTTTTTTCATGCTCAAAAGTGCCGGGGTAGTGAGGACTATTTTGATCCATTTGTGATCCACCTCTGGGACAGACTGTTGTTGTTGTTAGGTGCCATCAAATTGGAACTGACTCATAGTGACTCTGTGCACAACTGAATGGAAACTGCCCCTCATAATCACTGCTAATGTCTTTAATTACCACCATTTTTGGTTTCATGATTTATCTATAGTTCTTCTATTTTCTGTTTTATTTCTACTCCAGACTGCAAAGCCATATGAACTGCAAGGTGGGTGGTTCAAGCTCACCAGCTGCTCCTTGGAAACTCTATACAGCATCACTATGGGTTGGAACCAACTCAATGGCACTTAACAACAATATTTATTATATCCTTTCTTCTGCTAACTTTGGGTTTAGTTTGATTTGAATTACCGTATAGTGTCCTTTGGCTTCAATCTTCATTTTAAATGATAATTCACTCTTTCAGGTATTTATTGTATGTAAATACCTTAATTTTTCCTTCATTTTTAAGGGCTTTTGCTTAATATAGAATTATTGGTTGAGTTTATTTGTTTTACTTTCAGCACTTTGAATATGCCATCCCACTACCTCCATAGTTTCTGATGAGAAATAAGTTACTGAGGTTTTCTTTTTAAATAATGAGCCACTTCTCTCTTGCTGCTTTCAAGATTATTTCTTTTCTTTGACTTTCAACAGTTTATTATGTCTCTACGTACATCTCTTTTAGTTTATTATGCTTAATATGGGCATTTGTTGCAAATGGGCAAATTTGTTACACTTACTGGATGTGTAGTTAATGCTTTCCCTCAGAATGGGCTAATTCGTTTTTCAAGTATTTTCAGTTTCTTTCTCACTCCTTCCTTCCTCTGAAACTCACATTTTGCATAAGTCATAATAATTTGTGCTGTTCCTCAGTTCTCTAAGACTTTGGTTTTATTCACTCTTTTTTCTTTCTCTTCCTCTGACTGGATAATCTCAACTGACCTATTTCCAACTTGATTGATTTTTTCTTCTGCCAACTTAAACCTGTTGTTGAGACTGCTGTAGTGAATTTTTTTTTTCACTTGTTATTGTATTTGTCACCTCCAGAATTTTTATTTAGTTCTTTTTTGATATCATTTAGAGCTCTTTATTGATATTCTCTATATGGTGGAGTCTTGGTGTGGTGCTGTAGGAAAAGCATTGAACTGCTAACCATTAAAGTCAGTGATTCAAACCTACCAGTCACTCCTCAGAAAGCCTATACAGCTTGCTAAGAGTTGGAACTGACTCAACGGCACTTAACAACAACAACTAAATATGATGAAACACTGTTCCTATTCTCTCCTTTAGTTCTTTGGTTATGGTTTCCTTTGGCTCTTTAAACACATCTTAAACAACTTATTTAAATTTCTGTTCATGTGTGATTGCTAAAGACTCTATTACACTAGCTTAGTAGTCAACAGAGATTTTATTAAATGCTTGGAACCAAAAATATCTTCCAGCCTTGGCTTACAGGCCTGATGCATGACTTCAACGCTCAGCCAGGGAGTTTACATCTGTCCTTTAGCCTTCACTTCAAGTGAGGCAAAAACAGGGTCTTCTCAGGTCTTTCTTGAACATTGTCATAGGCCTTGGGTTGTGCAAGGCCTTCTTGATTTCCAGAAATATGTCAGAGCTTTTCATAGATTTTTTAAACCATCTTATTCACCAGACTTTCCTCCTAAGTTTATGGTTAGTCTATCATTTGTCTCAAATATTATATATTGTCTTAGAAGTAACAAGAATATTGGCTTATTTATGTTTTCAACAAATATACCATGGTAGCAGTGTTAGCATTTGGCTAGTTCTGAGTCAAGGGAAATAAAAACAAGCCTCTTGAGTGAATTTTCCAGCAAGCTACCAGCAGACCAATAATTATAATTGTTTGCAAATGAGGTTTGTTCTGCTATCTCCAGTACCAGGATTGCAAGCTTTATTTCAAGGCTACCACTGAGCTGTGAAGCAGGGTATGGGACTAGGGTAAATTAAAATGCCACAAAGCTCATTGTACTTGCCAAGATTCAGCCTGTTTTCTTGATCAAACATTCCCCAGGTTGCTATATTTGGTTAATTTCCCGTGTTTTAAAAAAATGTTGATTCTGACCTTTTTGCCAGATATTTTGTTGTTTTTAATGGAGTGATCAGAAGAGACATCACTTCTCCTATGGCGTTTTGATACCCTTCATCTGCCTCCCATACTTTGCCCTCTTCACTCAGTCAAGTTACTTGAAAGACCTTTTACATTTATGGTTCATTTTGCTTACCTCCTACCACATCCTCAAACCTCTATCATCTGGTTCCTGTCCTAACAACTCCACTAATACTTTTCTTACTAAACTCACCAAAGACTTTGTGACCAAAATATATATACTTGACTATTTTCTATTTTTCAAACACTCAATTTTCTATTTCTGTTACACTGTCTGCAAATACTCTGCTCTTGTGGTAATATGTGCTTAATGAATGAATTAATTATTTTCTTCTATGTTTGTTATCATCACTCTGAGGTAGTTGCCTCTTCCTTGGCCTTTCTCTTTCTTACTTATGGACACTCCTCCAGATTCAGTGACAAGCACTCTTGTTTTCTAATTTTACACTCTAAACAAACAAACAAAACAGAAAAACAAAACAAACAAACAAAAAAAACCCTCACCAACATCAAGTTGATTCTGACTGATAGCATTCCTTAGAATTCCTAAGACTATAGCCTTTATGGCAGCAGACAGCCACATCTTTCCACAGTTCACAGAGTAGATAGTGGGTTCAAACCATCAACTTTGTGGTTAGCAGCACAATACTTAATCCATTACATTGTACATTCTGTTGTTGTTGCTGTTGTTAAGTGTTGTTGGATCACTTTTTTCTCATAGTGACCCTGTATAGGAGTCCCAAGGAGCAACTGATGGGTTTAAACTTCTGACCTTGTGGTTAGTAGTCCAGTGTCTACTATAATGTCTTATAATATCATATCAGAACTCCATTCTATACTCTACTAGTAGGTAATGTCATTCATTTTCATGACTTCATATGCCTACATGCCAACTGAACATATAAAATCTAATACATCTTACCCCAATAACCATCACTCATCTGTCAGTCTATCATACTGTGGTGGCTTGTGTGTTGTTGTAAAGTTGGAAGTTATGTCACTGGTATTCTAAATACTAGCAGAGTCACCCAGGGTTGATAAGTTTCAATGGAACTTCCCAACTACGATAGACTAGGAAGAAGGAGAGGCAGACCGCTTCTGAATAGTTAGCCAATAAAAAACTTATGAATAGCAGCAGGACATTTTCAGATATAGTGATGGAAGATGAGGTCTCAAAATATGGCCTGGGAAGAGCTGCCTCCACAAAAACTAGTGGACCTTAATGATATGGATGGACTTAAGCTTTCATGACCTTCACTTGCTGATGTGGCACAACTTAAAATGGAAGAAACAGTTGCATTAATAATCAGAACTTGGAATGTATGAAATAGGAATCTACAAAAAATGGAAGTTGTCAAAAAATGTAATGGAATGCATAAAGGTCAATATCCTACATTTGTTGTTGTTAAGTGCCATCAAGTTGGTTCCAACTCATGGCAATTTTGTATAATGTTTCCAAGAAGAAGCTGGTGGGTTTGAATCACCAACATTTTAGTTAGCAGTCCAGTGCTTATCCTCCAGTGCCACACCAGGACTCTATCCTAGACATTAGCAAATGTAAATTAACTGGTATTGGCCATTTTTAATCAAACATATGGTTTACTATGCTGGGAATAGCAAATTGAAAAGCAATGGCATCACATTCCTTATCAAAACGAACTTTTCAAGGTCTATCTTGAAGTACAATCCTGTCTGTGATAGGATAATATAATATTAACAAGGAAGACCATTTAATACCACCATTGTTCAAATTTACACAACAACCATTAAAGATAAAATTGAAGAATTCTACCAACTTCTTCAACCTGAAATTGATTAAACATGCAATTAAGATGCATTGATAATTATTAGTGTTTGGAATGTGGAAGCCAAAAACAAGAGGAAGGATCAGTAACTGGAAAACATGTCCTAGGTGAGAGAAACAGTGCTGGAGATTGCATGATAGAGTTTGCAAGACCAACGATTGATTAATTGCAAATACCTTTTTCAACAATATAAAATATCATTATATACATGGTTCTCACCAGATGGAATGTACAATTTGACTACATCTATGGGAAGAGAGAATGGACAGGTTCAATACCAATCAGCCAAAGCAGGGACAAGGATAGGCTGTGGAACAGACCATCAATTGCTCATATGCAAGTGAAGCTGAAGGAAATTTAAACAACTCCATTGGAGCCAAAATATTACCTTGAGAGTATCCAACTGAATTTAGAGACCCTTTCAAGAAAAGATTTGGTGCATTAGACACTAATGACCGAAGACCAGAAGAGTTGTGGAATGACTTCAAGAGCATCATACATGGAGGTGGCAAGATGATAGGCTGGGCAGAAAGCTTTTTCAAGTCCTCTACAAAAACGATACTGATAACAAAATGAAATAAATGAAGATGACAGTACTGGAACCCTGAGCTTCAGATAAAGGTATAGAAAAGTGGATTGAATGCTTACTAGGAAATAAATCTGAATAGATATGGTATAAAAAAGGAGACAGACTCATGAACTGTGCTGGATGACCAGGGAAGGCACAGTCATTTCAAGCTTTGGGAGTGGTTTCAGAGACAAAAATATATTAGCTCAAGAAATATAAAAGTGGTTCATGGAAATAAAGATTCAATATTTTTCTTGTTTTCCCACACTCCCCTGGTGACCAGAGGCAAGGCCAGCTCCCACCCATGTATGCCCCAAGGGAAGCTCTTGTTCTCCCAGCAGTTGGAGTACCATTGGAGGTGGATACTGCAGTTGTGAACCCCATTAAAGGAGGGGGGCTTTAATAATAACCACAATAACCCCCTTCTGACAGGCAGTTCTCAAAATCTGCAAAGCCAGCCCTGGACTAGCCCTAATAAGTAGGGACAATTGAACAAAGCCATAGTGTGGTGAGGAAGGAGACTAGTGATTTGTGCCAGCCAGTCAGATGTAGCATGGCTATCTTGAACTTTTGCAGGTGACCTTGAAGGCAAGTGGGCATACCACTTATTTGAGGAAAGAAAGATGAAAACTTTTTTTATTTTACCCCACATTACCTTGGTGACTAGAGATGTGGCTGACCCCATCTGCTTACACTGCCAGAGAAGCTCCTGTTCTCCAGGCCGTCAGAGCCTCATCCGTGGGAGTGGAGAACTACACTTACCAACCCTGGCATCTGTTCCCAACATGCAAAACTGTTTCTGGACAGGCATGGACTATCAGGACCCCTCACCCTCAGCTGCCCTTGGGTACATAAATACCCAGATCCCCCAGTTGCTTTGGGGTTCTGCATGAACTACTTCTGGATTGGGTGTACAGAACAGATAACAACTAGCCCTACAGAAAGCCACCTAGAGTTGACAGTGTCACCATCTAATCCCTTGCCCACCCATGACATGAGGTCCTTGGCTGCCAGGAGACCCCAGAATTTTCTCTTTTCTGAGTCTGGCACCTGCCCTGTTGTTTTTTCCTTCACTGTTTCTGTTTATTATTTCTTCCTCTTATTCTCCCTTGCTTTTTATCCTTTCTATCTCTGCTTTCTTTTTTTTTTTTCTTTTTTCTGTTTCTCTTTCTCAAGTACTGCAGCTTCTATCTTTTTATTTTTTCCTTTTGTTTTTCTTTACTATTCTCTGATCTCTTTCCTTTGCTAATTCCTCTCCCTAATTGTGCTTAGTTCTTTTTCTCTCATTTTCTTTTCTGTCATTTCTCTTTCTCTTTTATTTTGCTTTTATTTTCCTTCCCCTCTTTTTTCAATTTGGTTTTTGTATTCTGCATGTTACTTGCTTTTTTATTTCTTTACTATTTTCTTTTTCATTGTTGTTTGCTTGTTTGTTTTCCTTCTTTCTTGTGTGTATGTTTTTTCTTCTTGCTTCACAAGAAAAGAGATAGCAATGGTGTTCATATAGTGCAGCCACAACCATACCCTCTACGACTACCTGGTGTATAGCAGCTGGCATTGGAAAGAGCCAATGCCAACCGCTATACACCAGGTAAACAACAACCAACATGAGCTAAATCCCTGAGCTGAACTACACAAACAGTGAACAGATAATGGTGCACAAACTCATCCCCTAGTCACACCCACCAGGAGGCATTAGGTAAGTGCCAAGGAATACACCAAAATATAATAATAAACTTAATACAAATATAACAAAATCACAGAAGTCTCAAAATCAGAAGACAACTTCTATTCATGCAAAGAAACAAGAAAAAGTAGGTCAAACAAGTGACCAAGATGCATAGCTAGAAAACGTTTTTGAGGAAAAAAGTTGTTGGAACTGCCTGAAAAACAATTCAAGAGAATGATATTTATGTACCTCAAAATGATTGACAGAAAGATCAAGGAAAACAAGGAAGAATTCAGGAAAACATCACAGGAACAATCAAACAAAATAGGAAAAGGATTTGAGATGATACAAAACTAGCAAATAGAAATCTAGAAAATCAATACTAAGATTTCAGAAATGTGCAATACATTGAAAGGGCAAAGAAATAATTTTGAATCAATAAAAGCCAGAATTAGTGAGCTTGAAGATAAATTTCTTAATACTAGTAAATTAGAAGAACAACCAGGAAAAAAAAATTAAAAGATATGAAGAAAACCTAAGACTCCTGTGGGATGCTATTAAGAGGAATAATTTATGGGTGCTCAGAATCCAGAACAAGACAAAACAAAGAAAAGCACAAAAAGGTAGTCAAAGAGCTATTAGTAGAAAATTTCCCTAACATCATGAAAGATTTCGAGAAGATTAGCATTCAAGAAACTGAACAAACACCAAACAGGATAGACCCCAAAAGAAAATCACCAAGACATACTATCATCAAACTCTCTAAAATCAAAGACTAGGAAAGAGTCTGGAGAGCAACTGAGGAAAACGAAAAGGTACCGACTAAACCAATAACATTAAGCTCTGATTTCTCAGCAGAAACCATACAGGAAAGAAGATAATAGGGAGACATGTACAAAACTCTGAAGAAAGAAAGAAAATTATCAACCAAGAATCATAAATCCTGCAAACCTGTCCCTCAAATATTATGGTGAAATTAGAACATTTCCAGATAAACAGAAATTAAAAGAATTTGTAATAACCAGGCCATCTTTACAAAATATTCTAAAGAGAGTTTTTAGACAAAAAAAAAAAACAACAGCAGACACCAGCCTGAGATTGACATACACAATACCAACACACGAAATTCAATCCAGATATGCTGTTGTTATTGTTAAGTGCTTCCAAGTTAGTCATGACGAGGAACTCTGGTAGCGTTGTGGTTACGAATTGGGCTGCGAACCTTAAGGTCAGCGCTTCGAAACTACCAGCTGCTCCGCGGGAGAAAGATGAGGCTTTCTACTCCCGTAAAGATTTACACCCTCGGAAACCCTATACAGGGTCGCTA
>NW_006408694.1:3906795-3908446 GCF_000296735.1 Chrysochloris asiatica | reverse complement strand
TGGTGAAATTAGAACATTTCCAGATAAACAGAAATTAAAAGAATTTGTAATAACCAGGCCATCTTTACAAAATATTCTAAAGAGAGTTTTTAGACGAAAAACAAACAGCAGACACCAGCCTGAGATTGACATACACAATACCAACACACGAAATTCAATCCAGATATGCTGTTGTTATTGTTAACTGCTTCCAAGTTAGTGATGACTAGTAGCGACTTATGCACAGCAGAACAAAAAACTGCTAAATCCTGGACCTTCCTTAACAATCATTGATATGCTTGAGGTCATTGCTGATGCCACTGAGCCAATCCATTTTGTTAGGAGTCTTCCTCTTTTTTCTGATGCTCCACTTTATCAAGCATGATTACCCTCCTGATAATGTATCTGAATTATGAGACATGAAGTCTTGCCATTCTGGCTTCTAAGGGCATTCTGGCTGTACTTCTTCCAACACAGATTGGTTGGTTCTTCTAGTAGTCCAGGGTACTATTAGTATTCTTCTCCAACAGCATAACTCAAATGCATCAATTCTTCTACAGTCTTCTTTATTTATTGTGCAACTTTCACATGCAAAAGAGGTGATTGAAAATACCATGGCTTGGATCACGTGCACCATAGTATTCAAACTGACATCTTTGCTCTTGAACACTTTAAATAGATCTTATACAGCAGATTTGCCTAATGCAATAAATCATTTGATTTCTTGACTGCTGCTTCCATGAGTGCTGATAGTGAATCCAAGCAAAATGAAATTTTAGACAACTTCAATCTTTTCTCCACTTAGCATGATATTATTTATTGGTCCAGTGGTGAGGATTTTGGTTTTCTTTACATTGATATGTAACCCATACTTAAAGGCTGTGATATTTGATCTTCATCAGTAAGTATTTTAAATCCTCACTTTCAGCAAGCAAGGTTTTATCATCTGCATAGCAGAGATTCTTAATATATTTACCTCCAATCCAGATGTCACATTCTTCTTCATATAATCCAGCTTCTCAGTTACTTGTTCAGTATACAGATTGGATAAGTATGCCCAACCCTGGCACATATCTTTCATGATTTTAAACCCTCAAGTGTCCCCTTCTTCTGTTTGAATGACTATCTCTTCGTCTATGACCAGATTCCTCATGAGAACAATTAAATGTTCTGGAATACTCATTCTTTACAATGTTGGCCATACATTATCATGACCCACACAGTCAAAAGCCTTTGCATAGCAAATAAAGCACAATTAAACATCTTTCTGGTCTTCTCTGCTTTCAAGCAAAATTCACCTGACATCAGCAATAATACTAATGATAGTTTCCCACATTTTGTTAGATAACCTCTCTTTGGAATGGGCACAAATATGGATCTCTTATACTCAGTTAGCCAGGTAACTTGCTACTAAATTTCTAAGCATAGATGAGTAAGTGCCTCCAGTGCTGCATCCGTTTGTTGAAGATTTCAATTTGTATTCCATCACTTCTCAGAGCTAATTCTTTGCTAATGCCTTCGGTCACCATTCACTTCATCCTTCAGTATAACTGTCTCATGATTATGTATGCTTCCTCTTGAAATGGCTGAACATCAACCATTCCTTTTTGAAACACTGACTCTGTATATTCTTTGGATGATTTCTGCATCATTCAATATTTTATCAATAGAA
>NW_006408694.1:3900742-3903685 GCF_000296735.1 Chrysochloris asiatica | reverse complement strand
GAAATGTTGTCCGTAGCTTGTCAGGATCCACACAATTGGAAGCCTTTGTATAGTCAATAAAGTACAGGTAAACAGTTTTCTGGTATTCGTTATTTTCAGCCAAGATCCATCTGACATCAACAAAAATATCCCTGGTTCCATATCCTTTTCTTAATCCAGCTTAAACCTGTGGAAGTTCTATGTCAATATATTGTTGCAGTCATTTTGTGTTACTTTTAGTACAGCTTTACTCTCATGGCATATCAATGATATTGTCCAGTGATTTTCACATTCCATTTGGTTACCTCTCTTTGGAATGGGCACAAATACAGATCTCTTTTTTTTTTTTTCTTTTCCACAGCACTAAATTTTATCATGGATTTCATTTAGGTGAATCTCTAGGAATGAGAGAGTCCTAGTAATGAGACACAAGAGTCCAGGAAGCCTCCTAAAATCTCATAATGAACCACTGACTCAGGCTCTTTGGTGGGATCACCATCTCATTCCAAGTACAGATCATTATAAGGATACTGCTTGGGCAGATTGGCCAGGTAGTTGTCTTCCAAATTTCTTGTGATAGATGAATGCCTCCAGTGCTGAATAAAAATTACAGTGAAACTTTAAAAAATTATTACATCTTCATATCCAATCAAGAAAAGGGAAAAATCATAGCAATTTAGTAAACATTAAACAACAACAATGAAGAAAGTGACCATAAAATGTACATACAACATGAACTCAACACAAAAAATTATGTGGAACAAAGAAACCAGTAACACCACACAAGAGCACACAGCAAAATGACTGTAATCAATTCATGTTGGTCAGTGGTTTTGTGCCACCAAGTGTGTTCTGATGAAAGCAACCCTGTATAGGGTTTCTGAAGCTGTAAAACGTTTGGGGAGCAGAAAGCCTCATCTCTTTCTGTGGTATAGCTGTTAGATTTGAACTACTGACCTTGTGGTTAGCAGCCCATCTTGTAATCCACTAAGCTCAGTGTAATCATTACACTGAACATCAGTGGATAAAATGCACCAGTCAAGAAACAAAGAGTAGCAGAATGGATAAGAAAGCAGGATCCTTCTGTATACTGTCTACAGAAGACATAGCTTACACACATAGAAAAAATAGATTCATAATCAAAGATAGAAAAAATA
Organism: Chrysochloris asiatica; assembly: GCF_000296735.1. Taxonomy (NCBI): domain Eukaryota; kingdom Metazoa; phylum Chordata; class Mammalia; order Afrosoricida; family Chrysochloridae; genus Chrysochloris; species Chrysochloris asiatica. Next base: position 3,902,549 of record NW_006408694.1, on the reverse strand, counting down.
TATCAAGCTAATGGCAATCAAAAATGAGCAGGAGTGGCTATATTCTGATAAAATAGACTTTGAGATAAAAACCAGTTTAAGAGATAAGGACTTTATCTCTTGATTAAAGGATCAATTGAACATGAGAACATAACCAAAATAAATATCTATCCTCCCAATAAAAGAACCTCAAAATATATAAATAAACTCTAATAGAATTAAAGAAATAGACAACTCAACACTAATAGTTGTTGTTGTTGTTATGTGCTGTGGAGTCGGTTCTGACTCATAGTGACTCTGTACAGGGTTTCCAAGGCTGTAAATCTTTACGGGAGCAGAAAGCCTCATCTTTATCCTACGGAACAGCTGGTCGTTTCAAACTGCTGACCATAAGGTTTGCAGCCCAATTCATAACCTCAGGAGATTTTAATACACCACTTTCAGTAAAAGACAGAACAACTACAAAGAAACTCAACAAAGACACAGAAAAACTAAATTACACAATCAAACAACTTGATTTCATATTTGTACAAAGCACTCAACCCAACAACAGTGCAATACATGTCATCTTCCAGTGTACATAGAACATTCTCCAGAATAGACCATATGTTAGGCCACATGCAAGCCTGAATAAATAAAAATGAAACAAAATATCAAAATAATACAAAGCATTTTTTAAGATAACAATATTATACAATTAGAAATCAACAATAGGAAGGTCAATGAAACAAAATCAAACACATGGAAATTGAATAGCACCCTGCTTAAAAGCTACTGGGTAATAGAACATATATAAAAAAAGAAATAAAAGTTTCCTTGTAAGAAATGAGAATGAAAAAAAAACACAACATACCAAAACCTTTGGAACACAGTAAAAGCAGTGTTGAGAGGACAATTTATAGCAATAGATGCACAAATCCAAAAAGAAGAAAAAAACAAAATTAACACAACATCTCTAACAATTAGAAACAGACCAGAAAAGTAAGCCTAAAGTCACCAGAAGAAGAGAAATGATAAAGATTTGAACAAAAATGAATCTGAAAACAGAACAACAATTTAAAGGATCAACAACACAAGATGTTATTTCTTTGAAAAGATTGATAAAATTGACAAACCATTGACAAATCTAACAAAGAAAAGAAGATGCAAATAGCATGCATAAGAAAGGCTGTGGGTGACATCACAACAGAACCATCACAACAGAAATAAAAGGTATAATAACAGAATATTATGAGGAATTATACTCAACAAATTTGCAAATCTTGAAGAAATCAAGACATTTTTAGAAAAGCACAACCAATCTAAACTAACAGAATGAAGTAGAAAACTTGAACAGACTTACAACAATAAAGATAAAATTATCAGTTCATTAAAAAACTGCCAACAAAAATAGTTCAGATCCAGATGGCTTTACTGGTGAATTCTACCAAACATTCAGAGAAGATCATGCATCAATTCTACTCAAACTATAGCAGAACAAAGAAAAGGATGGAAAACTCCTAAATATATTTTATGAAGCGAGCATAATGCTCATCCTAAAGCCAGGCAAAGATATCACTAAAAAGAAAATATTAGACCAGTATTGTACAGCACTGTGGTTTAATGTGCTATACTGCAAGCTCAGTTTGAGCCAAAAGGTTGGCAATACAAGCTTACTAGTCACTTCTTGTTGTTGTTAGGTGCCATCGAGTCAGTACCAACTCATAGTGACCCTATGCAAACAACAAAACACTGCCCAGTCCTGGGCCAACCTTGCAATTGTTGCTACGCTTGAGCCCATTGATGCTGCCACTTTGCCAATCCATCTTGCTAGGGGTCTTCCTCTTTT
>NW_006408694.1:3879493-3899692 GCF_000296735.1 Chrysochloris asiatica | reverse complement strand
TGGGATATCAAAGACATTGTCTGATGTTTTCCGCATTCCTTTGTGTCATCTCTCTTTGGAATGGGTACAGATACGGATCTCTTCCAATCAATTGGCCAGTTAGTTGTCTTCCAAATTTCTTGGCAGAGATGAGTAAGTGCCTCCTGTGTCACCTCACTTTCTTTAAAGATTTCAATTTTTATTCCATCAATTCCTAGTGCCTTGTTCTTTGCCAATTCCTTCAATGCACCTTGGACTTCTTCCTTCAGTATCATTGACTCTTACTCATATGTTGCCTCTTGAAATGGTTGAACAGTTACCATTTCCTTTTGGTACAGTGACTCTGTGTATTCCTTCCATCTTCTCTTGATGTTTTCTGCATCATTCAATAATTTGCCCAGAGAATCCTTCAATAACAAAAGTCAAGGCTTGAATCTTTTCTTCAGTTCCCCCAGCTTGAGAAATGCTCAGTGTGTTCTTCCTTTTTGGTTTTCTGACTCCAGATCTTTGCAAATTTTGTTTTAATATTTAGGAAACCCTAAACAGGGTCACTGTAAGTTGCAACCAACTCAACAACACTTAGCAAAAATAACAACATGCAAACATAAAGCCAACATTACTTTCAATGGGAAGAAACCAAAAGCATTCCCTTAGTGAACAGGAACCAGAAAAGGATGCCTTTTATCACCACTCCTATTCAATATTGTGTGGGAAGACATAGAGCTATTAAGACAAGACAGGTAAATTAAAGCTATCCAAATTGGCAAAAAAGTAAAACTCTTTCTATATGTATAATACTGTACATAGAAAATCCTAAAAACTCAGCAAAAAATTCCTAGAACTCATTGGAAGATTCAGCATAGTGGCAAGGACAAGATTAATATGCAAAAATAAGTTGGCATCATCTATATTAACAAAGACAATTCTGAAAAGGAAATCAGAAAACAAAACCATTTACAACAGCCACCCAAAAGATGAAATACTTAAGGAATAAATCTAAAAAAAGAAACAAAAGACCTATACAAAGAAAACTATAAACATTGCTACAAGAAACCTACAAAAGTGGAAGAATATAACATGCTTATGGATAGGAAGATTTAACATTGTAAAATGTCAACACTACCCAAAACAATCTATAGATTTAATATAATCCTAGTCCAGATTCTGGAGTTCTGGTGTGGCTCTGTAGGGTAAGAACTGGACTACATGGTCAGTTTGAACTGCAAGGTTGGCAATTCAAATCCACCAGATACTCATTGGAAACCCTGTACAGGGTCACTGTAAGTCAGAACCAACTCAACAGTATTTAACAACAGTCCAAATTCCACAATAATTATTTTAAAATATAGAAAAACTTATAACTAACTTTGTGTGGCTCTGTGCATGGAACTTCTAACCAAAAGATCTATGGTTAAAAACCTACCAGCCATTCCTTGGAAACCTTACACATGGTCACTAAGTCAGAAACAACTGGATGGCACATAACAATAAAATACAATTCTGTATGATATTTTGGTACCTCATGAGCACAATTAAGTTTTCCAGAATACTCATTCACTAGTCACTAGAGAAATGCAATTCAAAATAACAATGAATTATCATCTCACACCAGCATTAATAGTTAACTTAAAAAATAATGTTGTTGTTGTTGTCAGGTGCCATCGAGTCAGAACCGACACATAGCGACCCCATGCACAGTAGAACGAAACAATGTCCAATCCTGGGCCAACCTCACTACCGCTGCCACACTTGAGTCCATCAATGATGCCACCTGGTCAATCCATCTTGTTAGGGGTCTTCCTCTTTTTCTCTGACCCTCCACCTTATCCAGCATGACATCCCTTCTCCAATGACTGTTTCCTCCGGACAATATGTCCAAAGTATGAGAGACGAAGCTTAGCCATCTTGGCCTCCAAGGAGCACTCTGGCTACACTTCTTCCAAAACAGATCTATTGGTTCTTTTGGCATTCCATGGCACTTTCAGTATTCTCCTCCAACACCACAACTCAAAGACATCAATTCTTATTCACCGTCCAGCTTTCACATTCATATGAGGTTATTGAAAATATCATGGCTTGGGTCGGGCACACCTTAGTCCTCAAGCTGACATCTCTGCTCTTCAATACTTCAAAAAGATCTTGTGCAGCAGATTTGCCCAATGCAATACATCATTTGATCTCTTGACTCCTGCTTCTGCGAGGGTTGATAGTTGATCCAAGAAAAATGAAGTCTTTGACAACTTCAATCTTTTCTCCATTGATAAGAATGATAGTAAAAATAAATGCTGATGAAAGTGTGGAGAGACTGGGACTCTCCTACATCACTGGTGGGACTGTACAAAGGCACAACCAGTGTGGAAAATGGTATGGTGCATCCTCAGTAAGTTAGAAATAGGAAAAACATATTACCCAAAAATTTCCTACTTGGTATATATCCACGAGAAATAAAAGCCAGAACATGAGTATGTTTGAACATTGATGTTCATTGCAACACTGTTCAAAATAGCAAAAAGATGGATACAGTCTAAATGCCTATTAATGGAAGAATAGACAAACAAACTTTGGTACAAGCACAATGGAATACTATGCCATTATGAAGGATAACAATGAATTGGGAAACACTTTATAACATGGATGAACCTGGAGGACATTATGCTACTTAAAACTAGTTAATCACAAAATTGCAAATGTTATATGAGACCACTAATTTTTAAAAAACTCAAGAAAAAGTTTTCATGCTAATAGAATCATTCTTTTATCAGTAGTGTGAGGGAAGGGGAAGTAATTCCCTGGATAGAAGGTTTGTTTTTGTGAAGTACCATGGAGTCAATTCCAACTCATAGCTGTCATGTATAGGGTTTCCAAGGAGAAGTATAGAGGGTAGATACATGCTAACTCAATTGTTGGGGAGGGCAATATCCAAGAAGAGGGAGGTTAGCAGAAGAATGATGGAGATGACAGATAAAGACACAAGGAGGTATGCAAAGGTTATAGGGGATAGAGGTAAATAATCTTATACACACAACCTTGGAACAACAGTGTTCTGCAAGTAGATTCATAGACAGATAGACAGGATGAACAGGTAAGGAAGGAAGACTGGGAGTATACTCACAAAAAAATAAGGATTTGAAAGGATATGTATACATGGTTATTTACCTTTGCTGCAAATACAACTATGAATGTGGTAGAGCATACATCAGGCAAAATTATGAAAACTTCTTGAATATTATCAAACGTCTTAAGGCAATTAGTTTCTGTACCTTGAAGCTCTGGACCATAGCCTCAGAGTATACCATGGCCAATTGGCATAACATAGTCCACAGAGTCAATGTTCTACATCCTACTTTGGTACGTAGCATCTGGGATCTTAAAAGCTCATCAGTGGCCAGCTAAGGTGCAACTATTGGTCTCCACATGTGTAGAAGAAAGAAGAGTGATGAGAATCAATAATGCTTGGGATTAATTATCCAGTGAAGTAATATAACACATGAGCATCAGTCTCCATGACTCTGAGATCAGAAGAACTAGATCATACCCAGTTTCCACTACCAATTGCTCTGAAGTGGATCACGCTAGAAGTTCCCAGAGACAGTGGGAGAAAAAAAAAGTGGAAAAAACTCAAAATTATTAAAAACAAAACAAACAACAACAACAAACAAACAAACAAACAAACAAAAAACAGGTTTACTGGTCAGAAGCAGACTGGAGTAATCAAATACTATGGCCCTGAACCACCCTTCATGTCTGGCAAGGAAATAACCCTTGTGGCCCAATTTACAGTCAAATAATGTTGTTAGGTACTATTGAGTAGGTTCTGATTCATAGAAATCTTATGTACAACAGAACGAACCACTAACCAGTCCTCAGCCAGTCTCACAAATACTTCATGATTTAGTCCATTGCTGTTACCATTATGCCAACCTATTTGCTGATCCTCCACTTTACTAAGCATGATGTCCTACTCCAGGTACTGGTCCTTTCTGAAAATATGCCCAAAGAATGAGAGATGAAGCATTATGGTTGTACTTCTCCAACACAGATTTGTTTGTTCTTCTGACAATCCATGGTACTTTTAATATGTTCCAATACTATAACTCAAATGCAATAATTCTTCTACAGTCTTCCTTATTCATTGTCCAGCCTTCACATGCATATGAGGCTACTGAAAAAACCATGACTTGGGTCAGGGACACCTTAGTCCTCAAACTAACATCTTTGCTCTTGAACACTTTAAAGAGGTTGTGTGTAGCAGATTTGCTTAATGAAATACATCATTTAGTTTCTTGACTGCTGCTTCCATGAGTGTTGATGGTGGATCCAAGCAAAATGAAGTCTTTTACAATTTAAATCCTTTCTCCATTTATTATGAAGTTATTTATTGGTCCAATGGTGAGGAGTTTTGTTTTCTTTACATTGAGGTGTAACCCATCCACCTTTGATCTTCATCAGTAAGTATTTTAAGTCCTCTTCACTTTCAGCAAGTAAGGTTGTATCATCTGCACATTTCAGGTTGCAAAGACCTGGAGTAAGAAAACCAAAAGAGAATATGCTCAGCATTTCTTAAGCTAAAAGATCTGAGGAAAATATTCAAGCCTTGACTTGGAAATGAGAGCAATTCTATGGATAAATATTGAATGATGCAGAAAGCATAAAAAGAACATGGAAGGAATACACAGAATCACTGTACCAAAAATAAATGGTCAATATTCAACAATTTCAGAGGTAGTATATTATCAAGAACCAATGGTACTGAAGGAAGAGCTCCAAAGTGTATCGAAGGCATTTGGAAAGAACAAGGCTCCAGGAATTGATGGAATACTTATTGAAATCTTTCAACAACCTGATGCAACACTGCAGGCACTCACTCATCTATGGCAAGAAATTTGGAAGATAGCTACATGAACAGCTGATTGGAAGAAATCCATATTTGTTCCCATTCCAAGCAGAGGTGATGCAATGTAATGCAGAAATTATTGGACAATATAATTAATATCACATACAAGTAAATTTTGCAAAGGTTAATTAAAAAATGGTTGGAACAATACATTGATAGGGAACTACCAGAGGTTCAAACAGGATTCAGATAAGGATGTGGAATGAGGGATATCATTGCTGACCTCAGATGGACAGAGAATACCCGAATACCCAAAAGATGTTTGCCTGTACTTTATTGAGTATGCAAAGGCTTTCAACTCTGTGTATCATAAAAAGCTTTGGACAACATTGCAGAGAATGAATATTCTGTAACACTTATCTGTGCTCATGAGGAACCTGTACATAGACCAAGAAGTAGTTGTTTGAAAAGAACAAGTGAATGTTTAATATTTTAAAATAAGGAACTATGTGCACTAGGATTGTATTCTTTCAACATACTTATTCAATCTGTATGCTGAGCAAATAATCCAAGAAACTGGATTATATGAAGAAGAATTTGGAATCAGAATTGGAAGAAGACTCCTTAACAACATGCAATGTGCAGATGATTACTCAAGTAGAAGAGAGGTATATAAAGGGAAGAGCAACACAACATTTTACCTAAAGACAAAGTTAAAATAACACAAAATACCAGCTGAATCAGGTTTAGGGGATGGTCCAGGAGCTCTGAACTACATATAAAGGAATATTTATAAGTATTGAAAGTTTACTACTAGTGGATTTTATAGCAGAAGCAAGAAAAGTCATATTTTCTGACTGGCAGCTGCTGACAATGTCCAACACAGCCATTTTGAGTGGGACATAGTTAATATGGGAGCAGCACAGAACTCCCACCTCAGAGACATAACATCATCAGAGATAAAGATGTGAACAATTTTTCTTCTGCTCATTTCTCTTTCTCTGTCCTCACACCTCTACTCTGGTGACTAGAGGGTATGCCTGAGTGAGTGGATGCCCCCCAACCCAGAGGGTTCTGCTACGTGTACAGCAAGCAAGATTTGTGTCATCTGCATAGTGCAGGTTGTTAATGAGTCTTCCTCCAATCCTGATGCCACATTTTTCTTCATATAGCCCAGCTTCTCAGATTATTTGCTCAGTTTACAGGTTGAATAAGTATGGTGAAAGAATACAACTTTGTCACACACCTTTCTTAATTTTAAACCATTCAGTGTTCCCATATTCTGTTCGAATAACTGTCTCTTGGTCCAGGTACAGATTCCTCATGAGCACAACTAAGTGTTCCAGAATACTCATACTTTGCAATGTTGTCCATAGCTTGTCATGATCCACACAATTGAAAGCCTTTGCGTAGTCAATAAGACACAGTTTACCTGTGTAAACATCTTTCTGATATTTTCTGCTTTCAGCCAAGATCCATCGGACATCAGCAATGATATCCCTCATTCCACGGCCTCTTCTGAATCCAGCCTGAACCTCTGGAAGTTCTGTGTCATTTTATGCTTGCAGCTGTTTCTGTATTACCTTTAGTAAAACTTTACTTGAAGGTATATCAAAGAGATTGTCCAATGATTTCCACATTCCATTGGGTCATCTCTCTTTTGAATGGGCACAAATATGGATCTCTTCCAATCAGTCAGCCAGATAGTTGTCTTCAAAATTTCTTGACAGAGATGAGTGAATTCCTCCTGTGCTGCCTCACTTTCTTCAAAGATTTCAATTTTTATTCCATCAATTCCTGGTGCCTTGTTCTTTGTCAATTCCTTCAATGCACCTTGGACTTCCTCCTTCAGTATCATTGGCTCTTGATCATATGCTACCTCTTGAAATGGTTGAACAGTTACCATTTCCTTTTGGTACAGTGACTCGGTGTATTCCTTCCATCTTCTCTTGATGTTTCCTGCATCATTCAATAATTTGCCCAAGGAATCTTTCAATCATGAAAGTCAAGACTTGAATTTTTTCATCAGTTTCCCCAGCTTGAGAAACACTGAGCATGTTCTTCCTTTTTGGTTTTCTGATTCTAGATCTTTGCACATTTTGTTGTAATATTTGGCTTTATCTTCTCAATCTTTGAAATTTTCTGTTCAGCTCTTGTACCTCCTCATTTCTTCCATTTGCTTTAGCATCTCTACACTGGAAAGCAAGTTTCAGTGTCTCTTCTGACATCCATTTTGTGGTTACAAATCGAGCTGTGAATCTCAAGGTCAGCGTTTTAGAAACTACCAGCTATTCTGTGGGAGATAAATGAGGCTGTCTTCTCCCATAAATATTTACAGCCTCAGAAACTCTGTACAGGGTCGCTATGAGTCAGAAATGACTCTATGGCACATAACCACCATACAACAAAGAATCATAGATAACCAACACTTGCTAAAATTACTCTGAGCTGAATAATAATAGAAGTGAAAAGGGAAGACCATCTCCTGATCACATCTACCAAGAGGCAATTAGAAAACTTAATAATATACCCACATACATTCATGTAATTATTGAAAATATATCTAATTATTGAAAATCCCCCCAAAACAACAGAAGCTGTCAGGTCAGGTCCAGAAACAAGATAGAATAGCTGAATCAAATAAACTAGAGGTAAACCTAGAATTCCTATTGGAAGGAGGGCAGGCTTTGGAATTGCCTGATAAGAAATTCAGGAGAATGATATTGAAGTACATCCAAGTGCTCCATAGAGGGGTTGCGAAAAATAAGGAAGAAAAATAAGGAAGCATTACAGAAACAAACAAATAAGATAGAAATAACATTGGAAACAATTCAAAGACTGGGGGGAAAAAAGTCCAAATGATTAGTAAAATATCAGAAATAAAAAATACACTGAAAGGGAAAAGGTATAGAATTGAAGAGATGAAAGCCAGACTAGTGATCTGGAAGACAAATCTCTCAATAGTGTTAAGATAGAAGAGCCAGCAGGAAAAAAAAAAAAAAAAAGCATTAACAAATCTGAAGAAAGTCTAAGATTCATGTGAGACAACATGAAGAGGAATAATCTGAGGGTTATTGGAGGGATCTCAGAAGAATACCAAGGAGATACTTGAAGAGCTTCTGGAAGAAAATTTCCATAACATATTGATGAAAAGATAAGCATTCAAGAAGCTCAGTGAACTCCAGGAAGGATAAACCCCAAAAGAATATCACCAAGACATATCATAATCAAGTTCTCCAAAATCAAGAAAAGGAGGCAATTCCGAAAGCAGGTAGGGAAAAGAGAAGTGTTACTTACAAAGGAGGGCAAATACAATTAAGCTTTGATTTCTCAGCAGAAACCACACAGGAAAAAAGGCAATGGGGAGACATATATGAAACCCTGAAAGAAAAAAACTACCAACCAAGAATCATATACCCAGCAAAACTGTCAGCAAATGTAATGGTATAATAAAAACATTATAGGATAAACAGAAGCTAGGGGACTTTGTCAAAACCAACCCAGTGCTTCAAAACATCCTAAAGGGGGTTCTTTGGACTGAAAGCAAGCAAGAACAGACAACAACCAGAGATTGACAGATGTGCCAACACCATCCAGAACTGAGTCAACAGATATAAGAGCCCAGAACAGTACAAATGACAATAATAAATTCACAGGATCTGGGAGGTGAGTTTATGATCAAAATAATTACAATGTAAAAGAAGGGGAAAATATAGGAATAGAGATCCAGGTGGTTATTAGATCACATAGATTACAGGATAAAATAGATTGTTTTAAACAAAGGAAAAAAAATAGTAGAATATAGGGTAACCTCAAAGAAAATTAATACTTCACAACATACCAAGAAAATGAAAATCCAAGAATAACATGGAACTATTAAAAGTATGAAGAAACTGACAGGAAAAAGCACAAAAAACATGAAATCGGCATAAGAAGGAATGTGGAACAAAGACCAGCAGCACCACAAAAAACAAACATAATGACAGCAATTAATTCATACCTATCAATAATTATTTTGTTAATGGATTAAATGCACCTGGTGAAAAATAAGACTTCAATTCCAATTTCAACTGCAAAATCAATTAAACTATTTCAACAAACTAATGCATCACTGAAGGTGTTCACTAGGCTATGTCAAGAAATTTGGATTTCAGCTACCTGGCCAACCAATTGGAAAAGGTCCATATTTGTGATGACTCCAAAGAAAGATGACCCGATGGAATTTGGAAATCATCAAACAATATCATTAATAGCACATGTAAGTAAAATTTTGTTAAAGATACTTCAAAATCAGTTGCAGCAGTACATTGACAGGAAGCTGTCAGAAATTCAAGCCAGATTTAGAAGAGGATGTTGAACCAGGAATATTATTGATACCTTCCGATGGATCTTGACTGAAAGCAGAAGATACCCGAAAGATGTTTATTCTTGCTTTATTGACTTATGTGGATCATAAGAAATTATGTGTAACATTGTGAAGAATGGGTATTACAGAATACTTAATTGTGCTTATGAGGAAACTGTACATAGACCAAGAGGCAGTGTTTCAAAAAGAACAAGAAGAAACTGAATGGTTTTTAATCAGGAAACATGTGTGCCAGACCTGGGTCCTTTCATCATACTTATTCAATCTGTATGCTTAGCAAATAACCCAAGAAACTGTATTATATGAAGAAGAACATGGCATCGGGATTACAGGAAGACTCATTAACACATTATATGTGAATATGTAGACGACACAACCTTGCTAGCTGGAAAAGAAAATGAGTTGAAATAATTATTGATGAAGATCAAAGACCACAGCCTTTAGTATATGGATTGTTCCTCAATGTAAAGAAAACAAAAATCCTCACAACTGAACCAGTAAATAACATCATGATAAATGGATAAAAGATTAAAATTGTCAAAGCCTTCAATTTGCTTGGTTCCACAATCAATGCTCATCAAAGCAGCAGTCAGGAAGTCAAACAATGCATCACATGAAACAAATCTACTGCAAAAGACCTGTTTAAAAATGTTAAAGAGCAAAAATGTCAGTTTGAGGACTAAGAAGCACCTGACGTAGGTCAGGGTATTGTGAATTGCCTTGAGCATTTTAAAGTTGGACAATGAATAAGGAAGACCATAGAAGAATCGATGCATTTAAATTATGGTGCTGGTGAAGAATATTGAAAGAACAATGGACTTCCAGAAGAACACACAAATTTGTCTTGGAAAAAGTACACCCAGAACGCTCCTTAGAAGCAAGGACAGTGAAACTTCATCTTTTACTTTGGACATGTTATGAAGAGAGATCAGTCCCTGGAGAAGGACATCATTCTTGGAAAAGTGGAGGGACAGTAAGAAGAGGAAGACCTTATCAAGATGGATTGACACAGTGGAAGCAACAGTGTGCTCAAACATAAGAACAATTATGAGAATGGGACAGGACTTGGCAGCATTTTGTTCTGTTATACACAGTATCACTATGAGTCAGCAGCAGCAGCTCAAGGGCACCTAACAACAGTAACAACAAACAGTAACAAAAATCATGTCTTATCTCCATTACCCATCTCCAGAGAGTACCATAAGCATTCAGCAGATGTCTAAACTAGAGACCTAGAAGCCACTTTTGACTCACATTACTCATCCCACAAATAATTTTCTACTATTATTATTCATAGACTCCTTTTCAAAAATATCAGTTTGATTGATTGAGAGGATGCATGCATTCACTGATCATATGTTTAAGTTGTAAATATAGACTAGCTTCCCTGGGGAATTGCATAAAAGTAAAACTAAGTTATGAGCAGCCTATTCTGAAGTAGCAAATTCCCACTAGAACAGATTGGAGGAGGAAAATAAACTGAACTCAGATTGGAAACATTGTGAACACCAATGACCTGGACAACAAAAGTACTTACACCAGTACCGTAAAGAAATCTACCTTAAAGGAGAAGAGACATTTTTCCCTTCCGACCCATAGCAACCCTGTATAGGGTTTCCAAGGAGCAGCTGGTGAGCTTGAACCACTGACCTTGCAGTTCAAACAACTTTTCAGTCTGGTGCATTAACCCATGGCGCCACACCAGGAATTGAAGACTATAATAGAACCAATCTATAACCTAGCAACTCCACCTCCTAGAGAAGGGAATATACTAGAAAATGGTTTCATACAATTTTATACTAAAGAAAGAAATGCATCAAAACAGTCAGTAATTTTCTCTAAAGCATTGAATATTGGAGTTGGAGTTGTTCAAATAAATACAATTTGGTCAAATCAATTATATAGAAGGTGAAAATAGGAGGCTATAAATTTTTACCTTCTATATATAACAACAACAACATATAATGATTTGACCAAACTGTGTTGTTTGAAATGGAAAAAACAACAATATTTTCTGTCTTCTTAACTGCCAGCATGTTATATAAGACATTGATGTTTTTTTCCCCCCAAAGGAATTTCAAAGATGCTTTAGCAGTTGCCTAGGAGACAAGAAAATACTGGACGTCATTTGGACATATTTGTGACTCTAATTCCAAGACTTAGTACATTTCAAATCCAAATAATTAGATAAGATATATTGCTACCCTTTCTCAAAATTTATTTTGCATTTTAGGATAGATTTTTTTATTATAATTAAGATTTTAGAAGCTTCTGCTCACTTTACCAAAACAAATGACAAAAAGCTAGGGAAAATAATCATGCAAAGTGCTAATATCTTCACTGGGATTGAATAAGGTTTTAGTAGAAATCTATTGTATACTCTTCCTACTGTTAATGATCATTCCTATATACAGTCAGTATAAGTCAGTTTGTGCTCTCAAATCATCCTTTTTAGTACTAACTCAGTAGAGAACGATATACCTATGTAATGACCAAGAATGAACCTCAAAGACTTTTCTTTCCTCTTATCTGTTGTTTTTGTTGTTGTTGAGTGCCATTGAGTTGGTTCTGACCCATAATGAACTAGGGTTTCCACACCAGGACTCCTTTCTCTTATCTAAATAGTATAAATTGGCAAGTATCATGCTGAACTAGAAATAATTAGAATTGAAGTTCTGATTCTACATGATTTTATTTATTGGTCCCCTTATGTGGATTTTTGTTTTCTTTACAGTGAGGTGCAGTTCTAGTGAAGGCTGTAGTCTTTAATCTTCATCATTAAGTATTTTAAGCTCTCTTCACTTGATGCAAACAAAGTTGTATCATCTGCATATTGTGGGTTGGTAACAAATCTTACTCCGATCTGGATACCACATTCTTCTTCATATAACCTAGAGTCTCAGATTATTTGCTTAGCATGCAGATTGGAAAGTATAGTGAAAGTCTGACACACACCTTTCCTAATTTTAAACAATTCGATACTGTTCTAACAACTGCTTCTTTGTACAGGTCACAATTAAGTGTTCTGGAAGGCCCATTCTTCGCAATGTTATCCAAAGTACATCATGATTTACAGTCTAAGGCATTTGCATAGTAAATAAAGCACAAGTAAATATTTCTCTGGTATTCTCTCCTTTCAAACAAGATCCATCTGACATCAGCAGTAATATCCCTAGTTCCAAGTCCTCTTCTGAATCTGGCTTGAATGTCTGGAAGTTCTCTGTCAATACATAGTTGTAACCATTTTTAAATTATCTTTGTCAAAATGTTACTTGTATGTGATATTAATGATATTGTTAGATAATTTAAGCATTCTTTTGGGTCACCTCTCTTTGGAATGAGCACAAATATGGATCTCTTCTAATTGGTTGGCTAGGTAGCTGTCTTCCAAATTTCCAAATATAGATGACTGAGCACCTCCAGTACTGCATCAGTTTGTTAAAAGATTTCAATTTGTATTCTGTAAAATCCTGGACCCTACTTTTTCTCCAACGCCTTCAGTACAGCTTGGATTTCTTCCTTCAGTATCATTGGTTTGTTGTTGTTGTTTAAATTTTTATTGTGAATTGAGTGAAGGTTTACAGGGCAGATCATCAGTTTTACATGCAATAAATCATACACCTTGTTTCATTCATGGAGGGTATTCAATGCTTATAATACCCTCCATGTACCATCAGATAGCAGTATTTCTCTCTATTCACTTTAGTTTTTTCTTTTTTTTTAAACACACAGGCATATATAATAATTTACACCACCAAAGGGCACATTATGCAAGTCTGCCTTCTGGCCACCAACTCTCAGTCCCTGTCTTCCCATGAATCTAAAGTCTTCAGCTGCTCCCTCTCTCCATGTCCCTATCTCTGCCTCCATCTCTGTTGTCTCTGCTTTTCTGGATAATGATTCTCATTCCACTTGTGCCCTTCTCCCTTGATGTCCTGGGATCCTTTGTTTCTGGACTGTAAGATTAATTACCCTCCCATTTTTGATACAAAACTTCTACCTTTACAATTGTAAGTCGCAATTAGTCATGATAACTATTACTCACTAATGAATCATAAGAATCTTATTCCCATCTTTTTTAACCAGACCCATCTAGACAAGAAGAAAACTATTCAGTGGGGACTATTTCTTCGCCCCCCTTCACACACACTTTTTTTTTTAATGCTTTATTTTGAATTATGTGATAGTTTACATGGGAGAACCTTAGCTTCACATTGATCCCATTCTATATTGTTTCCTTGCCATGGTTACAATCCTCTCCATGCATCAGCCACCAACCAAAGGGTATACCCCACAAGCCTGCCTACCCCCCCCCCCCAGTGGGCAGCACACAGTCCCTCTCCCTCTCTGGGGCCCAAAGTCCCCAGCCGCTCCATCTCTCCACGTCATCTTCTCTGCCTCCATCTCTGGCATCACTGCTTCTCTGGGATTCCTTTCTCTGCTCTTCTCCCTTGATGGTCCCAGGGACGTCCACTCCTAGACTGCAAAGTTAATCACTCCCCTCCCTTTGTCACAAAATGTCTACCTTTACATTTCCAGCCCTTACAATCAGTCCTGATAACAATTATTCACTATTTTATCGCAAGAGACCTATCCACATCTCCTTTCATGAGCCCCGCCCAGACAGATTGGATACTATTCAGTGGAGATTCTACCTTGCTCCACTCCCTCTGGATCTAGGTTCCCTCTTGAAAGCTTGTAAGCCAGTCACTTCTTGCCTCTGTAGCCCCCTACATTCTGGGTAGCCAATGCCCAAGTTGCCCAGCCCTGTCTTCTCCCTGTGTGGAGGGGGTAGGAATGATCCTCTCTGTGAAGATTTGTTCCCTCTTTTGAGCAACTACTTCCATAGGTGTAGCTCAATTTCATCTAATTGTATCAGATTATTCTTTTTTTCCTCTTCTTTCTTCTTTTAGTTGAGCTCTGATCATCCAGTCATTGAAGCCAGGTCAACTGGGTATTATCTGCAAGTGTGGGTATACTTATGCATGTGCCCTCTCTTTTTATCAGCCACTCTAGTCCTCTATGGCTATGTCACTGACTCTGGGCCCAAGAGTCCCCTGGGCTTGCCACTCTGCTGGCCAACCAGGTCTCCATCCAGATTCACAGGAATCTAATGAAGGTGTAGGGTTTAGCTCGCAGCTTCATTGCTGCTTTTCCCTCACTTATCGGTGATGATCGTGGTGTCCAATCAGAGCATGTATTCCCATTGAGTCTTAGTCTTAGGAGGAAGTTTTCCCTGAGGGGACCCGACCACTTGCCTTGATGTCTCTTGGGTGAGCCACTTGTTTGTTCTTGTAGTAATCAGTTGATCTGCCTATATTGTTTGGTATTTTTCCTGTCAGTCTTTCTTTCAAGAAGTATTTTTTTGTTCTTCTGGCCGCTCCAGGCTGGTCTGTTCATCTTTTCAACTGGAAATTTCCCCTCAGAAGATTCTGGATGCTGTTCAGGATTTCACCAATTGTCTTATGTAATGCAGAGGCTCCACAGAAAGCCTCTTTCACTGTGCACGTTGTAGCCTCATTTTAGATATTTCAATCAGTTATAGGCAGAAGACGGACTTACAAGCTTTCTATGGTGATATATCTAGCTATTCCTTTCTCTCCCCCTCCAGGGTCTATTTTATAGTGATGTGCCAGGGAAACCAAGATTCAAAAGACAGCCAAGCATCTTAACATTATTTCCCATCTTTTCCCATTCCAACCATGTCTCAATCTCTGTATCCCAGAGCCCTGTGGTTCCCAGGTTTTGCATACATCATTATTTGCCTCTGTCCCACTTCAGCTTTGCATTCATCCTATCGTATTTCATTTCATTGCAATGATTACAATCCCCTCCATGTATCATCAGATAACCAAAGGATACAACCCACAGGCCTGCCTCCCTGGTTGTCAGCAAACAGCTCCTCTCCCTCCTTAGTCCCGTGTCTCCAGCCACTCCATCTGTCCACTCCATCATCTCTGTCTCCATGCCTGGCCTCACTGCCTCTCTGGGTAGGGTCACACTTTCTGGTCTTCTCGCTTGGTGGTCCCAGAGACCTCTGCTCCTGGGCTGCAAAATTAATCAATCTTCTCCTTTTGCCAAAAAAAAATAAATAAAGGGGGGGGGGTAAATCTGCCTCTATATTTCTGACCCTCACAATCAGCCCTGATGGCAGGTATTCATTGTTGTACCACAAGAGTCTTGTCCCCATTTCTTTTCATCAGCCCGGTCCCAACAGATTGGAAATCATTCAGTGGAGGTTCTGCCTACCCTTGCCCTGTCTGGAAGTAGGTTCCCTCTTGAAAGCTTGTCAGCCAGTCACTTCTTGCCTTTATAGCCCACCCCCACCCCCATTTTGGGTCTGGGCAATTTCCAGCCCCCCTCAAGGTATTCCAGTCAATTACAGGTTGAAGATTGGCTTACATGTTTTCTGTTGTGATGTTTCTGGCTATTCTCCTGCCCAACCCCAAGTGTTTATTTCACAATGGTAGGCAAGGGAAACCAAGATTCAAAAGACAGCCAAGCATCCTAACATTATTCCCCTCTTTTCCCCTTTCAAGCCATGCCTCACTCCCTGTATCCTGAAGCCCTGTTATTCCAAGATCGTGCATACATCGTCATTTACCTCTGTCCCACCTAGCCCATGTGAACCTGCCCAACCGTTCTCCTGTCTGCCTTGTTTTTCTTTTTCCCTCTCCCTTCTTGTGTATTGCCAGCCACCCGCCCCCCCCCCCCCCCCCCAGCACCCAGCCTCTCCTGTGTCTATTTCCTACTCTGTGCTCTTTCTTCCCCTCCCTCCCTCCCTTCCGCCTATGACATACATCCTGGTGATCAGCAATTATATATATAGATTTCCCCCCCTTTGGGTGGGTTCTTTTTCTTAGTCTTTTACAATAATGGTCTTATACAGTATTTCTCCTTTTGTGACTGACTAATTTCACTCAACATAATGTCCTCAAGGTTCATCCATGTTATGAGATGGTTTGCAGCTTTCTTGTTCTTCAAGATAGCTTACTATTCCATTGTGTGCAAGTACCACAGTTTGTTTATTCATTCTTCAATTGATGGGCATTTTGGCGGTCGCCATTTTTTTTTGCTATTGTAAATAGTGCTGCTATGAACATTGGTGTGCATATATCTACTCGTGTTATGGCTTGTATTTCTTGTGGGAAAATATCAAGTAGAAGAATTGCTGGTTATGCTGATTATTTCTATATCCAACCTTCTGAGGAAGCGCCATATTGCTTTCCAGAGTGGTTGGACCATTTTGCAGTCCCACCAACAATGTATTAACTTTATTTGGGGTTACCTTATAGTCTACTAACTTTTCTCTCCATTTAAGAGAATTCATTGTATCCTTTAATATACCTGATATCCTCACCACCTGGATCTCTGTTGCTACATTTGTCCCTTCTTTGACATTGATATAATTCTGATCTTCGGTTGAACTCCAAGCTCCTTTGAGTTCATTGTTATAGTCTTGTTCTTTTCTGGACTCTGCTATCTCTTGACTGAGTTCCAGGTGGCGTTGCCACGCCTGTCAATCCTTGGTTGTTGTTTGTTCTTGTTGGTTTACAGTCCACAGAACTCCCTTTAGGATGTTTTGAAGTGCTGCGTTGGTTTTGATAAAATCTCTTAGATTCGGTTTATCGTGGAATGTCTGGATCGCAACACCATATTTGATTGATAGTTTTTCTGGATAGACAATTCTTGGTTGGCAGGTTGTTTTTTTTCTTGTAGGATTTTGTATATGTCTCCCCATTGCCTTCTTGCCTGCCTGGTCTGTTCTGAATAGTCAGAGCTTAATCTGATTTGCTTGCCTTTATAAGTGACATTTCTCTTCTCCCTGGCCACTTTTAGTATTCTCTCCCTGTCTTTGATTTTGGAGAGCTTATTATAATGTCTTGGTGACTTTATTTTGGGATCTATCCTTCCTAGGGTACGTTCAGCTTCTTGAATGTTTATCTTCTCATCTTTCAAGATGTTAGGGAAATTTTCTTCCAGAAGCTCTTCAACAATCTCCTCTGTGGATTTCTCTGATTCTTCCTGTTCTGGAATGCCAATAATTCTTAAGTTGTTCTCTTCATGTTATCCAACATGAATCTTACACTCTCTTCAGATTTATTTATCCTTTTTCTGCTTGCTCTTCTATATTAGCAGTATTGAGAGATTTGTCTTCCAGATCGCTAGTTCTGGCTTCCATCTCTTCTATTCTGCCCCTTTCCCTTTTCAGTGTATTTTCCATTTCTGATATCTTATTATTAATCATCTGGACCTCTTTTTGCAGGTTATGAATTTTTTCCAATGCTGTATCAATTTTTTTTTATTGCTCTTGTAGTACTTTCCTGACTTCATCCTTGTATTCCTCCACCCCTTTTTGGAGCGTTTGAATTTGTTTCCATATCATTCTTCTCAGACATATCCAAACTCTTTCTCTGGCATATCCAAAACCTGATCTTCCTTTTTTAGAAAGCCTTTGTCTGTCTCCAGCTCATTTGTCTCAGCTACTCTTTTCTGTGTTTGGACATGTTTTGATATCTTTCGTTGTTTTTTGTTCATCATTTCCAATAATTGTGTGTGTTTTTTTCATGCTTAACTGGATGTTTATTGTTGTTTATTATTAAGCTTACTGGGGAATCTCCTGGTGAATATGATCAGGATATAGGCTTCCCTTTTCTCATGTAATCCTTAGCAAGTGTTGTTGGCTATTTTCTCAGTGGTAGAATATTATGGGGTATGCTTATAGCTTGGCTATATGGCCATGATTGCTCTCTTTTGGGTAACATAGGGAGAAAAAGCTCCCACCTCCAGGAAAGAAGTGTGATCAAAGGGACCAAAAGCAGGAGTAATATAAATGCAGAGACAAAAAAAGCACCACTTTGGAACAGAAATAAAGCTGTGGTTGACTTTCCCATGCTACACATGTAGTGTGTGTGCATGGTAGAAGCCTCCAGCAGTGGGTGAAGGTGTCTGCTCGCTCGGGCCCCTCGTTTAGTCACTACAGTAGAGATGCAAAGGTAGATATTGAGAAGTTAATAGGAGAAAGATTGTCCACTATTTTTGTCTCTGAAGCTCAGTTAAGTATCTGTGTGTGCACAGCACGATTCTTGAGATTGTTGAGTCCTTTTATGTTGGGGTTTTACAAATTGTTTTATAAGGATCTTGCATATGGAGCTCAGGTAGCACAGCAGCCACAAATGGGGTCACAAACCACAAAGTCAGGAGCTCTAAACCACCAGCTGAACCACGGGAGAAAGGTGAGGTGCTCCATTCCCTCAAAGACAGCCTTGGAAACCTCGCACAGTGCCACCTGAAGTCAGAACCGACTCCATGGCACACAGGTACCAAGGGTCCCACACAAGTCAATTTTAGGGCTGTGTCTCCACGGCTGATGCCATAAGTAGCCACCAAGCTCCTTCTTTCTATACCATGGGGTCAGTACTGGACCTCTTTTTTTTTGGTGGGGGCGTGCACACCCACCCACCTGATCGCTTTCAGGCTGAGCAAAGAAGGTGTGACAGGTAAGAAAGGGGGAAATGTGTATAGTCTCCAGCATCTCTTTTTGCAAATGTCCCTGCACCGCTTTTAGTGCCGGCTCCCTGGCTGTAGCCATGCCCTCTAAACTCTGCGAGGGCAGGGTGGCTGCAGAGGGAGTCCCGTCTCCAGATTCCTAACTTGCAGTATTTTCCTTAATATCATGATTTTTTTTTTTTTTTTCACTTGCAAGTGCGGGAAACTGACATCCTAGACCATATGGTAGATTCGGAGCTCTAGAGTTGTCTGTGAGCACTTCCTCTGTGAGTTCCCAGTCCTTCCACCATGAAGACTTCCCTACCTGGCTTTCTCTACTGCTGCCCAAACCAGAAGCCTCCACACACACATTCTTAAACTAAACTCCCTCTTTAAACCTTGTAAGCCAGTCACTTTGTGCCTTCATTGCCCCCTCATTTTAGGTAGTAGATGTCTAAGTTGCCTGTACCTATCTACCCTATGTACAGAGGGGATAGCATTAATACTTGATGTGAATACTCCTTCCCTCTCTGTTGGTATTTAGAGTTACTGCCTACATAAGTATAGGTCAAGTTAATCAAATTGTAGCAATTTGTGCTCGTTTCCTTTATCAAAACTTGGTTGTGTTTTTGTTTTGTTTTGTAATATTCCTCTAGTTGAATTCTGATTATCAAGCCATCGAGGATAGGTCAAATTAGTACTATAAGCAAGTTTGGGTGCTCTTGTGCATCGCCCCTCACTTCATATCAGTTGGATGCTTCACTCTCAGCTCTAGCCCTCCATGGCTATGTCCTTGACAATGGGCTCAGGTGTCCTCAGGTTTCCCAATACTTTAGACCAAGCAGCCTTTCCTCTTCTCAATCTCATCTCTAGGACAGCAGGAATCTATGGAACGTTGTTCAACTCAGCCCATTTCTTTATTACTGCCTTTCCCTCTCTTCTACTCACCAGTAGACCAATGTGGTCATCAGCAAACTTACATGCCTGCTCATGTGTTCCTTTTGAGGTTCAGTCTTAGAGGGGGCTTTGTCCTGTAGTAACTTGATTGCTTGCCTTGATGGCTTTCTGACAATCAGGTTGCTTATTCTTGTAGTAGTCAGTCATGCTGACATTTTTGTTTTGAGTTTTTCCTGATGATCTTTCTTTGAAGATGTATCTTCTGTTGCTCTAGCTGTTTCAGGCTGGTCTGTTTGTCCTTTCTAGTGGGAATGTTCCACCTCATAAGGTTCTGGATAGGGCTCAGGATTCCACCTAAGGTCCTATATACTGTAAAGGCTCTACAAGAGGCCTATTTCACTGGGCAAGTTCTAGAACCCCTTTTAGGTATTCCAATCTGTTATAGGCTGACGATTGGCTTACAAGCTTTCTGTAATCATGTTTCCTGACATTCCTTTCTATCCCACTCAAATGTCTATTTTACAATAGTAAGCAAGGAAAACCAATATTCATAAGCCAGTCACACATCTTAGTATTATTTCCCCTCTTAGGACTATGCCTAGATCCCTGTATCATAAATCCCTGTTGTTCCAAG
>NW_006408694.1:3877157-3879163 GCF_000296735.1 Chrysochloris asiatica | reverse complement strand
TTCAAAACAGAGTAGAAGGATTAGTAGTTGGAAAATATATTCTCGGTGATAGAAACAGTGCTGATAGAATTTTGCAAGACCAATGATTTCTTTCTTTTTTTTCCCCCCCTTTTATTGTGTGATAGTTTACATGGGGGAACATTAGCTTTACATTCATTCTATCATACATCATTTCATTGCCATAGTTACCATCCCATCCATGCATCATCACCCAACCAAAGAGTATACCCTGCAAGCCCCCCCTTCCCTGCCCCACACAGTCCTCAGCACACAGCCCCTTTCCCTCTCTGGAACTCAAGTCCTCAGCCACTCCATCTCTTCACATCATCCTCTCTATCTCCATCTTAGGCCTCACTGCTTCTCTGGGTGAGGTCCCGATCTCCACTCTTCTCTAGTGATGGTCCCCGGGCCCTCCGCTCCTAGACTGAAAGGTTAATCACTCCCCTCCTTGCTATAAAATATCCACCTTTATATTTCCAGTCCTCACAATCAGACCTGATAACAATTATTCACCCTTGCATCACAAGAGACCCATCTGGATTTCTTTTCATCAGCCTTTCCTAGACAGGTTGGATACTACTCACTGGAGACTCTACCATCCTCCCCACCCTGTCGATCTAGGTTCCCTCTTGAAAGCTTGTAAGCCAGTCACTTCTTACCTTTGTATCCCTCCACCCATTTTGGGTAGCCAATGTTCAAATTGCCCATCCCTATCTACTCTTTGTGCGGAGGAGATGGGAGTAATTCTTGGAGTAGGGATTTGTTTCCTCTTTTGAGCTACTGCATTTATAGGTGCAGGTCAAGTTTATCAAGTTGTATCAGATGACACTATTTTTTCTTTTTTTTTTTCCCCTCCTCTTCTTTCGTCTTCAGGTTGAGCTCTGTTCATCCAGTCATTGAAGCCAGGTCAAGTGGGTATCATCTGCAAGTGTGGATGCGCTTGTGTCTGTCAGTCCTCTTCTTATCAGCTGATCACTTTGCTCCCCAGTCTAGTCCTCTGTGGCTGTGTCTCTGACTCTGAGCCCATGAGTCCCCGGGTTCTGCCTTGTTGCTGGCCGGCCAAGTCTCCACCCGGGTTCCCAGTAGTCTGCTGAACGATGTAGGGCTTAGCTCGCCACTTCATTGATGTTATTTGGTCTCTTCTCCTTATGGGTGACATGATGTGTGGTTGCCAATCAGAGTGTGTATTTCCACTGCATCTTGGTTTTGGAAGAGGATTTGCACTGAGAGGACTCAACTACTTGCCTTGATGTCTTCTGGGCAAGCAACTTGCTTGTTCTTGTGGTAACAATCGGACTGTCCTTCTTGTTTTGTATTTTTCCTGTAGGTCTTTCTTTCGAGACATGTCTTCTGGTTTTCTGGCTGTTCCAGGCTGGTCTGCGTGTACTTTCAAGAGGACAGTTTCCCATCTCTGAAGGTCTGGATGTGGTTCAGGCTTCCATCTATAGTCTTGTGTAATGCAGAGGCTCCCCAGGAAACCTCCTTTACTGGACACATTGTAGCCCCATTTTAGGTATTCCAATCAGTTTTAGGCAGAAGACAGACTTACAAGCTTTCTTTGGTGATATTTCTGGCTATTCCTTTCTCTACCCTCTTGTGTCTGTTTTATAACATAATGCATGGAAAACCAAGGTTCAAGAGTCAGCCAAGCATCTTAACATTACTCCCCACTTTTCCCCATTCCAATCATGTCCCAGTCTCTGTATCCCAGAGCTCTGTTGTTCCAAGGCTGTGCCTACATCATTTTTCACCTCTGTCCCATTTAGCTCATTCCTACCTACTTGTTATCCCATCTGCTGTGTTCTTCCATTCCCCTTTCCCTATTTGTATATTGACCTCCTCTCCATCACCCAAACTATCCTGTATCTATTCCCTGCCCTATACTCCACCTTCCCCTCCCGTCCTTAACCCTACTCCTACGCCCTAGCAACCTGTTAAGAATCCACTTTAGTGGAATAGTATGGGTTCTTTTTCTTAGTCTTTTATGGTATTGGTCCTATGCAGTA
>NW_006408694.1:3871573-3872935 GCF_000296735.1 Chrysochloris asiatica | reverse complement strand
TTCGCTGATTATGGCTTCCATCTCATCTAGTCTGCTCCTTTCCCCTTTCAGCCTATTTTCTATTTCTGATATCTTGTTATTGAGCACCTGGACATCTTTTTGCAGGTTTTGAATTGTTTCCAATGCTGTGTCAATCCTATTAGATTGTTCCTGCAGTACTTTCCTTACTTCTTCCTTATTTGCCTCTACCCCTTTTCGGAGTATTTGAATTTGTTTCCATATCAGTCTTCTGAATTCCCTCTCAGGAATATCTAGAATCTGCTCTTCCTTCTCTATAATGCCTTTGTCTGTCTCTAGCTCATTTGTATCTGCTGCTCTCTTCTGCTTTGGGACATGTTTTGTTAATGTTAATTGTTTCTTATTGGGTGGTTGGCAGGCGGGCCTGGGCCGCAGCGGTGGGCAGACAGTTTGGGCCTTAGTTGGACCTGGGCCTTGGCACCCAGGCAGTGGGCGGGTTGGGCCCCAGGGTCCTGGGCCTTGGCAGCCAGGCGGCGGGCACACTGGGCCTTGGGTGGGCGGGTTGGGTCTCGGGGAGCCTGGGCCTCGGCGGCCAGGAGGCAGGCGGGCTGGGCCCCAGGGGGCCTGGGCCTTGGTGGGCGGGCCTAGGCCTCAGTGGGCAGGCCTGGGGTGGGCCCAGGCCTTGGCAGCTGGGTGGAGGGTGGGTCTAGGCCGAAGCAGTAGAGGCCGGGGGGTAGTGGCTGCAGGCAGGCAGCATCTGTGTCTGATGACATCAAAAATGCCTCTCTCTGTCTCCTGTACCATTGGGTACCTGAATTGCCTGATATCTGTGCTGATATCCCACACTAGGGCAAGGAGACCCCTTTGGGGAGGGCTATGTCGGCTCTTGCGGCTTTGTTCAGCTTTGTTCATTTATGCTTCCTCTCCACTGGAAGAGCCGCTTTCTGAATGGACTGGCTCCAGCTCTACCCTCTAAGCTCTGAAGGGGGCGGTGGCAGTCACCAGAGCAGGAGCCGAGTGCAGGTGGGCAAAAGCTCAAAATGCCTGTAATTCCTCAGCAATTTCATCTTTTTAAAAAGCGAGTTCAGAATGTTGAAACACAAGGTCTTATGTTTGCTTGAAGGCTGTCTGTCCGCTAGACAGAGGCCTCCTTTGTGAGATACCACCCCTTTTTCCCCGGAGCCTTTCTTACCTGAGCTGTCTGGTCAGAGAAGAACCGGAACTGAATTTGTTCTTATAGTTTTGTTCTGTTCTTGACTCTTCCATTTGTCGATTGAATTCCTGGTGGTGCTACCACCTATGTCGGTCTCTGGTTGTTGTGTGTTCTTGTTGGTTCTTGGTCCACAGAACTCCCTTTAGGATGTTTTTCAGTGCAGGGTTGGCTTTGGAAAAATCCCTTAGCTT
>NW_006408694.1:3855178-3870183 GCF_000296735.1 Chrysochloris asiatica | reverse complement strand
GTTTATTTTTAGTCTTCCTGTCCTGCTCCATAGCCCCTATTCAAGTCTTTTTCCTAATGGTAAACAGTTCAGGGCCAGCTGTGGCTGTTTTACACTGCTATTTGGTTTAAGTGGCAACTGTTCCTTTAACTTTTGAGATCTATGTGCATGCATAGTAGAACACTGTGGGGGTGGGGTGGGGTGTTTACTTGCTCAGGCACCCCCTCTAGTCACCAGGATGGACGTGCACAGACATCAAGAGACCAATGAACAGATACAACACACTACAATGACAAAAAGAATGTCCACACCTTTATCTCTGCACATTGGTCAGGTTTCTGTGGCTGCTCTTATCCTTCTCCTGCTCAGTCTCTCTCAAGATGGCTGCTTCAGGAGATGCTGAGCCCAATGGATCCCTGAAAGCACTAGATTTCTTGCTTCCACTACAAATTCTACTGGCTGTAAGCCTTCAAACTTTCTAAATCTTTTACATGTGGTTTAAAGTTCTGGGACCATCCCTTGAATCTGCTTCATCCAGTATTCCGTGTTATTATTCACCATTGGATTTTTATTATATACTATTTCTTGAAATAGCTGAATAACAACCATTTCTTTTTCTCATAACTGGATCAATAAATATCATCTTGATTAATGGAGTAAGACTGAAGTTGTCACTTTGCTTGGATCCACAATAAATAATGGAAGCAGCAGTCAAGAAATCAAATGATGGATTACATTAGGCAAATCTACTGCATAAAAAGGTGTTAAAGAGCCAAAATATCAGTCTGAAGCCTAAGGTGCACTTGACCTTATGTATACATGTGAAAGTTGGACAATGAAGAACAGAGAAAGATCTGAGTGTTTTAATTATGATGTTGGAAAAGAATATTGAAAGTGTCATGAACTGTCAGAAGAACAAACAAATATTGTTGGAAGAAGTACAGCCAGAATACTCCCTAGAAGTCAGGATGGTGAGATGAAGTCTCTTATACTTAGAATATATTATCAGGAGGGGCCGATCCCTATAGAAGGACATCATGTTTGAAAAGCAGAGGGTCAGTGAAAAAGAGGAAGACCTTCAACAAGGTTGATTGACACAGTGGCAGCAACAATGAGCTCAACTGTAAAAACAATTGTGAGGCTGGCACAGGACCAGGCAGTGCTTTGTTTTGTTGTGCATAGGGTTACTAAGAGTCTGAACTGACTTGACAGCACTTAACAATAATTCTACATGAGTTCTACATTTGCGTAAGCATTTTTTGCCCTCTTCCTTACTTTTCATCTAAGCTTACCCAAGTTATTTACATGAGCAAAGAAAAAGCGAATAGAGCCAAGGAACCATGCAGTCCTCATTATCTAAGAAAATTTCTTAGAAAAGGACTTTTTTAGATCATAAAATTTAGTACATGCAATTAGAAAACTCAGGAGTATGAATTTGAGTCTTTTTTTTGGAAATCTCAAGAGATAACAGTTCAGTAATGTCCCTCAGACGCTATTAGTTTTCTCTGGTTACTGTAACAAATTACCACAAATTGAAGCACACAACTACTAGTCAAAAGATTGGTGGTTTGAATTCACCTAGAGGTATTTTGGAAGACAAAACTGATGTAATACTTCTGAAAGTTTGTTGTTGCTATGTGCCATCAAGTCGGTTCCAAATTATAACAACCCTGAATAGGGTTTCCTAGAAGCAGCTGGTAGGTCTGAATGGCTAACCTGGTAGTTAGCAGTCCAATGCTTCTCTTACAGTGCCACAGCCCTGAAAACTCTGTGGAACTGGTCTACTCTGCACACATGGGGCTACCATGAGTCAGACCTGATTTTGTGGCAACTAGCAACAACTATAATAAATTGTCACAAATTAAGGGTGCTAAAAATATATAAATTCATTCACCCATAGTTATGGAGGCCAGGATTCTAAAACAGGTATTACTAATTTTTTAAAAGTGCCTTCCAACCTGAGGGGCTCACCTTCTGGCACTATATCTGACAGTATTCTAGTTTTATTCATCATGCTTCAATATTCAATATTCTGATGCTATCTGACAATGTTCCACTGCTTTTCATAAGGTTTTCATTGGCGAAGCATTCAGAAGTAGTCACCCTCTCCTGTTTCCTAGTCTGCCTTAGCCTGGAAGCTCAGCTCAAAGCTGTCCACCATGAGTGTTCCCTGCTGGTATTTAAAATACTGGTGGCAGAGTTTCTAGCATAACAACAACATACAAAGCACCACAGTACAACAAATTGACAGACACCCCCCAACCCCCCCCAAAAAAAATGGCAGCATTAATGGGCTCAAGCAGAGCAGTAATTATGAGGATGGTACAGGACTGGATAGTGCATTGTTCTGTTGTACATAAGATCACCATAAGTCAAAACCAACTGAATGGCACCTAACAACAAAAATAACAATAATAATTTTAGAAGACCATGCTTCTTCCAGAGGCTCTAGTAGAAAGGTCATTCCTTGCTTCTTCCCATTTCTGATAGTAAACAATTCTTGATATTCCTTAATTTATAACTGCATTACTAATTTCTGTCTTCATGGTCACATAGTCTCCTTTTTTGTGTATGTCATCTGCCTCTGGTTCTGTCTTATAAGCACCCTTATGATTAAATTTAGTATTCACCTGGGTAATCTAGGATAATTTCCCCATGTCAAAATTGATAGTTTAATAACATCTGCAAGGATCCCTTTTTCTGTCATTTAAGGTAATACACATAGATTCCAGAGATTTGAATTTGGATGTCTTTTTGTTGTTGTTAAGTGCTCTTGAGTCATTTCTGACCCATAGCGACTGTGTATAGGGTTTCTGAGGAGCAGCTGGTGAGCTTGAACAACAGACTTTGCGGTTCAAATGATTTTGCAGTCTGGTGAATTAAACCACAGTGCCACACCAGGACTCCTTTAGGGGGCCATTATTCAGCCTGGTCACCAAAACAGAGTGCATGAAGTTTTTTTTCAGCCAACCTATATAAATTTCTAAATGAGTTTGAGACAACTTTATTTAGCAGTCAGATAATTCATTTATGTATTCTTCAGCTAATATCTAGCCAATACTGCCTCTTGTGTAAGACACTGTGTTAAGCTTGAGAATACAGCTGTAAAAAACACAAGCATGATCCCAGTTTGTAGATTTGAAGTCAAATACTTTCAAAATCATGGTATCACAAAAGTGTGATTATAGATGAGGTGGTCAGTTTACCAATAAGACATAAATCAACAAAACCTATTTTCTGAAATGCCAGGGCTTTAAACTGCACATATGTAAAATGTCCAAAGTAAATACTGGAAATGACCAGTCAAGATACGTAGGCCCATCTTTGTTATAAAGTCCAACATTATCCATGGTACATGCAATATAGTCCCAATTAGGTTTCTCTTTTACAACCTCTAGTGTAGGACATATATCATGAAAAATATCTTAGCTCCAATAAATTCCAGAATTCTTTGGATCTTACTGGTTCTTAATTATGTTGATAAAATGACAATATCGGTAACTCATCCTTCTTTTACTCTCATCAGTTCTTGAATGAAAGATACTCTTTAAGATGTTAGAATAATTCAAAATAGGAATCTCTCCCAGGCCTTATAGAGTGTCAAGTGAAATTGTTTTTGTTTGTTAGTTTTCTTTTCTTTTCCACATCATTTAAATCTACTCTACTGATAGGTTGTTCTTGTGAGCTGCCATCATGTTGGCTCTGACTCATGGCAACTCCATGGACAATAGAATGAAATGCTGTACAGTCCTGTGCCATGTTTACCAATATTGGTATGTAGTCACTGTGTATTTTGATGGCTTTTAACAATGGGGTCTAAAATTCCAGCACTATATCAGACACTCTTCTATAATCCATGGAGTTTCATTGCCTCGTTTTTAGAAAGATTGTCAGACTTTTCCTGTAGTCTGTCTTTTTCTGGAATCTCTGCTGAAACTTGTACATTATGGGTGACTTTGGTGGTATTTGAAATACTGATGGTATAGCTTCCAGCATCACAGCAACAAGTAGACCACAACAGTACAAAAAACTGATAACAGAGGGTAGCTGCTGATAGAAATATCTCATCAATAAGATGACGGGAGATGTGATAGCACCCTTTATCCCACCACAACACTGATCCAATGTACAGGAGATTCCTAGGTATGTGGCAAACAACACATTTTATTGTACAAGAGATAAAAGGAGAGAGACGTGAGCATACAAAGAAGAACCCACTACCACTCAGAAAGAAGGGCCAGGAGTGGAGTGAATCCTTTGGACCTGAGGTCCAAGCACTGTGGATCTCTGAGATCTGGGAATAATCTCCAAGGAATGCTGGGCCTATAGATGCTGAAAGGAGACAAGGACTTTTCCCCAGCATTGGTATTCTAAATTCTGACTTCTAGCCTCCTAAACTGTGAAAACTGGCTGTCACCAAGACAGAAAAGCTGGGAACAGAGTGCATCCTTCAGACATGGAATCATTGTACTGGGAAACTCCAAGACCATGGAGAAGATTAATGATGAAGTTTTGTTGTTGTTGTTAGGTACCAATGAGTCGCTACCAACTCATAGTGATCTTATGCACAGCAGAACGAAACACTGCCCAATCCTGGGCCAACCTCAATATTGTTGCCACACTTGAGTCCATCGATGCTGCCACTTGGCCAATCCATCTCACTGGGGGGTCTTCCTCTTTTTCATTGACCCTCCACCTTAACAAACAGGAAATCCTTCTCCAGCGACTTGTCCCTCCTGACAATATGTCTGAAGTATGAGAGATGAAGTTTGGCCATCCTGGCCTCCAAGGAGCACTTTGGCTGCACTTCTTTCAACACAGATCTGTTGTTTCATTGGCAGCCCATGGCACTTTCAATATTCTCCTCCAACACCATCACTCAAAAGCATCAATTCTTCTAGTCTTCCTTATTTACTGTCCAACTTTCACATGCATATGATTTTATTGAAAATACCATGGCTTGGGTCAGGCACACCTTAGTCCTCAAGCTAACATCTTTGCTTTTTAATACTTTAAAATGGTCTTATGCAGCAGAGTTGCCTAATGCAATACATCATTTGATTTCTTGACTGCTGCTTCCAAGAGTTTTGATACTTGATCCAAGAAGATCGAAGTCCTTGACAACTTCAATCCTTTCTCCATTGATAAGAATGTTGTTTATTGGTCCAGTGGTGAGGATTTTTACTTTCTTTACCTTGAGATGCAATCCATACTGAAGACTGTGGTCTTTGATCTTCATTAATAAATATTTTATGTCCTCTTCACTTTCAGCAGGCAAGGTTGTATCATCTGCATATGGCAGGTTGTTAATGAGTCTTCCTCCAATCCTGATGCCACATTTGTCCCTAAACTTAGCACCCTAAATTTGGACTTCTAGTCTCCTAAAAGGAGTTCTAGTAGCATAGTGCTTATGAATCAGGCTACTAACCTCAGAGTCAGCAATTTGAAACTACCAGCTGCTCCGCAGGTGAAAGATTAGGCTTCCTACTCCCGTAAAGATTTACAGCCTCGGAAACCCTGTACAGGGTTGCTAAGAGCCAGAACTGACTCCACGGCACATAACCACCACCACCACCAGTCTTCTAAAATAGTGAGAGAATAAATCTGTTTGTTTAAGTCATCCACTTGTGGTATTTCCATTATAGCAGCACTAGATAACTAAGACAGTACTGAAGGAATGGAGTTGGGACTAGATATGCTGAAGCAGATCACCTTACCTACCAGAGTCAAACTCAGGAAAGCTTTGGATTATATTGCACTAGTTATTTGGTCTTTGGGGTATATAGCTCCACATCCAGATTCTCCAGCAAAGTCAGGTGGTAATGAGTCAGAGGGTGAATACTCTATAGAGAATGACTTTGAGATCCACTTGCACCTGGATAATTTCTGGATGAAAGGACAGTGATTGTCCACTGGGGAGTTAAGGGAATATGAGAGCCATGTGCCCACCTGGAATATTCTATGCTATTTTTGCTTTATCCAACCACTTCCCTATGTTCCACATCTTTTGTCATTACATGAAATCTACATTTTCCACCCAGTTTTGTCCAGCTTTCTGACAACCACATGACAGTTGTTTGATAATAGCATTTTGGGATCTCACTAAGAAAAACAGAGAGAACATTCACTATGCAACATGACAGCCAGCTACATACATATTAGGCTTTTAAAAATTAGGTCATTTCCTTATGGTAATGACAATTTGCTCAATATCAGAAGGAAATTTCAAATCTTCAGACAAGTTCATTCTGAACTAGTTAGTTCTACATCAGAGCAGAATCTCAAGAAGATGACGAACAACTAGCAGGCATGCAATTGATGAGAAAGAATCATTGGGTGGTGGAGAATGAGTAGGAGAGGGGCAAGAAGACATTTAGGTATCCTTTTGAAGGAATGAAGGAAGGATGTTGGAGAAAGGAAGAATGGAGAGAGGCAGGAAAGGAAAGAGTATCTTAGTTACCTACTGCTGCCATAACAGAAATACCACAAGTGAGTAGCTTTAAAGAATGTAAGTTTCTCACAATTCTGAAGGCTGAAATTTCAAGTTCAGAATAGGTATTTAGTGATAGAATTGTGTACCCCACAAAATATGTGTCGACTTGACTGGACTATGATTCTAAGTGGTTTGGCTATTGTATAATGACATACTTTGGCAATTACATGATTATGTAACCATCTTCCATGATGTGATCTGATGTTATCAAGCAATAAGTTGTGAGGTGATTAGAGTAGGATGTAACACCCTTACTTTAGCCATGGCCCTTAGTAAGAGGAATGTTCGATGGGGTATACCCTGTAGCCCACCACTCATCTGTCATTTTGTCATACTGTAGTGGCTTGCATGTTGCTATGTCAATGGTATTTGAAATATCAACAGGGTCACGAATGGTGGACAGGTTTCAGCTGAACTTCCAGTCTCGGACAGACTAGGAAAAAGAAGAGGCAGACTACTTCTGAAGGTTTAAACCACTGAAACCTTATGAATAACAGAAGAACACTGTCATATATAGTACCAGAATATTAGCCCCGTAGGTTGACTGACACTCAAAATTCAACTAGACAAGAGCTGCCCCCTCAAGCTAGCGTTAACCAGGATGATATAATGGTGTAAAGCTTTTGTGAGCTTCATTTATTGATGGAACACAACTCAAAATGAGAAACAGCTATAAACATCCATTAATCATTGGAACATAAAATGTATGAAGTACAAATCTAGAAAAATTGGAAATTGTCAAAAATGAAGTGGAACACATAAAAACTGATATCTTAGGCTTGTCAGCTGAAATGGATTGGTATTGGCCATTTTGAATCTGAAAATTATATGGCTCCCTATGCCAGGAATGACAGATTCAAAAGGAATGATGTCATATTCATCATCAAAAAAAAAGCATTTCAAGATCTATCTTGAAGTATAGTGCTACATGTGATAGGATAATATCCATACACCTACAAAAAGTTCTGGTGTGGTATTGTGGGTTAATGCACTGGACTGCAAAGTCAGTTTGAACCACAAAGTCAGAAGTTCAAGCTCACCAGCTACTCCTCAAAAACCCTGTACGTGGTTGCTATGGGTCAGAACAAACTCAACAGCAGTTAATAATAATAACAAGGAAGACTAATTAATATCACTATTACTCAAATTTCCACACCATCCACTAAAACCAGTGATGATGAAATTAAAGAATTCTACCAATTTCTTCAAACTGATCAAACATGCAATCAAGATGTATTGATAATTACTAATGATTGGAATGGGAAGGTTAGAACCAAAGAGGAAGGATCAGTAGTTGGAACACGTGGCTTTGGTGATAGAAATTATGCTGGAGATAGCACAATGGAATTTTGCAAGGCCAATGACTTATTCAGTGCAAATACCTTTTTTTAACAAGGTCAAAGATGTCTATATACATGGAGCTCACTAGATGGAAAACAGAAATCAAATTGACTCCATCGGTGGGAAGAAATAGTAGGAAAAAGCTCAATGTCATCAGCCAAAACAAGGCCAGGGGCAAACTGTGGAACAAACCATTAATTGCTCATATGCAAGTTCAGGCTGAAGCTGAAGAAAATTGAAATCAGTTCATGAAAACCAAAATATGACCTTGAGCATATCCCACCTGAATTTTGAGACCATCTCAAGAACAAATTTGATACATTAGATACTAATGACTGAAGAGCAAAGAGTTGTGGAATGACATCAAAATAATTATACAGGAAGAAAACAAAAGGTCATTGAGAAGACAGTAAAGAAAGAAAAGACTCTGAAACTTGGTCTGAATGCTAAAGTGAATGAAGAATTGAGAAGGTAAAGAGCTGAACAGAAAATTTCAAAGGCAGCTTTAGAAGACAAAGTCAAGTTTTATAATGAAATATACAAAAATGTGGAGTTAGAAAGCCAAAAGGCAATAACTCTCAACATTTCTCAAGCTGAGGGAACTGAAGAAAAAAAAAATCAAGCCTGGACTTGCAATATGGGCAAAATACTAAATGACTCAGGAAGCATCAAAAGAAGTTGGAAGAAATACACAAAGTCACTGGACAAAAAAGAAAGAGTTGTTCAACCATTTCAGGAAGTAGCATATAATCCAGAACCAATGGTAATGAAGGAAGAGGTCCAAGATGCACTGATGGCACTGGCATAAAACAAGTCTTCAGGAATTGATGGAATATGAATTTAAATATTTCAACAAACTGATGCAGCACTGGAGGCACCCAATCACCTCTTCCAAGAAATTTGGAAGACAGATACCTGGCCAACTAATTGGATGAGATCCTTATTTGTGTCCATTCCAAAGTGAAGTAACCCAACAGAATGCAGAAATCACTGAAAAACATCATTAGTATCACATACAAGTAAGGTTTCGCTGAAGATAATTCAAAAACAAATGCAGTATTTCAGTGACAGGGAACTGCTGGAGGTTCAAGTTAGATTCAAACAGGGACATGGAATGATACATATCATCACTGTCATCAGATGGAACTTGGTGAAAAGCAGAGAGTACCAGAAAGATAGTTACTTGTGCATTATTGATTATGCAAGATCTTTTGAATGTGTGAATCATAATAAGCTATGGATAACATTGCAAAGAATGGGTGGTATTCCAGAACACTTAATTCCAGAACACTTAGACTAAGAGGTAGTCATTCACACAGAACAAGGGGATACTGAATAGTTTAAAATCAGGGAATGTGTGTGACAGGGCTGGAACAAGTTGTCAGAAGCTCTATACTTCAGTTTGCTCTTCTATGAGTAGCGGTAGCTGTCATTTAGAACCAAGGAGTCTATCACCAAGCTGTGCACATAGCAACTCTCTTTATATTAACATCAACACTTGCCTTCACAGAGAAGACAGACAGGTTTGAGACCTCTAAATACCTGTTCAGTGACAAGATTTGATGTACCAATACACGGAATAAGCTCTTCACGTTATGTATTTATTAGGCAAAAACACTGAGTTATAAGATGCACTGACGTTTTTAAAGGAAACAAAGCAAATATTGAGAATGAAAAACCATTTCCAGGCATCATAATAGTAAACTATGCAGAATTACATAAAGTTCAAAATTTGTGAAAGCAGCAGCATAGGATGGGCACAAAGTGGTTGAGTATAGGCATTTTATTTAGTCACCAGAGAACCTGTGACCTTTGCCTGGTGAGTCCTCTGTTTTCTCTCAGGGAAAGACAGGGTGAAAAGGTGTGTCCTCAGGGGCTCCTCCAAGCCCTAACCACCTTTAAGCTACTTCTTTGACTTCTTCTTCTGAGTCCTAGTTTCTCCATCAGTAAATGGTCAGAGTACCAGCAACTCAGTGTTGCTGTGAGGATGGAGTCAGGAGACACTGGAGCACATAAGACTCCATGTTGTTGTTGTTAAGTGTCATTGAGGCAGTTCCAACTCATAGTGACTCTATGCACAACAGTATAAAACACTGCCTGATCTAGACCATCCTCCAATTGTTGTATTTGAGCCTACTGTTGCTGCCACCATGTTGATCTGTCTCATTGGAGGCCCTCTTTTTTGCTGATCCTACCCTATACAGGGTCACTAGGGGTTGAAACCAACTCAATGTCACTTAACAACAACAAACAATTTTCCAAACATGATGTCCTTCTCCAGGGAATGGCCCTTCCTGACAACATGCCCGAAGTATGAGAGATGAAGTCTTGCCACCCTTGCATCTTCGAAGGAGTATTTGGGCCATTATTTAGTCCAAAATAGCTTTGTTCATTCTTCTGGCAGTGCCTGGTTCTTTCAATATTCTTCTCCAACACTGTAATTCAAATGCATCTCTTAGAGTTCCAAAGAGATGGTTAGTGATGATGGAAATGACACTGACTCTGCCCTCATTCTCCAAGGAACTCAAGAAAGAAAAAGCATCCTGAAATGTCCAGTATGCTTTCACAGTGACTGAGGAGCCTCCTTCGTGGTTTCTGATTTAAATATTAGCTGCCAAATAATTCCAACTCATGGGGAACCATATACAGCAGAATGAAACAAAGCCTGGTCCTGTAATCTTCAGAACCATTGCCATGCTCAAACCCATTGTTGCAGCTACTTTACATTTTGAGTGTCTTTCAACCTAGGGCTCAACTTCCAGCACTAAATCTGACCATCCTCTGCTGTGGTCCATATGACTTTCATTGACTGATTTTCAGAAGTAGATTTCCGGTCCTTCTTAGTCTGTCCTAGTCTGTAAACTCCACTGAAACCTGTTTGTCAGGGGTAACACTACTGGTATTTGAAATATCTTCCAGCAACACTTAAAATACATCAGTACGACAAGCAGCAGATGGGTAGTGGATCCATTTTAATAGAGTCAATAATAATCAGCCCTAGTTTGTCTTAATCGTATAAATGAAGACATGTATGTGTGAAGAAACTTTAACTAAAAAGGCACAAAATAAAAGAAAGAAACAAAACTCACACAAACACCAGGTATTATTTACCAGAATTTCAAATGTAAACCCATTATCTGGCTAATACATGATATACACAGCTCTTCTTCCTCTAGCACCAACCTTGCCAACCTCCGGTTCCAGACTGCCTCCCTCCTCTGCCCCCTCACAGTCCTCTCTCCAAGGCCCGTACTGCTCTTGCATTGTGCGTGGGTTTCTTCTTGAAATGTTCTTCTCTACCTCCAATAAATCTCTCACGTCTGACTGTTTCCTGAAGTCCCTCACAGACACCCTCAGGCAGAGTGTATTACTTCCTTCTCTGCCAGAGGAACTTTCCTAACTCTCTTCAATATTTTCTATATTTACTGCAAACATATGTTTAACCTTCTGTTTCCCCAGTAATCTATGTTTTCAGAAAAGATACTTTAACCCCAGCCCCTTCTAACACATTGAAGAAGATGGTATATATATGTTCATGTAACAGCATGGGAAGCACTTTCCTCACACTTGACAAATTCTGTTAATAAGTGACAGAGTCATTAGGACCCTTGTTTTCTAAAAAGCAGTCAATTCTAATGGGTTTCTTAACATGTCAGATTCTGTCCATGGAATAAATTCTCTATGAATGCTTAGGAAAATACTGTGCACAATGAATATGTCATTTGCAGTGTTAACCCTTTGATTAGAAGTGGGAAGCCTGGTTGCAGTAACATATCGGCATCACTGCAGCAGGGACACAGTGGCTTGAACAAAAAGAACAGCATGGACTCAGAAGTCAAATGCGTGCTTATGGCCTGAGAGCTCAAAGGGTATCTCTGGAGTACCTTCATGTGACATCCAACTGTGTGGGTGTCCCTGCATGGGCTGGGTTCTGGGGAGTATCCTAGGAGTGAGGACTCCCCTAGACATAGGTAACATCCCACAGCCATGATCTCTCATGACCCCACCTCTGGAGCCTGCTGGCATGCCATCTAGAACATTCTCCTAACCAGGAGGGAAGGTGCCTGCCTGCCACTCATCGGAAAAACAGTGTCAGCCCTGGAAGGGAAGGTCCTGACAGAAGCCATCTCAGGATGGCTGTTTCCTTCTCTTTTAACTGGGGAAAGCCTAGTTCACAGGGCAATTTGGAGAATTTTTTAGAGAATGGAGAGGCAGTTCACTTCAAAGTATTGTTCTAGACACTTGGTTTTCTGTTACTCCTCAGGATCCTTGATTGTTGTTGTTGTTGTTATGTGACGTGGAGTCGGTTCCAACTCATAGTGACCCTGTACAGGGTTTCCGAGGCTGTAAATATTTACGGGAGCAGAAAGCCTCATTTTTCTCCCATGGAACAGCTGGTAGTTTCAAACTGCTGACTCTGAGGTTCACAGCCCGATTCGTAACCACTACGCCACCAGAGCTCCTTGATTAATTCCTCTTAATCCCTCTGGCTTTATTATGTTCCCCGTTTCTACTCTAAACCGTCTTTCTAAAGAGTCAACATACTTCCATAGATACAGTCACTTCCACAGATTCAGACTAATCCTCCAGACTCAGCTATCTCCAATGTCCCCTAAGCACATGTCTAAACTGCCTGCAACTTCCTGTCTCCCAGGTGTTCAAACAAAGAACCTTGCTGTCAACTTCTTATCTGGACTCTCCCTCCAAATTTGTCTCTGTCACCCTTTGAGCCCACCCCTTCCTCACACTGCGTCCACTGCCTCACTACAGTACCTCCATCTATCTTTGGCATCATACAGAACCTTTCAGATGGGTCTTCCCTCCCAGCACCTCCTTAAACTCAGCTACCTGCCACCGTACTGCTGAATTGTTCATCAAAAGCAAAATGTGATGACTGTGACACCTCTGCATAATGTCTTCTGATGGCTACCTAGGAGGTGAAAACAAATTCCAAAATCCAATCTTGACATCTAAGACATTCCTCACACAGCCCAGCCCACGCAGATCTCAGAATCACCTTTGCTACTTGCTTTGCAATGAATTTCTGCTCCCAGTGAATTATCACTGCCTCAGAACACCCTGTGCCTTCTCTCCAAGCAAGTTACTCTATCCTGCTCCCACTGCACTAATTACTTGTCAGTCTCCACCACCAGATTCTGTGCAGCATCCGTGCACAGAGGACATTATATTACACTACATTATTCACATTTGTATCCCCAGGGCCTACAATGAGATCTGCTGCTTAGCAATCATTCAATGAGTGTTTGTTAAATGAGGTGAGAAATCAATTGTTTGTTTCTGGGCACTGAAACAGAAGGGAAATCGTATCTTAGAAAAGGATCTTGAATAATTGAAAAGGTAATATTTATTTTACCACTGTCTCAGTGAATTCTAACTTCTGTTTCAAGTAAAATACCAACACACATATAATGCTTTGTTATTCCTGTGCAAAACAGCTAGAAGTTTTACCAAACATGGCCTAAAGCATGTAAGGCCCCACTGTCCCTGCTAAAGTCTGTGCCATATTTCCCTTTGATGGCATAAAATAAATATGGTACCGTCTTCCAGGGTGCCAGGTACTTATGTTGTTGTTGTTAAATGCTGTCGAGTCGGTTCTGACCCATAGAGACCCTGTACAGGGTTTCCAAGGAGTAGCTGGTGAGCATGAACCACAGACCTTGCAGTTCAAACAGCTTTGCAGTCTGACACATTAGCCCACGGCGCCACACCAGGACTCCCAGGTACTTGTTGCTGTGTGCCGTGGAGTCGCTTTTGACTCATAGTGACCCTGTACAGGGCTTCCAAGGGTGTAAATCTTTACGGGAGCAGAAAGCCTCATCTTTCTCCTATGGAACAGCTGGTACTTTTGAACTGCTGACCGTGAGATTCGCAGCCTGATTTGTAATCACTACGCTACCAGAGCATAATTATTAAGACTCTTTAGAATCAGCATCTGGTTTTTCAGTCTGTTAAGATGCTATTTTTGGTGTGGTGTGGTTGATGAGCCACGCTGGGTTGTTTTTTTCCTTTTATTGATGTCAGAAGTGGGATTGGTGAGGCCACTGATTTAACATCGGAAAGCCCAAGACCCCAACTCTCCCGGTGCCCTAACCCGCTTATTTCAACCTGCCCTCCCAGCGCCTGCGATCATCTTCCCTGATGCCTTCTCAGCACTCGGCAGGTATCAATTCTTCAGCCCTCTGGCTTGGATAAGTCCCCTCTTGTGGCTGCTCTGACGTACTACTGGGCCAAGAGGGCTCAAGGGATGGTGTTGGAACTCTGAAACAAATATAAAGGTATATTTGGAGGATCAGAGGATGGGAGGGTTTACAGCTGGGGAATTTGCAGGAGAATCCAGAAATCCATTGTTTTCTGGTTCAAAACACTCAGCTGTTCCCAGAGCCACCATCTTGGGAGAGAATATCTTGATTGTATCAGGATTGATAGTATCAGGAGAGAACATCTTGATTGTATCTTGATTGTATCAGGATTAATATCGAAATTTAAAGTGACAGTTTTGACATAAAACCAAATGGCCACCACTCATCTGTCTGTCGTGCTATGGTGGATTGAGTTGCTGTGATTCTGAGGGAGTGCCACCGGTATTTTAAATAACCAGAGGGTCACCATGGTGGACAGGTTTCAGATGAGCTTCCAGACAAAGACAGACTAGGAAGAAAGAGTGACGAACTAATTCTGAATCACTAGTCACTGAAAACTCTATGGATAGCAGAGAAACACTGTCAGATACAAGACTGGAAAATGAGCCCCTCAGGTGGGAAGGTACTCAGAATGCAACTGGGGAAAAAAAATGCCTCCTCAAAGTAGAGTTGACCATGATGACGTGAATAGAGTTAAGCTCGTGGGAGAAAAGCCCACAGACCTTCATTTGCTGATGGGCCACAACTCAAAATAAAGAGAAACATCTGTAAACATCCATTGAAAATCGAAACATGTAATATATGAAGTATGAATCTGGGAAAATTGGAAGTTGTCAAAAATGAAATGGAACACATTGATATCTTAGGCATTAGTGAGCTGAAATGGACTGGTATTGGCAATTTTGAATCTGACAACCACATGGTTTACTATTCAGGGAATGACAAATTGAAAAGGAATGGTGTTGCATTCATCGTCAAAAAGAACATATCCAGATCAGTCATGAGGTACAACACTGTATGTGATAGGATAA
>NW_006408694.1:3848451-3852818 GCF_000296735.1 Chrysochloris asiatica | reverse complement strand
AAGCTTCGCCTCTCATACTTTGGACATGTTGTCAGGAGGGAATGGTCGCTGGAGAAGGATGTCATGCTGGGTAAGATGGAGGGTCAGAGAAAAAAAGGAAGACCCCAATGAGATGGATCGGCCAGGTGGCATCATTGATGGCGTCAAGTGTGACAGCGGTAGTGAAGTTGGCCCAGGATCAGACATTGTTTCGTTCTGCTGTGCATAAGGTCATTATGGGTTGGTTCCGACGCGATGGCACCTGACAACAACAAAGATGCTATTTACCTTTATTGATTGATGCTTCTCAGTGCCTGAAAGACATTAACACTGCTTCCAAAAGAACTTGACATTCTTCAGGATTAGCCTGTGAACAAAAATAACCCAAACCAGCTTATTGATATAGTTTCAGCACCGGCAGAATTTTTTCACTTCAAACTGACTTCAAAGTTTAATTTGGATTGTGTAGAAACAATGTATGGATTAACTTAGCTTTCCACTAACTATGACCCACCCAGGTGACGTCTTTCAAATTTGATACTTTCAATAGCTGATTATAAAGAAATGAACTGAATTTGTTAACAGGAAAAACTAGAATGTAAAATTGAATCATAGCAAAAACAGGAACACAAATCCTGTAAATGAATATTTCAGCACAGAATAGTTCGAAGACTCTTTGATGGTTTGTTAGAAAGTCATTGACAAGTTGAATGTGTGGTTCATCAATCTTAGCATGACTTGACTCTAAGACCAAAATTGACTCTACGAAGCATACATCTGGGCCAAATAAACAATCAAAATCACATGAAGTCTTTCAAAAGGCCTGCAAATATTTCCAATTGGATAAAAAAGGAAAAAGAAATTCATGTTGAGAGAACCGATGTAAAAATTATCATAGGAGAGTGTTGTTTTGTTTTGTTTTGTTTTTTATGTTCTCTATTTTTTAACTTTTTATTGTGAATTTTTTATTGTGAACTTTTTATTGTGAAGGTTTACAGAGAAGATTCATTTTCTAATACAGGTTTGGTTTCATTTCATTGATTGCAATCCCCAGAATATAATATCATTTATCCCACTTCTTCCCTTTCCTATTTTCATTCCTAAATGTTTTGAACTTTGTCCTTGGGTACATGCTGACCTTTTGATCTCAAATGACTGATTATTCTAAGATATGCATAACTCCCTAGTATTATTGTTCCCCTTTAGACCTGTCTATTGTTTTCCTAAAATTTAAGTCATGGATACTAAGTTCATTTCCAGAACTGAAGGGTGACAAAGAACAATACTCCCACAAGTTCCACAAGTCTCCATCTAATCAGTAAGCCTCATCTTTTTTGTGACTTTGAGTTTTGTTCCACATGTTTCTCCCACACTATTCAGGACCTTCTAACGTGATCCCTTTCAGAACAGCTGATTGTGCTAGCCAGGCACCATCTAGTTCTTCTGGTCTCAGGGTTGTAGAGACTGATGTTTCTATGGTCTTAATCCATTGACTCCTGGTGGTGTGCTCTAGGATCACCACTGGACTGCAAACCACAAGGTTGGCAGTTCAAACCCACCAGTTGTACCCTGAAAACCATATATAGGGTCACTATGAGTCAGAACTGACTTGACAGCACTTAACAACAACAAAAATCTATTGCATTAATTATTTCCATGATTCTTTGATTAGAATCATCCTTCTTTCCTTCAGGCAGGAAGAGACCAATAAATACACCTTAGATAGCCACTCATGAGCTTTTCAGACCCAAGTCACTACTTTCCAAAATAGGATGTAAAATACTGTCTTTTTAGACTGCGTTATGTCAATTGACCTACTTGTTCCTTGAGACTATGGTCCTGAGCCCCTAGACCCAGAAATTCATTCTCTCAAGGCATTTGGTTGTCTAAAAAGTTGTCATAACTTTCCACCTTACGGTCTATCACATTCATGACTATATTTGAAGCAAAGGTAGAAATATCCTCTGTGAAGCCCATATACATTTGTGATGATGCTCGCACTCGCCCTTCCACACCTATTCAAATGCATGTCTATGCATACATCTACTCAGAGATCACTGTTATTGCATAGTTACATACAGAGCAGAGTTTACCTCTGTGGCTTTAATTCTTGCACTCCTCCTAGTGTCTTCCCCTGCAAGTCACTTTCCTACTACAAATTGTGATGACTTGAACTCCTTTAGAAAAGTGTTCAGGGCATTGGTTGGTTCATAGGGCCTTCAGGATTCTGTACAATGCTACTTGCTCAGAGGGTTTTGATGCTGATCACTCCTAATTCTTTTTCACTGATGCTGTTTTATTGCATTTGTGATTCCACAATTATTTGAGTGGCAGTTGCTGTTGTTGTTGTTGTTTTACTTTTTATCATTAGTTTCCTACTCAGCCTCCCACCTAGGAGGCAGGCTCTATAGAAGCAGACGCCTTGCGTACTGTACACCATGGTTCCCCACACTGGAGGAGAGTATGTAGAGCAGTGGGAACTCTTTTAGCAAAAACAAAAACAACAAAAATCCACCCTTAGAATGAGACTAAGAGGATTTATTTAGGGGGAATTACATCTGAATGCAGGAATATATCAGCTCACATAAGTGGCAACTGATGACTCCAACTGAAAACTCCTAACAAAGATATGTTGTTATTGCTAGGTACCTTTGAGTTGGTTCTGACTCATAGCGATCTTATGTACAACAGAAGAAACACTGTCCAGCCTTGTGCCAACTTCACAATCGTTGTTATTCTTGAGCCCACTGCTGCTGCCACTGTGCCAATCCATCTCATTGGGTGGCTCCCTCTTTTTCACTGGCCCTCTACTTTGCTGAAGATACGTACGAGGGTAAGTCAAAAAGTATTGCTGCTAGGGTTCCAATTAATACCTGCACAAGTTTATTCCAAACAAAACTTGCTTAAACATCTTTCTGTGATGAATGGATAGCTGCAGACAATTCTCCCAATGCTACACTCAGTAGGGTTCCTTCAAATAAAAAAAAATCCAAACAAAACAGTAGCTTCTGGTTCTGGTTCAAGGCAGAGAGGTCAGGTCAGAAGGTTATGGTGACTTTTTTGATAATCTAAGGGGTAATCTGGATAAACTTTTCTCAACTAAATCAAAGCAATCATGGAGACTTTATTAGGAAGAAGTTTTGAGGAAATTGAAAATTGCATTGGTGAGAAAATAGCCAAGAAAGTTGTGCCAAGGTTTTCGGGGTTTTTTTCTCATCACAACAATGTACCTGCTCGTTCTTTGAGGGTATCAAGGGCTATCCTATGAGAATTTTGTTGAGAAACCTTAACTCATTCACCACACAGCCCTAATCTTGCCCCTTTATATTTCTTTTTGTTCCCCCAATTCAAAAAGCAATAGGAACTAAAAGGAAGAGGATTTGAGTCCTTCAAGGATGCTCAAACTGTCATTTTGACATGGTGTAAATCAAAGAGCAAAGAATTCTTCAGGGAATCATTACAGAAATAGAAACACTGCCTTCAAATGTGTCTTAGGTTGGTTCTAGAGAGCCCAACACACATATATATGTATGCATGTTGTGGAGTGTGTGTGTGTACAGAGAAATTTATATCAAGGAAATAGCTCTTGATTTTAGAGATAGCAGAGTCCCAAGTGCAGGCCAGGTGAACCAAGATCAGTGGGCCGATCCGGAAGGTGGGACCTCAGCATTGGAACATGGGCAGCAGCAGGGTGATGGGCGACCTGGGACTGGACAGGTGCACTACAGAACTAGCAGCATGGAACACACAAACCAGGAATAAGGAACAGGCATGCAGGACACTCTGGTGGGCTTCTGGTTACCCAGGCACACTTGGCAGGCAAGCCCAGTAGGAAAACACCCAATAGAGCAAGCCACTGG
The DNA here is from genome assembly GCF_000296735.1 of Chrysochloris asiatica. NCBI lineage: Eukaryota > Metazoa > Chordata > Mammalia > Afrosoricida > Chrysochloridae > Chrysochloris > Chrysochloris asiatica. Next base: position 3,848,979 of record NW_006408694.1, on the reverse strand, counting down.
TTCAAAGAACCAGAGATTGGAAGATGACACAGATACAAGATCTAGGTTCAGCAGGAGAGAGAAGGGGAGTCTTTGCTGCATATCCCTTATATTGGGAGCAGGCCATACTCCCAAGAAAAATCTTTTAAGTTGATTGGCTGCTCAGAGCTAATCATCATAGAGTTAACTATCAACTGCCAAGCAACTGGGAATCCTGGCTCAATAATGTTGACACAGAACCTTAACTATGACAAAGTGTATAGGACTAGATGGAAAACGTGTTGAGAAACAGTAGTTACACATTTTGATATTTTTGTTTAATAAAGAGTTCAATGATTTTATAGCAATACTTTTTTTTTTTCTTTTAAACACTCAGGCATATATAATAATTTAAACCACCAAAGGACACATTCTGCAAGCCCGCCTCCATGTTTCCATCTCTGCCACCATCTCTATCATCGCTGTGTCTCTGGATTAGCTCCTGTATTCTCCTTGTGCTTTTCTCCCTTGATGGTCCTAGGGTCCTCTGTTTCTGGACTGTAAGATTAA
>NW_006408694.1:3845536-3847826 GCF_000296735.1 Chrysochloris asiatica | reverse complement strand
TTTCAGGGTTTTATATATGTCTCCCCATTGCCTTATTGCCTGCATGGTTTCTATTGAGAGATCCGAGCTTAATCTTATTTGCTTGCCTTTGTATGTTACACTTCTCATTTCCCTAACTGTATAGCAATACTTTTTGACTCACCCTAGTATAGTCGAGGGACAAAGAAATTGTTATACAGTCATTTGATTGATTAGTCTTTGGTTGCAGTCACAAGAAGCATGTGTTAGGGATGGAGCATGGGCGTCTACTGGATAACTGGATATAAAGAATAATAGTGATTGATTTCCAGAACCAGCTACAGAAGTTTTCTTTAACTTTTTTTGTAAATTGAATGAAGGTTTACAGAGATACCCTTCTTCCATTCAACAATTCATATACAATTTTGTTTCATCTCATTGATTGCAATCCCTACAATGTTACATCACTTATTCCACTTCCTCCCTATGTTTTGTTTTCATTCCTCCTCATTCCTGACTCTTCTGAACTTTGTCCTTGGGTACATGCTGTCCTTTTGATGTCAAATGGTTGAGTATTCTAAGGTGTGCCTAGCTCCCTAGTGGCATTGTTCTCCTTGTAGATCTGCTTATTTTGGAGCTGAAAATTAAATCACGTGGGTAAGTAAATTTCCACACCTGAAGGATCTGGAATTACCCAAAGGTAATTCTAAACATAGAATTACCATATAATTTACTAGTTCCAATCTTAGGTATATACACAAAAGCATTGAAAGCAAGAATGCAAACAGATTCATGTAGTTCATTCAGGCAGTAGTCAAACTAAACTAAAGATGGAAATAACCCAAATGTCCTTTGACAGATGAGCAGAAAAATAAATATACATGTACAGGAATACTTTTCATCAGTAAAAAAAAAAAAAGTTAAGATAACTAAGGGCCATAGGCTTAGAGTTCTACCAGTCTCTGTCCTACCAGTAAGCCTAGTCATGTTTATGATTTTGAATTTTGTTGTACATTTTTCTCCCACTCTATCCAGGAGCTGTTTCAGAGAAGCCTGACTCATAACCACTATGCTACCATAGCATGAGTGGAAAAATAAATATCCACGTACAGGAATACTTTTCATCAGTGAAAAAAGTTAAGTCCTGATACATGCTACAACGTAACAATGTAGATGAATCTTGAACACATCATGCTGAGTGAAATAAGTAGGTTGCAAAAGGACAAATACTGCATGACCTCACATGTATGTCTAATATAGGCAAGTGATTAGAAACCTAAGTCTATTGTTATGAGGGCTGGAGGGAGGGTGAAAGAGGGATTAATTGCTTATGGGCACTGTTTCTATTAAAGGTAATAGAAATATTTGGAAACAGATAGTGGTGATGGTTATAGAACATGGTAAACATAATGTCACTGAATTGTACATGTAAAAAATGTTGAAATGACAAATGTTTTATTAAAAGTATATTTACCACAATAAAAAATAGAGCAATAAAGAAGGCAAAGCAAAACTAAATATACATTTGAAAAAATAAAAACAAAGCAGGGGCCAAATTTAAAGGAAATGAGAGGTCACATGAAGATGTTTGGCTGCTAAGTAAATGGAGGCATGGAAAAACTTTCAGCAGGGAGAACAAGATCCGATCTGCATTTTCAAAGATTTTATCAAGGTACAATGTAGGCCATGAATTATAAGGAGGAGAAAAATGCAAACTTTGAGATGGATCTTTTTATAATGGAAAAGTTCAAACCTACTGTTTGTCAATTTGTTTTTATCAGGATTATCTGACATTGGATACATTGGATTCCATTGTAACCTGATGCAGCAGAGAAAGGTGACTTATTCATGCTTGCTTTGTTTCTGCTGGAAAATGATGTGATGGAAGCAGTATTGACTGTTGAGTTCTCCAACTCAAAAGCACAACTTATGAAATAGTCTCCTCTCAAAATATTTGACTTGTTAGTTAAGGCTTTCAAATCTAGAAATAGGTTTCTCTGAAACAGGTGGCAGGATACAGAAGACTGCAATTTTCCATCGTTTGGGTTTTTTTGATTCTTTGTAAAAGGTAGAAAAGTCAGATTAGAGTGAAATTAAAATCATACAATAAATGTCACTGAAGCTCTTCAAAGGCTTGAACAAAATATAAATAAAGGGGTTAAAAAGGAGGTACAGGAAACAGAGAGAATGAACGCTTATATTCTTAACACCAGACACTTTTTCCTTTGGATAGCTGGTGGTGGTTATGTGTTGTGGAGTCGGAACCGACTCATAGCGACCCTGCACAGGGTTTCCAAGGCTGTAAATCTTTATGGGAGCAGAAAGCCTCATC
>NW_006408694.1:3844867-3845436 GCF_000296735.1 Chrysochloris asiatica | reverse complement strand
AAAGGCTTTGCACAAGGCCTATTTCACTGGGCAAGTTGTAGAACCCCTTTTAGGTATTCCAATCAGTTGTAGACTGAAGACGGGCTTACAAGTTTGCTCTAATCATGTTTCCCATGATTCCTTTCTATCCCACTCAATTGTCTATTTTACACTAGTAGGCAAGGGAAACTAATATTCATAAGACAATCAAGCATTTTAGTAATATTTCCAGTCTTCAAACTATGCTTAGAGAGCTGTATAACAAAGCCCTGTTGTTCCAAGATTGAGCATGCATCACTATTTACCTCTGTCCCACTTAAGCCATGCAAACTTGTCTCAGTATTCCCCTATCTATCTTGTTCATCCACATCCTCCCCACTTCTTGTATTGCCCATCTCAACACCCAAACTAAACCCCCTACCCCAACCCCATTGTTATGGTTACCTTGTTGTTATTGTTGTTGTTGTTGTTAAGTGCCATCGAGTTGGTTCCGACCCATAGCGACCCTGAACAGGGTCTCCTAGGCTATAAATCTTTACAGGAGCAGAAAGCCTCACCCTTCTCCCGCGGAGCAGGTGGTAGTTTCGGAC
>NW_006408694.1:3837746-3842507 GCF_000296735.1 Chrysochloris asiatica | reverse complement strand
TGAAATAGTCTCCTCTCAAAATATTTGACTTGTTAGTTAAGGCTTTCAAATCTAGAAATAGGTTTCTCTGAAACAGGTGGAAGGATACAGAAGACTGCAATTTTCCATCGTTTGGGTTTTTTTGATTCTTTGTAAAAGGTAGAAAAGTCAGATTAGAGTGAAATTAAAATCATACAATAAATGTCACTGAAGCTCTTCAAAGGCTTGAACAAAATATAAATAAAGGGGTTAAAAAGGAGGTACAGGAAACAGAGAGAATGAACGCTTATATTCTTAACACCAGACACTTTTTCCTTTGGATAGCTGGTGGTGGTTATGTGTTGTGGAGTCGGAACCGACTCATAGCGACCCTGCACAGGGTTTCCAAGGCTGTAAATCTTTATGGGAGCAGAAAGCCTCATCCTTCTCCCAAGGAACAGCTGGTAGTTTCAAACTGCTGACCTTAAGGTTCACAGTCCAATTTGTAACCACATGCTACCAGAGAGGTCATTTAAAATATTTATTTAATTCCAGAAGCTCTGTTATTGTAGTGGTTATGAGTCAGGCTGCTAACTTCAAGGTTACCAGTTCAAAATTACCAGCCACTCCACCAAAGAAAGATGAGGTTTTCTGCTCCCATAAAGATTTGCAAACTCAAAAACGCTATGTAGAGTCAGAACCAACTCTACAGCACACCACCACCAGTAGCCTTACAAGTCCTTTGTATTTTTTCTATCAGGATTTTTTATATTGATGCCATTGATGGGTGCTTTTAAATCCATTTAGACTCATGATAACCTCACTTGTTACAGAATAGAACTGTGCTCCATAGGATTTTCTTGGCTGTAATCTATAGAAGTAAATCACAATTCTTGGCTGTAATCTTTAAGGAAGTAAATCATTTCTATGGCTCCACTGGGTGGGTTTGAAACGCCAACCTTCTGTTTTGTAGCTGAATGCTTAACCATTTCACCATGTTCTTATAAATTTCTGAAGTTTATTTTTTATCCTGGGTAAGCACATCGAGACATGGCTCAGAGTGATAGTTCAGGCATCAGGTAAGTATCTGTCTTAAGCATTCAACAAGAGACATAATTGACCACCAGTAATTCATTGAAAGCATGTTATTGTTATTGTTAAGTGCCTTTGAGTCGGTTCCGATAGGGTTTCCGAGAAGCAGCTGGTCAGCTTGAACTGCCGACCTTTCAGTTCAAACGGCTTTGCAGGCTGACACAATAACCCACAACATCACACCATGACTCCTGAAAGCATATAGAGAGTAGTATTTACCTTACAGTATTGCTTGGAGATTTTTATATGAGCATGTATTCACATAACACATTGTGAAATGTGTAAACAAATATAATTGTTGTGGTTGTTATTGTTAGGTGCCATCAAGTCAGTTCCTACTCTTAGCAATCCTATGCACAACAGAATGAAACATGGCCTGGTCCTGTACCATCCTCACAATTGTTATGTTGAGCCATTGTTGCTGCCACTGTGTTCATTCATCTTCTTGGTGGTTTTCCTCTTTTTCACTGACCCTCTACTTTTGCAAGCATGATATCCTTCCCCAGGAGCTGGTCCCTCCTAACAACATGTCCATTGTATGACAGATGAAGTCTCCCCATCCTTGTGGCTAAGGAACATTCTGTACTCCATCACCAACACTCAATTTAAATGCACCAATTCTTCTCAAGTCTTTCTTATTTATTGTCCAACTTTCACATCCATACGAGGCAATTGAAAATACCATCATTTGTGTCAGGCACACTTTAGTCCTCCAAGTGACATCTTACTCTTTAATATTTTAATGAGGTATTTTGCAACAGGCCTTTTGAACATATTGTTCAATGCAATATATCATTTGGTTTCTTGACTTCTAACAGGAGCATTGATTGTTGATCCAAGAAAAATGAAGTCTTTGACAACTTTTATGTTCAGTTCTTTTACTTCATTTCTTCCAGTCACTTTAGATTCTCTAGGTTCAAGAGCAAGTTTTAGTCTCTTCTGACCTCCTTTTTGATCTTTTCTTTCTTTTTAATGACCTTTTGCTTTCTTCGTGTATAATAGTCTTTATGTTATTCCACAACTCTTCTGCTCTTCAGTCATTAGTATTCAGTACATCAAATCTGTTTAGGTGGATATGTTCAAGGTCATATTTGGGCATTCATGGAATTGTTATTAATTTTTTTTAGCTTAGCCTAAACTGTCATACAAACAATTGATTGTCTGTTCCACAGTTAGCCTTGGCCTTGTTTTGGCTGATGATATTGAGTTTCTCCATCATCTCTTCCCATAGATGTAGTCAATTTGATACCTGTAAATTCTATCTGGTGATATCTATGTGTATACTTGCTATTCATGTTGTTGAAAATTATATTTGCAATGAATTAATTAGTGGTCTTGCAAAATTATATCATGTGATTTCCAGCATTGTTTATATCACCAAGGCCATATTTTCCAACTATGTATCTTTTCTCTTTATTTCCAACTTTTGCATTCCAATCACCAGTAATTATGACTGTATCTTGATAATGTTTTATCAGTGTTTGATGACAAAAAAAAGAGCAAAATTATTGTCAGTGAATCGATGCCATAGCATGGCAACCCTATTTGTGTTCAAGTAGAACTAACACATAGGGTTTTCTTGGTTGTAGTCTTTATTTAAACTGATCATTGGGACTTTCTTCCATGCACCTTCTATGTTGGCTCAAACCTCCAACCTTTGGATTAGTAAGCAAGCATTAGCAATTATATATATTTATTTATTTGCTGACCCAGATCTGTAAACTTATGAAGGGCAGGGATGGGAATTTCTATTTCTGTATCCCAAGCTCCTGGTATACTGTGGGGCCCAAGGGAGGCACCTAATAAATACTTGATGAAGAAGGAAAGGAATTTTTTCTTACAATGTCTCAGACTTATTGTTGCTAACAGACCTTCAAAATCAATGTGCAGAGTTTATCAGTAGCCACTTGGGGTTTCTATCAGAATCATATATAACTGTATCAAATAATGTATTTGAATGTTGATAATAATTATTAAAATTCCCAGGTTTATATATGACAACATATATAGGAAGATACTAAAGGGTAGCATTTTTAATGGCATTTTTTTCTGTTCTAGGGCAACACTAATAAAAAGAGCTTCTAAAATGAGCATACTTATTATCCTGAAGTTTTTTTAGAACATTATTTTAGTGACTGTCTCACTTATGTGACAACTCATTCAACCTCTTCCTGACATTTTCATTAAAATCAATTTTGATTCTCCCTTTGTTTCTCTACAGATAGTTATGTATATTTAAATTTTAAAGAGATACACACATTAAACTGGATTTCTTTTTAACTTATCAGATTCTGGCCAATATATCCCTCCCAGAACAACAACCTAGCAACTATAGAGCACACTGTTTTCTAACTATATACTGAGGAGATGATATATGTGTGGCAGTGGAGAAGGGATACATACACACATGTATCAGATCTGCCTTTATTAACTCACTGTTAAACATTAGACATCTAGGTTTTCATTTAAATTGAATCAGAGAAGTCCCCAAGTTTTGTTTTGATGTTTTCCATATAAGTAAGCAGAAAAAAGATATTTCTAAATTAGAGGCAATGAGCAAACATAGTAATACAAACATATATGACACTACTTTTTAATTTATGTGGTTTGAAAACACTACAAGAAAATACAGTTATATGAAACAAGTCTTTCTGAACCAAAGTTCCTTCTTTGAAAAATGAGAAGCTAAACTAGCTTCTAAAATCCTTTTCAGCCCTAAAAGTATAATAATGATAATGTTGAACTTTGAGCATTGTAATCCTGGAAAGCAAGATGATTAAGTCCCCCACCCTGAGCAATCCCTAATTGATGCACATGACTTAAATGACAGACTCACATTTCTCCTTTGTTTACTTTGTCATGACAAAGCCAGACAGAGATCCTCCAGCTCCTCATTCTTTGCCTGGTAAATGATTAGATAAAGTGCTTGTCCTCAGTAATCATTCTGAACAAAATATTAAGCACACTTTGGTTCTCTCTGTTTCACAGGTCCCTGCACTTTGATCCAACTTCAGACTGCATCAGCAGACAGCACCTCCTGAGAAGAAGTTCGCCTCTAAGACAACTCTCTCTCTGGTCTACTCTCTGATCATGATTCCCATTGCAACTACCCCCATACTTGTTTCTCTCCAGCACTGTTAACACCCCTCCCTATAAAAGAAAGTTATTTTGCCCAACCATTCAGATTGAATTGTGTCTCTTAAAATTATATTATCTAACTTGGCTAGCCTTGTAATATGTTGTTGGTATTGTTTCTGTTGTTGTGGTTAAGTGCTGTTGTATCGGTTCTGACTCATAGCAACCCTGTTTCTGACTTTCAAGGAGCAGCTGGTGGACTTGAACTTCAGCCTTGTGATTCAAACTGACCTTGAGGTCCAGTGCATTATTCTGCCATGCCACACCAATATGTATCATGTAATAATGCCCCATTTTGTGATTTGATGTAATTATCCTATATGTTATCAATCCTAATCTCTCTGATGTGAATGAAACAAATTATGTCTCAGTTATGTCTTGGTGTGGCACTGTAGGATAAGCACTGGACTCCTCACAGCAAGGTTGGTGATTCAAACCCACCAACCACTCCTTGGAAACACCATAAATGGTCAATATGCATGGAAACCTACTTGACAGAACTTAACAACTACAGTGTTAAAGGTGTAGGATACAATTTTCAGGATTAGGTTATGTCTTTTTTTTTTTTTTTTTTTT
>NW_006408694.1:3834023-3835343 GCF_000296735.1 Chrysochloris asiatica | reverse complement strand
GGGCTCAGGATTCCACCTAAGGTCTTAAATACTACAAAGTCTTCACAAGATATTTTACTAGGCAAATTCTAGAATTCCTTTTAGTTAATCCAATTAGTTATAGGCTGAAGATGGGCTAACAAGCTTTCTGTAATCATATTTCCCAATATTCTTTTCTATCACACTTAAATGTCTATTTAAGGGAAACCAATATTCACAAGACAGTCAAGTAGCTTAGCATTATTTCCTTTCTTTTACACATTCAGGCTATGCCTCAATCCCTGTATCACAGATCCCTGTTGTTCCAACTTTGGATATGCATCACTGTTTACCTCAGTCCCATTTAGCCAATGCAAACCTCCCTAATTCTTCCCCTATTTTCTTTGTTCTTCCACTTCCTCCACCTTCTTGTGTATTGTCCTCCCCTTCCTTGTATATTGCCCTCCCTATCACCCAAGCTATCATGTGCATATCCCTAACTTGTGCCTTACTGTCCCCTCCCTACCACCCTAGTAACCATCAAATAATTTTTCTTTTAGTATGGAAATCTTTTTTAAACTTTTACAAAAGTCATTGTATGCAATATTTGTCCTTTTGTAACTGATTAATTTCACTCAGCCTAATGAACCCAAGGTTCATCTATGTTATGAGGTGCTTTGCAGCTTGTTCATCTATGTTATGAGGTGCTTTGCAGCTTTATCATTACTCTTAAAGGTAGCATAGTGTTATATTGTGTGTATGTAGCAAAGTTTGTTTAGCCATTCTTCCACTGATGAGCACTTAGGCAGGATTAGGTTATATCTTGAGTCCTTCTATTTTCAGATAAAAAAAACAGTAGACAGAGAGCAACATTCAGAGGGAACCTACTACCTCCAAGAAGGAAGAGATAGTAATGGAGCACATCATCTGGATCCAAGAATGCTAGACTAAGAACCTCATTACTCAGAGGAAAATTGGTGCCAAACTACATAGAGATCTTCAAGGAAGGCCAGACCCATATATGCTTAAAGGAGACAAGCAATTTCCCACAAAGCTGGCAAACTGAATTCAGCCATTAACCTCCTAAACTACTCCTCTGTCAGTTTGTCAGAGTGAGATGACTTGTGTATTGCTAGGATACTGGAAGCTATGCTACTGGTATTTTAAATACCAGCAGGGTCACCCATGGTAGACAGGTTTCAGCAGGGATTCCAGACTGAAACAGGCTAGGAAGAAGGAGAGACTGATCACTTCTGAATGAATAGCCACTGAAAACCTAATGGATAGAAGTAGAACACTATCAGATATACTGCCAGAAGATGAGCCCATCAGGTTGGAAAACACTCAAAATAAGGCTGGAAA
>NW_006408694.1:3821535-3833602 GCF_000296735.1 Chrysochloris asiatica | reverse complement strand
GAGCCTTTAGAATAAAGGTTAGAGAAGTGGACTGAGTGCTTACTGGAAGGAGACGGTGAATAAGGATGGTGACAGAGAGACTGCCTCATGAATGGCCAGCCAGATAAATAATCTGAGAAGCTGGATTATATGAAGAAAAAAATGGCATCAGGATTGGTGGATGACACAACCTTGCTTGCTGGAAGGTAAAAGGACTTGAAATACTTACAGTATGTACTGCACTGCAGGGTAAAGTAAACAAAAATCCTTACAACTGGACCAATAAATAACATCATGATAAATGGAGAAAGGATTGAAGTTGTCAAAGACTTCAATTTGTTTGGATCCACAAGCAATGCTCATGGAAGCAGCAGTCAAAAAAAAACAAAAACGAAAGGATGGGTTGCATTAGACAAATCTGCTTCCAAAGATCTATTTAAATCAAGAACAAAGATCAGTTTGAAGACTAAGGTACACCTGACCTAAACCATGCTGTTTTCAATCACCTTATATGCATGTGAAAGTTGGACAATGAATGAGAAAGACTGTAGAAGCATAATGAATTAGAAATATGGTGTTGACAAAAACATTGAAAGTACCATGGACTGCGCGAGAAACTTTTTTTTTACCTACCCCTGAGAGATGTCCCCTGAGGCTGGTTTTGCTCCTTCACATGGACTTCACTTCCATGCCTGAGATAAATAACCATGTAACCAGACTCCTCAAGTGCCTCTTACAGCTTCCTTTCAGATGGAAAGCACAGCCCTTCTACTCAGAATTTATTTCCGCAGCAGCAAATCATCTGATGTCAGCAAGGGAGGGTAGTAAAATCCCCCACAAACAGGGACTGTGCAGAGAAGAAAGTATCGGTCTTCATCTTCTAGTGCTGCTGTAACACAAATAATCACAAGACTTTAAAGAATAGAATTTTAGATTCTCAAAGTCTGAAACAGGAAGCCCAAATCAGGGCTTCAGCCAAGTCAATTTTTTTCTTGTCCATAGTTCAGGTTTTCCTTGGTTTCTTGGCAATCCTCACATGCCATCTATTGTCGTCTGTATGCATCTGTGTCTAACTGCTTTTTTCATAATTCACAAGAGATTAAGTTTATGGTTCACCCTACAATGATATGTATGACCTCACTGATTTAACAAAGAAAACTGTATTTCCCAACAAGATCACATCCACAGGCTTAGGGATTAGGATGTCAAAATATATTTTCATGGGAAACAATTCAATACATAACAGTGTCCAAAGAGACATACAAGCATCAAAGGGAAGTTTACATTCATGACATAAGCAAAAATGTTGACTGGCTGCTCATGTCTGGGTAACACACATCTAGTGGTTCCCAAGGCTGCCCAGAGAGGACAAGTGTCTCTCTGTGGCAGAGTCCCTCCAGGAGGGCTTAGACAGAATTGAAGACTTGCAAACAAATGTTTGCATTGAATTCTACTCATTATTAATGATCTCACATGATACTCCGTCAATACTTTAGGATGGCAGGAATTCCTGTCAGTTTTATCTGTTTTGTTTCCTCAGTGCCTAGAACAAAAACCTACACATAGCAGGTGTTTCCTATATGTGTTTTGAATGAATTATCACAATCACCCTTTGAGTAGTGGCCTTGTTTAAATTTTGGAAAATTGAGATATGGGGACTAGCTGCATGAATGGTGTCAGGTGGAATTTTAGGAGTCTGAGACACAGGTGGAGGTATACAGAAGGCCTTCCTTTCTCCCACCAACTCTGACTGCACTTTCTTATACCCTTTCTCCATTTCAAGCAATAGCCACATACTGCTTGTTTTACATTGATCTCCCTATGGATGTAATTCTTCTTACCAGTTTGTAAACTTGTGTGGAGAAAATGGAGTTGGTCAGGTTATCTCGCCCATTTCCACCAGAAGGGCCTCCCTAGTGAGTCAGTAGTCCTGGTGGGCGCCATGACAGTTGATGCTTAGATAACCAGTGATGGAATATTGGCAGCATGCCTGTTTGATTTAAGCCAGTATAAAGAGGGAGGAGAATCTCTTTCAGTAGTAGTGAAGTGAGTAAGTGAAAAAGTTAAAATGAGTGAGCTGGAGTGAGTGAATGAACTAGAGTGACTGAGCCTTTAGAGAACATGCATGAAGTGAACCTCTAGCAAGCAGGAGAAAAGGAGTCCGAACAAGCAAACCAGAACAAGTGGGCCTGACGGTGCACTGCAATAAAGGTTATGTCTCACTTTCCTTGGGCTTCATGTTTCTTCTTCAGACCATCTGAATCTACTATTGACTCTGCAAACCTCACTCCCCAGCCCTACACTTGTAACTAGAGGAAACTTACTTCCCCTATAAAGATTTACAGCCTTAGAACTCCTATATAGGTACACTATGAATCGGAATTGACTTGATGGCAGTGAGTTTGAGTTTAACTAGTGGGTATAGGTAAAATCCCACCGCACACCACCACCACTTGTGTTAGTAATGTGACCTATGTTGTTGTTGGTAAGTACCGTGGAGTCAGTTCCGACCCATAGCGCCCCTGTAAAGGGTTTCCGAGGCTGTAAATCTTTACGGGAGCAGAAAGCCTCATCATTTTCCCACAGATCCGCTGGTAGTTTCTAACTAGCTGACTTTGAAGTTAGCAGCCCAACTCATAACCATTACACTCCCAGAGCTCCTACTGACACAAGTATCAAATAGTAAATTTGTTGTTGTTAAGTGTCATCGAGTTGATTCTGACCCATAGCGACCCTGTATAAGATTTCCAAGGAGCAGCTGGTGAGCTTGAACCACTGACCTTGCAATTAAAATGACTTTGCAGTCTGACATATTAGCCTACAGTGCCACATCAGGACTCACAGACAGCTTTTTCAAGATTCTTCCAGGAATTACCGTGTAAGTGCTCACCCAGCCCATTGCCACCTCTTCCTTGTCACACAGCTGAATTGTGTTTCTTACTCTTCTCTAAAGTTATATGCAATTGTGTGACTGAGCTCTGGGCAGAATGTGGCAGAAGATACACCCACTCTCCCCAGGCTGGCCCATATAATCTCACTCTGAGTCTTCTGTGCTCTCTATCACCTTCTCTCCCCAGTACGGATTCAGAACATTCCCATGCCTTAGAGGACGGCAGTCTTAACCAATATGGCCTCACCATACACATCTGATGCTCCCTGGTCTGTGACATGAAGAAAACCTTTTGTGAAGCCATTGAAAATGTTCATTCCAGCAGCTAGTATTCTCTGACTAATAAAGTTTACAAAATCACTACCAGATCTGGATGCATAGTTTGTGATTCCTAGGTAAGGGCCCTCTCCTAAGAATCATCCAGAGAGTTTTGAATTTAAATGAAGACACCATTAGTCGTGTATGCAATGGGAGCAGGAAGGGATTGAAGGTAGGAAATGGGCACTTTAGGTGTAAGCACCTCACAATATTCTTTTGAATCACATTAGCTAGAAACACATTGTTTCTTGTCTCTTCTTGTATTCTAGTCCTAGCACAATGCAACCAATAAATGTGTTGCATCAATTAACATATTAATTGTCTCCCAACTCAAAGTACTTATTTAGAATAATCAGAAATGTAAACATTATTAGGGGAAAAAAAAAATCTCTTCTTTCAAGCAGAAAACAACTCCTTTGCTTGGAGTAACAAAAGCCTTATCCACACAACAGAAGTCAGTCCTTACATTTTCTATAATAGAGTTCTTTATTTACCTTGGCCAGAATAGAAATGAGTCCTCTTCCATCTGCAAGCAGTTATACTTCATTCATCATAAAGGCTATCTCACAGTGTGACAACCCCATATGAAATTTGCATTTCACTCTGCAAACACAAGAACAATTTGGTCCTGAGTGCAGCCAGACTATTAAAGCTCAAGAATAAAAGCGGTATGCTAGTATGCAGGTCCATAAGTTTCATTATCAGTGGGAACCAGGCAGTGTGTGAAGAGAAAACATCTCAATCACTGTGACCAAAAGACGATTCTCATTTTCCCCTCTATGGCTCTATCAGTAAATGGGACTGTGCAGAGACAACTAGGAAGGTCGATGCTATCAGAATAACTGCCATCAAAGCTTGCCATCAGAAATTTTACCTCGTGTTTGTTGCCACATGTTTACTCTGACAACATCCAAGACAATGGTGGTTGGATCAAAGAATTCACATTTGTCCCCTAAGTGCAAAGGAAACATCCCCAGATGGCCTGTTCTATGCTCCATTCCTTCCACAACTCCACCAGACTCTGGAGCTATATTTTCAGACCAGGATTTGTTTAACTTTTCACGTAAATGCCACACTCCCCATTAGTACACAAACACCTCAAGAGCAACGTTGTTCCTTGTTGTTGTTGTTGTCAGGTGCCATCAAGTCGGAACCGACTCATAGCGACCCCATGCACAGCAGAACGAAACAATGTCCGATCCTGGGTCAAGCTCACTACCGCTGCCACATTTGAGTCCATCAATGATGCCACCTGGCCAATCCATCTCGTTGGGGGTCTTCCTCTTTTCCTCTGATCCTCCATCTTACCCAGCATGATATCCTTCTCCCGTGACTGTTCCCTCCTGACAACATGTCCAAAGTATGTGAGATGAAGCTTAGCCATCTTGGCCCCCAAGGAGCACTCTGGCTGCACTTCCTCCAAAACAGATCTATTGGTTCTTTTGGCAGTCCATGGCACTTTCAGTATTCTCCTCCAACACCACAACTCAAAGGCATCAATTCTTCTACAATCTTCATTATTCACTGTCCAGCTTTCGCATCCATATGAGGCTATTGAAAACACAATGGCCTGGGTCAGGCGCACCTTAGTCCTCAAGCTGACATCTCTGCTCTTCAATACTTTAAAAAGTTCCTAGAAGGTCTCAATAAATATATTTGGATGAACAAGTATATATATTATCAAATATGCTTCATCAGTCTTTAGTATACTGTCTCTACATGGAAATGTTTACTAGCTTGTTTATAAAAACTTCTGTATTCTCAATTTCATTCCACAATGTTGCTATTCCATAGAGACCCTGTACAGGGTTTCTGAGGCTGTAAATCTTTACAGGAGCAGAAAGCCTCATCTTTCTCCCAAAACAGCCGGTAGTTTTAAACTGCTGACCGTGAGATTAGCAGCCCAAGTCATATCCACTATGCTACCAAAGCTCCTTATTAGACGATTGGAATCTAACACTCCATTTCTGCCTACAGGCTTTGCAACTGTCATTGACTAAGGATGTCGACAAACTCAAGGATTTAGAAAATAATCATCATGGGTCCTATTTTTTATGGCATGTGAGATTGTTTGTGGAAATCCATATGTCATAAATGAAACTCTGAGAAGCTCAGCTTAGACTGATGAAGCCATAGGGGCAATGTTACCCTACTCTCCCAACACCAGTACCAGATCAGGATAGGGACATGCTGCAGGTTAGGCTGATGGAGGTCCTGGGTGTTATAAATGGTTAACTCATTTGGCTACTAACCAAAATACTAGCAGTTCAAGTCTACCTAGAAGCATCTCAAAAATAAATAAATAAATAAAAATAATAATTATATATGTATATCTACTTCTGAAAAATTAGCCATTGAAAACACTATGGAACACAATTCACTCTGACACACACAGGGTCACCATGAGTAAGAGTCCATTCAATGGTATCTGGTTGATTTTAGTATTTTAATCTGCCCACCCCAGAAGAAACTATCTATGAAAGAAGAATAAAGGATTCTCTAACACAGTATTTTCTAATAAAATAGTTATGTGAAATGCTAAGACAGATATAAAATAAAAAAAAAATCAAAGAAGCCACAGTTTCATGAAGCTCATTGCTCTTTTGTTCCTGTTCTTAGTAGCACACTGAATATAGAAGTTTCGTCATAAGCTCTTCAGTACTGTCCAGATCCCTGCGTCCTTATAAGAGCACAAGTGCCCCAGGAAGGTCTGTGAGACTGAGGTTTCAGTGACTACCAATTAGCACTGTCCTCTAGAAGCTGAGCAATAGATCTGTGGCTTCTGGACAGATTGACAGATGGAAGGGAAGATTACTAATTTCTTGACACACACACTCTGCCCTTCACTCCCAATCAAGTCTAAGATATGAAACTTGAAAATTGCAACACCAAGCTAAAGGTTTCATCACAGCAAGAGAATCCTGTTCTCACTACATCTAGTCTTCTTCAGATGCATTATTTCTATAATACAGTCACAGACTGGAAACATAGCACCAATTTTAAAAGTCTGGTATCACTACAGGTTAGGTATTGAGTTGATAACCACAAGGTTGGTGATTCAAACCCACCAGCTGATGCTTGGGAGAAAAGTGAGACTGTTTGCTCCCATAAGGATTTGCAGTGTCAGAAATCCTATATAGGATCTCTCAATGACTCAATGGCAGTGGGTTAAGTTTGGGTTTTTTTCAGACACAGAGCAATATAGAAACTTATTAAAACTAAGATAATATATGAAGATGCAAACTGAAAAGCACCTGCAAATTCCCAATGGTAGAAATAAGCACTGTTCAAGCTCACCAGCCACTCCTTGGAAACCGTTTACAGGGTTGCTATGAGTCAGGACTGACTCAAAAGCACTTAACAACATTATTTAATACGTATCTTTTGGTACATATGAGGATAAGTTAGAAAATATTGCTATATAGTTATAGAAATCTATAACTAAATCTATTAACTAAAAAATACCAAACTATGAAGTTATTGTCCATACACTTCTGGAGGGATTTCCATCTTTCTGGCCCTTCCCACCACCACCCCCCCCCCAAAGAATTCTGCACCCTTCAATTCATACCATGCCAAAACATCCCCCAGGGACTCAATCATGACCCTTTTACTCATATCAGTATAATAAATCCTCTATTGACTTACATTTAGGATATTTACTATTTGCCTCTCTCATCTTCTATACTGCAGAAAACATCCTTGGACATGCTTTTGGTTTTGTTTTTTTTACATTCACCCAACACATTCTTTCAGTTATATTCCTGAAAGTGGAATTGGAAGGTACATTTTGAATTTTGGCAAACTCTTAAGTACATTTTTTTAAAAGTTTTACTAAATTATACACCTGTGTTTCATTTATTCCTATTGTTTTAACTACTTTGCCCTATAAATTTGACTGCTAAACAATAGATTCTTATTGTAAAAATTAGTAAAACATAGTTTCTGGCCATGTAGACAACAGTTAATAAATCCTCCACAGTTTTCAATCAGTAACGTTGTTACCCTGAGTTTATTTTTCTAGCCCCATTTCTCCCTTCCCAGGTTCCTTACCTTCTTGTCTATTCCCTTAAATGTTTTATGTAATTCTTACACACTATTTCTCACTACACTTTATTATCAAATTTTTACCTAAAATCATAAAATTATTTCTAATCAATTCATATATCTCCATCAAAGATGCAACTCACTGACTGGTGGTTCTCCTCACCCTCCTGGCCTGTGGGAGATGACACTTCCCAGTACTCTTGCAGTTAAGAGTGTGGGTTTTATTTGTTCTGCCCAGTGACCTTTGAGCAGAAGTAACCATCTAGTATTGAAAAATCCCTGCTCATCCCCTTCCATGGAAAATTCTCAAGTCATTAGTTGAGGAGGTAGCCACATGAGGGAAAAAGGCCTCTCTCAACCTGGGTCTGTTAGTGAGAATATACAGCAGCAGACCCTGCCTACCAACATTGAACATAGCACAAAAGGAGTAAGCATCTTTTCTGCACTAACACAACTAAATTTGGGAATAAATTTTATCCCTCAACAGATCCTAGTTTATTCTTACTGAACAATGGAAATAAAAAATGGACAGACTGAGGAAATGTGGCTACAGTAGTTATTTTGTGAACAATTTAATGCACTTATTTGGGAGAGGAAAGGAAGAGATGACACGCAGGATATTTCTCACTATGGTAATGAGGGAATAACAATATCATTATGGAAAATAAAAATGAAAAAATTTTTTTTAACTCTGGCCACATTTTGTCTGGGATACTAAGCTGGCAATATTTTATAGACAAGCAGTGCCTCAGGTCTAGAATCTAAGAGTGAGGACTAAATTAGAAAATGCAATATTGTCATCATCAGCATACAAATGATCAATTAATAGGAGGAGTCTTGTTGGCATAGTGGGTTATGCGTTGGACTGCTAATCTCAAGGTCAATAGTTCAAATCCACCAGTCCCTTTCTGCTCTCATAAAGATTTTCAGCCTTGGTAATCCTGTACAAGGTTGCTATGAGTCATAATTAACTCAGTGACAGTGGGTTGTTGATAGTGTTTTGGAGAGTGGGGAGGTTTAATTGAACTGGAGAAGAGTTTGTTGCATGAGCAAAGGATGGCCAAGGTCATCAGGGAAGTTGGCTAACTTTGACTTTTCAAGGGTAACCAGAGTAGGAGAACACCAGAAGTGAGGTTGACAGTGCTCAAAAAAGGTTCTTAAAATTACTTCAATGCCTACCTGTCTCTCTTCTTGATTGTGAAACTCTAACAGACTGGTGGAAATGAGACTTTTGAACATAGTAGGCCCTCTAAATGCAAGTTTAATTTTCTCAGTACATGAGACAGAAAGAAATGGGAAGATAGAAGCTATTGTACAAAAAGGGCCTTGAGAGGGTGGGAAAACTGTGTGTCAGGTACTGCAGGCAAGTAGAATGAGAGCTGAGAAGAGATGAATGAATGTTGAGAGCATTAGGCTCAGTGGAGTAAATCAGTCACAGAAAGGCAAATATTGTATCATCCTACTTACATGAAATGTCTACAATACATTTTTCTCCTATTCTCTCTAGAATGTTCTGTGGTCCTGATCAGAGTGTTCTCTGAGTAGTGGAGGCTGTGGTTCAGATGATCCATTGTCTTTTTGGCTAATTATTCCCTTGAGTCTCTGATGTTCTTTACTCTTCTTTGTTCCAGACAGAGAGAGAACAATATTTGCATCTTAGGTGGCTGCTTGCTAGTTTCTTGGACTCCAGCTGTTACTAACCACAGTAGGGTATAAAACATAATTTTTGTGAACTATGTTATGTCAATTAACTTAGCTGTCATGCAAGACTGTGAACCTAAGCCCACAAGGCAGTGATTTATTCCCACAAGACATTTGGTACACAACAATATTTAGAAACCAGATAAAAGTCTTTAAATTTTTGCTACATGTTCTAGATATATGACATACTTAATCTTTTTAAAATAGATTCAGTTTCTTCTAAAATACTTTAAGCTGTAGCCTCATATACAAACAAATATACCATATAAATCCTCTATAAAGGAGCTCTGGTAGTGTAGTGGTTACAAATAGGGCTGCGAACCGCAAGGTCAGCAGTTAGAAACTACCAGCTGTTCTGCAAGAGAAAGATGAGGCGTTCTGCTCCTGTAAAGATTTACAGCTTCAGAAACCCTGTACAGGGTCTCTATGAGTCGGAATTGACTCCACGGCATGTAACTACCACCACCAAGACTCTCTATCGATGATTTACCACTTCAATTGCCACCCCTCTAGAAGAGTGTCCAAGATCGCCTGTCTTAAGGATCATCTCTCTACTTGGCTATAAGTTGTAAGTTGATCCACAGAGCCTCTTCGCCTGCACTCAAATGCTTGTTCATTACTCTAAATTAATGCCTGCTATGGTCCCAGACACTCGTTTACTTCTGAGGTTATACTACTGGTAAAAGGTGGAGGTACACAAGAACTCGGAATACCAATTTACAGGTCCCCTGTTTTGTCTTATAAACCAATTGAGTCATGAGAGTAGGTCAAAAAGTATTGCTACAAAATCATAGGCACCGTTTAAATTAAAATATCAAAATGTGTAGCTATCATTTCTCAACATAGCCTCCATTTAGGTCTATATACTTCTAAATGTAGTATTTCCATCTTTCTAAACCTTCCCCTAAAGAAGTCTGTACTCTTCAATTTCACCATGTCAAAATTGCAGTTTTGTCATTCTCCAGGTACATAAATTATGTTCCTAATTCAATGGACTCTGAGTTTGGGGAACAAAAAGAAGTCTGAAGGGCAAAAACACCTACTCGTCTATCAGTTTGTGGTGGTTAATATGTTGCTGTGATGTTGGAAGCTGTAACACTGTTTTTATAAATACCAGCAAGGTCACCCATAATGGACAGGTTCTGGCAGAGTTCTAGACTAAGACAAACTAGGAAGAAAGAAGGCAGACCACTTCTGAGTGGTTAACCACTGAAAACCTTATGAATAGCAGTGGAACATTGTCTGATACAGTGCTAGAAGATGAGCCCCTCAGGATAAAAGCCACTCAAAATACAGCTGGGGAAGAGCTGCCTACTGAAAGTTAAGTTGACCTCAATCATGTGAATGGAGCAAAGCTTTGGGGACCTTCGTTTGCTGATGGGACACAACTAGAAATAAGAAGAAACAAATGTACACAATAATAATTGGAACTTGGAATGTGCAAAGTCTGAATCGAGGAAAACTGAAAGTCATCAGAAATTAAATGGAACACATAAAGATCACTATCCTATGCATTAGTGAGCTGGAATAGACTAGTATTAGCCATTTTGAATCAATCATATGGTTTACTGTGTCTGGAACAACAAAATAAAGAGGAATTGCATCACATTCATCTTGAAAAACAACATTTCAAAATCTATCTGGAAGTACAATGTTGTGATAGTATCCATATGCTTACAAGGAAGACCAGTTATTCAAGTTTACACACCAACCACAAAAGTCAATGATGATGAAATTGAAGAATTCTACAAACTTAAGTCTGAAATTGATCAAACATTCAATCAAGATGTTTTGATAATTACTGGTGACTGGAATGTGAAAGTTGGAAACAAAAAGGAAGGACCAGTAATTGCAAAACATGGCCTTGGTGATAGAAACAATGCTGGAGATTGCACTATAGAATTTTGAAGACCAACAACTTATTCATTGCAAATATCTTTTTTGAATAACATAAATGGTGGATCCTACCAGATGTAATACACAGGAATCAAATTGACTATATCTGTGGGGAGATACAACAGAGAAGCTCAACATCATCAGCCAAAACAAGATCAGGGACTGACTGTGGGACAGACCATCAGTAGCTAACATGCAAGTTTGAGATGAAGCTGAAGAAAAAATTTAAAGTCCACAAAAGCCAAAATATGATGTTGAGCATATCCCACCTGAATTTAAAGATTATCTCAAGAATAGATTTGATGCATTAGACACAAAGACCAGAGGAGTTGTGGGATGACATCAAGAATATCATACATGAAGGAAGCAAAAGTTTTTAAAAAGATAGGAAAGAAAGAAAAGATCAAAATCGATGTCAGAAGAGACTGAAACTTGCTATTGAACATAGAGTAGTAAATGATGGAAGAAATGATGACATAAAAGAGCTGAACAGAACATTCAAAGGGTAGCTCAAAAAGACAAAGTCAAGTATTATAATGAAAATGTGCAAAGACAGGGTGCTGCAGGGACCCACTACAACAAAAATACAAGAGACCAAATGAAACAGACACAGATGAAAATTCTGGATCCCTGAACTTCAGAGAAAAGGTTAAAGAAGTGGATTGAGTGCTTGCTGGGAGGGGAAGATGAACAAGGAAAGCAAGAGAGGGTGACTGAACAGCCATCCAGAAACAGCACAACCATCTTGTGAGCAACTTTGGCAACAGAAGGAGGGCTGGCAGATCAGATTCACACATTAAACTAGAAAGATGTCATTCCTTCTTTTTTCTCATGTTCCCCTGGTGACCAGAAATGTGATCAGCTCCCACCATCACCTACCCCCTAGTGCAGACCCTGCTCTGCGGGAGTTTGTAGCCACATGTTGGGAGCCATGCCAATGTGAAATGAGGATCAACTTTGCCACTTTGGCACCTAGATTCAGATGGCATAGGATACAGACCTACAAAACCTGCAGAGTTACCAAAACAGCAATTAGCCGGTCACCATGCCCCCAGATGCCCTGTGGTCTTAACAGACACTGAAACCAGTACCATCAAAGGTTTCAATGGGCTACTTCCAGATTGAGTATCCTAAATATATGTAACACCAAGGGGAGTAGGAACTCCATTTAGGGCCAGGAACTCCACTGTCACATCCCTCCCACACCCATTTTGTGAATTTCTTGGTTTGCAGGAA
>NW_006408694.1:3807947-3809810 GCF_000296735.1 Chrysochloris asiatica | reverse complement strand
AGAAAGAAAGAATGATAGAAAAGGGAAGAAAGTTATATGGAACACCACCAAGTACAATAATTTACATGTGATCAGAATTCCAGAAAAGAAAAATATCCCCCAAAAAAACACTAAGGAAATTATCAAAGATTTCTTGGAAGAAAGCTTTCCTAATATCATGAAAGATGAGAAGTTAGGCATTCAAGAAACTCAGTGAACCCGAAATAGGATAGATCCCAAAAGAAAATCACCAAGACATATCATAATCAAACTTTCCAAAACCAACAATAAAGAAAGAATCCTGGAAGCAGATCAGGAAAACAAAAAGTTACCTACAAAGAAGAACCAATAAGACTAAACTCTGATTTCTTGACAGAAAATATACAGATAAGAAGGCAATGGGATGATGTATATAAAACACTGAAAGAAAAAATGCAAATCAAGTATTATACACCCAGAAAAATCATGCCTCAATTATAATTTGTGAGATTAGGATATTTCTAGATAAACAGAAATTAAGGGAAATTATAAACACTGCACCATCGTTATAAGAAATGATGAAGACATTTGTTAAGAAAGAGAAATAGCAATGGTAGAATACAACTTGAGATTAAGACACACAACAATATCACCTGGAAATCAACCCAGATGTAGAAATACAAAACAATTTCAAAAACTACAACACTAAAAATAGGGAACCAGAGATGTCAATGTATAAACAATGACAACTACAAGACGAAAAGAGCAAATAAATGTAGATATGTTGTTGTTGTTGTTAAGTGCCGTCGAGTCGGTTCCGACCCATAGAGACCCTGTACAGGGTTTCCGAGGGTGTAAATCTTTACAGGAGTGGAAAGCCTCATCTTTCTCCCGCGGAATGGCTGGTAGTTTCGAACCGCTGACCTTAAGGTTCGCAGCCCGACTAGTAACCACTACGCTATCAGATATAGAACTTCCAAATAGAGAGGAATTCAAGATGAGATCAAGATAGATAAGACAAAATTGAGAAGATAAGAGTAAATTACAAGGTAACCTCAAAGAAAAGTAATAAAATTTCTCACCAAAATAGAAACCACTGAACAGCAAATACTCAGTAAACACTAAAACAGCAACAACAACGAAAATGATTAGAAAATCTATAAGCCAAATGAACTCAGAACAGAAAAGTATGTGGATCAAAATCATCAACACCACAAAAAAGAAAAAAAATAATAATACAGCAGTAAATTCATACTTATTGACAATTACGCTGTATACAAATTAATCAAAGGCACAAGTCAAGAGACAGAGAGTAACTGAATGGATAAGAAAATATAACCTATCATAAGTGACACAAGAAGACAAAAATATACTAAAAATTAATGTATGTAAAAAAACCTATAGTAAGCAAAAGGCAACCAGAAAAGGAATAGGATTGACTGGTAATATGAATTTCTAAAAAAGCAGACTCTAAGGTATAAGTAAACAAAAGAGATAAGGAAGAAAAATGATAAATATATTAAATATCTATGCACCCACTGAAAGAGCCCCAAAATACATAAATCAAACTTTAACAGAATTGAAAGAGAAAAAGTCACCCACAGTAACAGCAGGAGATTTCAATATACCACTTTTGACTAAAGGCAAAACAATTAATAAAAGTCTCAACAAAGACACAGAAGATCTAAACAACACAGTTCACAGACTAGGCCTCATAGATGTAAACAAAACATCCAACCAGTAACAACACAATATACATTCTTTTCTGGAGCACATGGATCATTCTCCAGAATACACTATATTTGTTGTTGCTCTAAAGTTCCATCCAGTTAGTATATTAAGTGTGGTGAAAGAATACAACCTTAGTGCGCAACTTTCCTGATTTTAAATCTTTCAGTGTTCCCC
>NW_006408694.1:3804336-3807460 GCF_000296735.1 Chrysochloris asiatica | reverse complement strand
TATTCCAACAATTCTTGAAGCCTTGTTCTTGCCAATGCCTTCCATGTACTTTGGACTTCTGCATTCAGTACCATTGGTTCTTTTTTTTTTTTTTTTTCAAACTAGTGTAATTTTTATCTACTGTATACCAGACAATGCAATACTGTTCATTTCCCTTAATTATGTAAATATGCCAATTCTGTCATTAAAAAGTCTTCATTGGATCTTACTTACTTTGCCTTTCCACCTAAATTAAGGGAGAAAACAAACAAAAAGAAAAACAAAATATAAGAAAACCGAATGAGAGTCCCTCAAGATTTTATAAGCAACTATACACATAAAGCTGCTACTTAATATGGAAGCAGCAGAAGTCTCAGATTTGTATTTTTTTATTCCTATTATTTAGGCAGCTGTTTCCCCACCCAATAAAATTTTTGTAACACAATATAATGTAATGTTAATATGAAATTTGTACTGACTGTACCAATACAAAGGACCATAAAAAAGCTGTATATTTTCCTTATGGTCCAAATTTTTGAGTGAGTTCTTATTGGAATTGGACAGTGTGAAGAAGAAATGCAGAGCCAAAGGTGAGACATAGCCTTTATTGCAGTGCAGTGTTCAGGTTTGGTTGTTCAGTCTCTTTCTCTCAGATTCTCCTCCCTCTTCATATTAGCTTAAACAAAAGCAGCATGCTACCAACACTACATCACTGGTTACATAAGCATAAGCTGCCATGGTGTTGACCAGGACCACTGACTCACCAGAGTGGCCCTTCCAGCAGAAATGAGCAAGAGAGCTTGACTGATTCCATTTTCCCGACAGCAACTTTCATGGGTATAATTTTTTGGCCAGAGTTCATTATCATAGAAAGCTGTTGAAATTGTTCCTTTGTGTTCTATAGAGTCTTAAATGCAGCTGTGAAGAAAGGAGTCTGGGACCTGCTCTCTTGAAACTTGCTGTTTCTGTCTTAAGAAAGTCTTTATTGTCTGGAAGGTTAGTAACTTAACAAGGATTCATCTCGGGGAAAAGATTCTTTATCTATTTTTCTAGGAACATGGTTTGATCCTTTGATCCACAAATTTGGTTCTCCATTTAGAGCATTTTGCTTTTATTTTCAGCATTTTTTATGTCCTCTTTTTCTGTCCTACTTCATAAATTCTGTACTTTATCTATACCAATTATCATTTAAGTTAGATTATTTTATTTTAGATATAAATTGTTTTTGCTCTAAATGAGTTAACCTTTCTGTGACTTTTCTCTGGACTCACTTTGATTAGCTCAAGATAATTTTTCATCGTTTTCTTCTCAGCTGTTTATTTTCTTCTTTGTTTTTCTCTTATAGTATTGGAGTCCTGGCATAGGAGCCTGAATCGATGGCACTTAACAACAACAACAATATAGGTATTAGTTCTGTAACGATGCTGTTTTGATCTCTAATTTTCTTTCCATATCTCTGTAGTATCCATATTCGTCACAGTTTTAATCCATTTTCCTTTAAAGACTTGCTTTATTTTATGTAGTTTTCTTAATTTTTATATTGTATATTACTGGAGTGAGATTGTCTCTGTCCCTTGGCTTTTCCAGATATGTCCTACATGCTATGGCTCTTTGTTGTGTTGTTTCCTGCCTCTTTCTCTCCTCCTTCCCCAGCCTCACCTTTCTGAGTACATTTTCCTAGATGCTAAGACATTGTGTGTCACCATGCTTTTAATGTTGCCACAAAATGGTGGCTTGTGCTGCCTGCAGTGAGAAAGGTCAATTACTAGCAGACAGAGATATGGTAAAGTAAGCAAGGTTTAATAACTAATGTATATTCAGGAGGCAGAAGGACTGCATGGCTTCCAAAGACTGTTTTCTCAAGGAAAAAGTGACAAAAAGCATTTATAGGGATTTGGAGTGTAGGATGGAGGTCCAAGGGCTTTCAGAAACTTCACTGTCCTGCTTATCCCAAGTTGTGCTGGTATCCATGGGGAACTTCAGAAACTTCTTTATTCCTATAATAGTCCATTGGGTGGATATTAACAACTAATTAACCTAAAGAAAAGTATGAACCAAGTTTAGCCCAATGATTTTTAAGTTTAAGGAGACTGACAAAATGGAGTTGCTTTAGCCAATTGCAGATTCACAAATGGGGCAGATATGTTGCTGTTGTTGTTAAGTACCATCGAGTCAGTTCTGACCCATCAACCCTGTACAGGGTTTCCAAGGAGCAGCTGGTGAGCCTGTACCAGCAACCTTGCAATTCAAACTGACTTTACAGTCCCATGTACTAACCCATAGCACCACACCAGACTTACATTTGCTGAAGTATAGTCTGGAAGAATTTCCCTTGTTTTTCCTTCTTAACAATAATTTTAAGCCTGTAAGTTTTGCTTTATCCTCTTTCCTCTTGCTTGAGGACACTGCAAATAGAATGGGGAACGTGTGGCAAAGACAAGCAGAGTCTTAATTAAAATATCTGGACTCTGCTCACTCTTCTCAGGACAGTCCTTGGCAGTCCCTAGAGCATCCCCTAATTTGGTGAAGGGTGTCAGCACATACCTCTCCTATTTCTTCAACCACATTTCTCTATCCATCATATAGAAGGAGGTACCAGCTCAGTGTATTTTCCTCGTGAGTTTTGGATAATAGCAGCAAACCATTTCCTAGAGGTCTACATGCATACAGTCTTTTGATCACTTTAAATATATCAGACTATTTAATCTCTACAATATCCCTCCATGATAAATACTATTTTGATCCTATTTTACAGGTAAAGAAGCTGAGTCCCTGAGAAGTTTAGTGATTTTCCCAAGATCATACATATTGTTAAATGCCTTTAAGTGAGTTCTGACTCATAGCAAATCTTTATGGTGTTTCCAAGGCTGTGCATCTTTGCAGAAGCAGAAAACCTCATCTTTCTCCCATGGAGCAGCTGGTAGACTCGAACCACCAACATTGTGGTTCACAATTCAGTGTTTATCATACAGAGCTACCATGCTCTCCAAGGTCATATAGTAAAAACAATTTGGCTTGAAAATCTGCTCTAAGTCAATATGTGACACAAGATCCTATTCAATAATGTCATATGAATGTGGAAGCTGGACAGTGAATAAGAAAGACAGTAGAAGAATTGATGCTTTTGAGTTATGGTGTTGGAGGA
>NW_006408694.1:3790272-3803921 GCF_000296735.1 Chrysochloris asiatica | reverse complement strand
GATAAGTAATGGACTGGAAGTTTGGTTGAACCTGAAAATCAGATGTTCAAACTCACCAGCGTCTTCTCAGAAACCTTATACAGGGTCGCTATGAGTCAGAGCTGACTTGAGGGAACTTAACAACAACAAGGTGTGGCAATCACTTCTGTAAAGATTCTGCCCTGTCCTAAAGGGTCACTATGACAAAAGAATCAACTCAATAGCAGTGGGTTTAGTTTGGTTTTATTTTTTCACCTACCATCTTTCTATACATTTATCCCTTATTATTGAAGTTGTCAAGGATTTCATTTTACTTCTATCCGCAATTGACACTTATGGAAACAGCAGTCAAGAAATCAAACAATGTATCGCATTAGGCAAATATGCTGCAATTGATTTCTTTAAGTGTTAAAGAACAAAGATGCACCTGACCCAAGCCATGATATTTTCAATCACTTCATATGCATGTGAAAGCCAGAAAATGAATAAGGAATTCGTTTTAGCGATGAATATTGAAATTACCATGGACTACCAGAAGAACAAATAAATGTATCTTGGAAGAAGTACAACCAAATTGTTCCTTAGAAGCAAAGATGGCAAGACTTTGTTTCACATACTTAGAACATATTATTAGGAGGGACCAGACCCTATAAAAGGACATCATGTTTGGTAAAGTGGAGGGTCAGCAAAAAAAGGGCAGAGATGCTTAAAGAGATGGATTGGTACATTGACTTCAACAATGAGCTCAAACATAACAACTATTGTGAAGATGGTACAGGACAAGGCAGTGTTTGGTCAGAACCAACTCATTGGCACCTAACACCACCACCAATATCCCTCCATCAATCTCTCCTTCTTGTGGATATGAAAGAGATTGTTCATTATTGTGAAAATAATAGACGGCAGGATCAGCATTTAAGCCATTCCAGGAACTACTTGCTTCCCTTGTTCACCATATTCTGAAGGTAAAAACAATAGGTTTTTTTTCCCTTTAGATTTACTGAAAGTAGTATTTTTGGACGTAAGCTAGGAATTATCAGTGTTTTGGGTGCATCTTTTTCTTTTGGGCCACTTTTTTAGGTACCAAATGATGGAGACTCTGATCCAATTACACTCTGCTAGAAAACGAGCTCTAGTAGCATAGTGACTACAAGTAGGGCTGATAACTTCAAAGTCAACAGTTCAAAACTACAAGCCATTCTACAGGAAAAAGATGAGGCTTTCTGCTCCTGTAAAGATTTACAGCCTCAGAAATCCTATGCAAGGTCTCTATGAGTCAGACTGACTCCCTGGCATACCGCTATCACCACCACAAGCAGCCTTACCCAAAAGTCACCTCAATAGTCATCTCAATATCTTTGCAGGTATGATAGAGATGTGAGTGTGGTACTATGGGAAGGCAAAGCATAAGTGCTCTTAACCTTCAGTTCTACAGAGTTAGGGAAGGCTTCCAAAAACTGATCACTCTTGAGCTGAAACTTGAAGGACTCACAAGAAGAGAATCTAGAAATAGAAGATATTTACGAAGAATTGTAGTAAATTCAGGAAACGAAAAACCTAGCACTGGAGGTAGAAAGATAAGGTAAAAAGGTGAAAGAGACACTTCAAGCTTAGCATGGCACTTCATGCTAAGATTGCTAAATGGAACTCATTGAAGAATTTTAATAAAGGGATTTCAAATGTACTCTGCCTGTTATACACAGGAAGGATTTCCAAAGCACAATGCAAGAGACAGGAAAATCAGTTAATAAACTATTGCAAAAATACAATGAGCAACTTAAACATTGACTACCTAAAATGGGTATAGCTATAAAGGCACAAAGTGACTGGCTTACAAGTTTCCAAGAGAACGTTTAGATTTAGAGTATGCAGGGGAAGGTAGAATCCCCAATGAATAGTTTTCATCTTGTCTAGATGGGTCTGAAAGGAAATGGGGATAGGATCCTTTTGATTCAATACTGAGTAATTGTCATCATGATTAATTGTGATTGTCACAACTATAAAGTTGTATAACAAAAGGGGGGGAGTAGTTAATCTTACATTCCAGGAACAGAGGACCCTAGAACCATCAAGAGAGAAGAGCAGAATGTGGGACCCTAACCAGAGAAGCAGTGACACCAGAGATGAAGGCAGAAGTAATGGCATGGAGAGCTAGAGCAGCTGAGGACTCTAGTCTCATGGAAAGAGAAAAGCTGTGTGCTGGTGGCCAGGAGACAGGGTTACAGAATGTGCCTTTGGGTTGTTTAAATGAGTATGTATTCCTGAGTGTTTTTGTGCACGTAAGAAAAAAACAAAAATAAACCAGAGGGAAAAGAAGCAAATACTATTAAGTGATGATGCATGAAAGAGATTGTAATCATTGCAATGAAACAAAATAAGATAGGATGAGTGCAAAACTGATTTTTTCCCACATAAACTATCACTCAATTCACAATAAAAGCTTCAAAAAAACTACCATGAGACTTATGAAAGTCTCTGTTAAGAAGACAAAAGGAGATACAGGCAATTACATTTTAGGAAGTAAAATATTTAATCATTGGTGATTTATTCAGGTGCAGAAGTTAGAATTAAGGGTGACATGTTTATTGCTAGTTCCCAGTTTAATGGATCATACATTGACAAGAACTTCCAGAGATTCAAGTCAGATTCAGAAGAGGATGTGGAACTAGGGAAATCATTGCTGATGTTAGATGGACCTTGACATCAAGCAGTGTATTTTCACTAGGCAAATCTGATGCACAAGACCTCTTGAAAGTGTTCAAGAGCAAAGATGTCAGTTTGAGAACTAAACTGCACTGACTCAATCCATGGTATTTTCAATAACCTCATATGCATGTGAAAGTTGGACAGTGAACAAGGAAGACTGTAGAAGAATTGATGCATTTGTGTTATGGTTTGGGGGGAGACTATTGAAAGTACCATGGACTGCCAAAAGAACAAACAAATCTATGTTGAAAGAAGCAAAGCCAGAGTGCTCCTTGGAAGCCTCGATGGCTAGACTTCGTCTCTCATGCTTCAGACATGTAGTTAGGAGGGACCAGTCACTGGAGAAGGATATCATGTTTGGTAAAGTGAAGGCTCGGGGAAAAAGAACAATATTCCCAAAGAATTGGATTGGCATAGTGGTGGCAGCGATGGTCTCAGGCATAGTAAAGATTGTGAGGTTGGCCCAGGACTGGGCAGTGTTTCATTCTGTTGTGCATAGGATGGCTAAGAGTTGGTATCAATTCAATGGCAAACAAGCTTAATGGGTAGCAGGTAAGCCATGGCCTGAGAAAAAGAAATCTAGATAATGAATAAGTTTGCAAGTGTATTAGTGAGTTGTTGTTATGTGTTGTGGCATTGATTCTGACTCATAGTGACCCTGTATAGGGTTTCCAAGGCTGTAAATCTTTATGGACCAGAAACCTAATCTTTCTCCCACGGAACAGTTGGTAGTTTCAAGCTGCTGACCGTGAGATTAGCAGTCCGATTTGTAACCACTACACTACCAGTGTGTATAAGACATTCATATTCAACCTCTCCTATATTCAGCAGTGACTTCTGTCTCTCAACAGCATTTTATACACACGTCCTTCTGACTGTTGTTAATGTTAGGTGCCATCAAGTCAGTTCAACTCATAGCAACCCTATTTACAATAGAACAAAACACTGCCTGGTCCTGTACCAGCCTCACAATTGTTGCTATGTTTGGGCCCGTTGCTGCTGCCACTGTGCCAATATATCTTATTGAAGATTTTCTTCTTTTCTACTTACTCTCCATTTCACTAAGCATGATGTCCTTCTCCAGGGACTGGTTCCTCTTGGTAACATGTCCAAGGTATGAAACAAAGTCTCGTCATCCTGGCTTCTAAGGAGCATTCTGGATGTAATTTAAAATAGCCAATACCAATCCATTTCAGCTCATTAATGCTTAGTGTATTGATCTTTGGAGTCCTGTTGTGACTCTGTAGGAAAAGCACTCAACCACAAGGTTGATCTTTTTGCATTCCATTTCATTTTTTGACAATTTCCAATTTTCTTAGACTCATGCTTCATGTGTTCCATGTTCTGATTCTTACCGCATGTTTGCAGTTATTTCTCCTCAGTTTGAATTATGCCCCAAGAGCAAATGAAGGTCCTGAAAGCTTGCTTCATTTACATCATTACAGTCAACTGTACTTTGAGGATGAGAAGTCCTGGTGTGGTGCTGTGGGTTAGTACACTGAATTGCAAGGTCATTTTGAACTGCATCGTTGTTGGTTCAAGCTCACCAGCCGCTCCTCAGAAACCCTATACAGGGTCGTTATGAGTCAGAACTAACTCAACAGCACTTAACAACAACACTTTGAGGATGCAGCTCTTCTTCAGTCCTGTTTTGAGTGCCTTACAACCTGAGTGGACACTTGGTATGATGCTGTAGGATCAACACTGAACTGTGAACCACAAGGTCAGCAGTTCAAACACACCAGCTTCTCCTCAGAAACCTCATACAGAGTTACTGTGAGTCAGAACCAACTCAACAGCAGTTAGAAAAAAACAACACAACCTGAGGGGATCATCTTTAGCACCGTATCTAATAAAGTTATGGTGTTATTCATAATGTTTTCATCTTCAGGCACTATATCTGACAATGTTCTGCTCCTATTCATAAAGTATTCAGTGGTTAAACAGTCAGAAGTAATCTGCCTTTCCTTCTTCCTAATATGTCTTAATCTGGAAGCTGAAACCTGCCCACCATGGGTCCTTAAAATACCAGTGGCATAGTTTCCATCATCACAGTAAAATGCAAGTCACCACAATACAACAAAGTGACAGATAAGTAGTGGTGATCCTTCTGGCAGTACCACAGATTTTCTTAGATACAAAAATGTGTATATGTACTTTATTTATTTTATTAGATTGCAAAATGACTGATAGGAGGAATGTTGTTGTTGTTGTTGTTGCTAAGTGCCTTGGAGTCAGTTCTGACTCATAGCAAACCTGTTTCCGAGAAACAACTGGTGGATTTACAGCTAACCTACGGTTAGCAGTCCAGTGCTTATTCTAAAGCACCACATCAGGACTCCAGTAGGAGGTGTAGAGTGCAATTTATTTTTATTAGACTGATAGTACCCACCTAACACAAACCCTTACATATAGTACACATTCAATTGCTGTTGTTGTTGTTGTTAAGTGCCATGGAGTCAGTTCCCACCCATAGCGACCCTGTATTGGGTATCCAAGGAGCAGCTGGTGAGCTTGAATGACTGACCTTATGGTTCAAACTGACCTTGCAGTCTAGCGCATTAACCCACAGCACCATACCAGGACTCCAGACATTCAATTAGTGTAATGAATTAATGTAATAAATAATGGATGCACAGACATATGACCAAGCAGTCTCCAGAGATGTAAAGGGAAAAAATTGTTATTGTTGTCAGGTGCCATCAAGTCAGTCGACTTGATGTGTATCTTGATGTGTATGTATATCTCCATATCTTATAGACCATAGCCACTTCCCATAGAACAGAACCAAATATTAACCATCAATGTTATTTGCCTGATCCTGCATCATCCTCACTTATGGTAGGGATGTTTGAGCCCATTGTAGCAGTCACTGTGGCAAGCCATCTCATTGAGGTTGTTCCTCTTTTACACTGATGCTCTAATTTACCAAATATTATGTTCTTCTCCAGGGATTGCTCCCTCTTGATATTGTTTTAGTTCGGTGCCATCAAGTCAATACCAACTCATAGTGACCCTATGCACAACAGAATGAAACACTGCCCAGTCCTGGGCCAGCCTCACAATTGTTACCATACTTGAGCCCATTGATGCTGCCACATTGCCAATCCATCTTGCTGGGGGTCTTCCTCTTTTTCTCTGACCCTCCACCTTACCAAACATGGTATCCTTCTCCAGCCACTGGTGCCTCCTGACAGTATATCTGAAGTATGAGAGATGAAGTTTGGCCATCCTGGCCTCCAAGGAGCCCTCTGGCTACACTTCTTCCAACACAGATCTGTTTGCTCTTTTGGCAGCCCATGGCACTTTCAATATTCTCCTCCCTCTTGATAACATGCCCAAAATAAATAAAAAGAAAATTTACCATTATGGTTTCTAAACAAATATGTTCTGGCAATCTATGGTATATTCAGTATTCTTTACCAACACCACAATTAAAAGACTTCAATTCTTTCAATTCTTCTCCAGTCTTCCTTATTCATTGTCCAGTTTCCATATGCACATTTTAGTCTTCAAAGTGACATCTTTGCTTTGAACACTCTAAAAAGATCTTTGCAGCAGAATTGACTATGCAATACATCATTTGATTTCTTGCCACCTGTTTCCATGGACATTGAGTGTGGGTCCAAGTACAGTGAAATCCTTGACAAACTCCATATTTTCTGTTTCTCATGATGTAACTTATTGGTCCAGCTGTTAGAATTCTTGTTTTCTTTATGTTGAGGTATAGTCAATATTGACTGTACTCTTTGATCTTCATCAATAAGTGCTTCAAGTTGTCTTCACTTTTGACTAACTAAGCTGTGTTATCTACATATCTTATAGACTTTTGATCTGATATTTGTTGCCAGAAATCATGAGTTCTAATTAAAATTCTTTTGTATTTGTTTATGTGGTGATATGCTTTCAGATAATTTATTTTATCAGAGAAATGGAAAAAAATAGAATTCAAATCAAATTATGATGTAACATAGATATATGTAGCTGCTAAGAAATATATATACTTATAAAACACATTAAGGGTGATCCAAAATAATTAGCATTGCTAATGGTGTTGCACATGATCTCCATAGTAACCCAGTACACCAATTCTGTATACATTACTAATTCAAAAGATAATTTTTCAAACTAAAATCTTATAGCTTATAAAAACTAAAACATCCATTAGACAACTCAATTACCAGGACCTCTGCTGTTTAATTGGTAGCTAGGTTATCATGAAGGAATCATGTTCAGTTCATTCTTGGTGATGACTTCTCTCTCACAGTTCACTCTGCTAGGAACTTCAGATCATATTTATGACAAGCTCTTTTCCACTATGAATATATATAGTTCATCATCATATTATCATATTATGTATATCAAATACATTATATTTGTTCTGACTGGTCTATAGGAATGAACTTCTCACCTTTTGCAATCAATAACCACTTAAAGCATCAGAAAAGCAATTAGCAAAATAGCAGCCTAATATCGTTAAATTACTCACCCACTTCTAAAAGGTAGATAATCTATTCCCTTTTGACTAGCAAAAGGTGCACTAAGGTTATTGCTGGGTAATATTTAAAGAGAGAAATCCTTAAATTTCTCACTGATTAAATGACACTGTTGCCCCCTAGAGTCAAAGGTAATATTTTAAATTAAAATATACCCCACCCTCCCACCCTTCCCTCCTCCCTTAATACCTTTCCAACACAACTACCTTTAGGGCAACTTGAACTTCAACTCTTCACACTGTTGTTGTTGTTGTTGTTATGTGTCGTGGAGTTGATCCGACTCATAGCGACCCTGTACAGGGTTTCCGAGGCTGTAAATCTTTACGGGAGCAGAACGCCTCATCTTTCTCCCGCGGAGCAGCTGGTAGTTTCGAACTGCTAACCTTAAGGTTCACAGCCCGATTCGTAACCACTACGCTACCAGAGCTCCTTAGGCCTTGAAAATGTTATTTAACTTCTCTGAGCCTTTATTCTTCCCAATAAAATAATCTTAATTTACATATGGTGGTGGTGAGATCGTGAGATCACAACAGAAGGTCTTGGACAGAGTGGAAGAAAAATGTAGAACAAAACCCCGAAACACTGAGGGAATGAGTCACTGGACTTCTTGTGGCTTAGGACCACAATCTCAGGGGACATCTAGGTCAGTTGGCATAACATAGTCCATAAAGACAATATTTTACATTTTACTTTGGTGAGTAACAGCTGGAACCTCAAAATCTTGTAAGCTACCATCTGTGGAACAACTATTAGTCTCTTGCCATCCAGAACAAAAATGAGTGATGGAAATCAAAGACTCACAGAAACAACTAGTCCAATGAACTAATGGGCCATGCAGACCCTAGCCACCAGTGCACTGAGACCAGCAGAACTAGATGTGCCAGGCTACCACTATTAGCCACTCTGACTGATATCACACCAGAAGGTCCTGGACAGAGTGGAAGAAAAAAATGTAGAACAAAATTCAAAATTATATGGCCTGTAGACAACCTTCAAGCCTGGCATGGAAGCCACCCTATGGGGATTAACTTTTGTTCTAATACTGTGCCTTTAAATTGAACAATAACATCTGAGTAAACTGCACCTTTGTACAGGGTCGCTATGGGTCGGACCCGACTCAATGGCACTTAACAACAACAACAACAAACTGCACCTTAAAACAATCAACCATAGGAGACCAAAAGGGCAGCATTATCCCATAAACAAATCTCAGAAGGTAGAAAGGGGCAAAAAAGGACAAGTGGAGAGGACTGCAACTAATGTGTATACATTGTTGAATGGAAAACTAATTTTCTCTGTAAATTTTCACCCAAACTACAAATTTAAAAGAGAGAGAGAGGTAGCGGTGGAAGTGTGTTGTACTCATCAGTAAACATTCACCGTTTCCCTAAATTTTAAGAAGGAAACCTTTATTTTTCAGTTCTATAAAACTTTGTTGTTGTTTAGCAACCCGATGTTAGTGTGTCGCAAGGCTTAGTTAAAAATAAAAACCCAAATCAACTGCCAATAAGTCAATTATGTCTCATAAAGACCCCAATACATGGTTTCCAACACTAAATTGATATAAGAGAATATGGCCTTATTTTTCTCCTGCAAACTGACAGAAGGATTTGAACTTCTCATCTTCAAGTTAGCAGCCCAGTGCTGATGCTGTTGTTGTTAAGAGCTGTCGAGTCAGTTCCAATTCATAGCAACCCTGACCCTACATAGGGTTTTTGATGAGTAGCTGGTGGGTTTGAACCACCAACCTTTCAGTTAACAGTCCAGTATTTATCCTACAGCACCACACTAGGACTCCAGTACTGATTCTTCAACACCACTAATTAAAATCATATTATTATCGTTAGATGCCTTTGAGTGTCTCTGGACTCATGACAGCAGCCTTATGCACAGCAAAAGGAAACACTGCCAGGCAGCCAGGTCCTGTGAAATTCTCACAAGCATTGATTGATACGTTTGAGCCCATTGTTGTAAACGCTGTGTTAATCCTTCTCATTAAGGGTCTTATGTTATTTCACTATGAGTCAAAACTGACACAACAGCACTTAACAAAAACAACTTTATAATTAGTTATTTTCCCTCACTTCCTGTCCTATTCTTCATAACCATCAAAGAATAGTTCTTTCTATATGTTGACTTTTTATAAAAGTATTCTCATACAATATTTATCCTTTTGTGATAGACTTATTTTACACAACTTTATACCTTCTAGGTTCATCCATGTTATCAGTGTTTCACAGATTTATCATTATCCTTTAATGTTGTATAATATTCCACTGTATGTATATACAGTAGTTTGTTTATTCATTCATCTAACTCAATGGCACACAGCCAGCACCACCACCCATTTTGGTTTTGTTTTTTTTTTATGTTTTTGTTGACTGTCTGAAACGTTTCCTTAGTAAAGTGGCTGTTCATGTCCTCTGATCATGTTTTAACTGGATTGTTTGTCTTTTTGTTGTTGAGATATTGACATTTTCTATACATTTTAGAGATTATTGTTTTGTCTGATATGTCTTTGCCAAAAAAAAAAAAAAAAAAAAAATTCCTAATCTGTAGGTTTTCTAAAAAGCAGAAATTCTTTTGGAGAACTCTTTATATGCCCATAAATTTTTAATATTTATAAAATTCCCAAGCCAAGAAAAAGGAGCTCTGGTAGCGTAGTGGTTATGAATTGGGCTGCAAACCACAAGGTCAGCAGTTCCAAACTACCAGCTGTTCCGTGGGAGAAAGATAAGGCTTTCTGCTCCCGTAAAGATTTACAGCATCAGAAACCCCGTAACAGGGTCACTATGAGTCAGAACCAACTCCACGGCACATAACAACAACAACAACAAGCCAAGAAAACCACTACCGTTGAGTTGATTTTACTTATAGTGACCCTAAGGCCTCCTGGTGTGGTGCTGTAGGATCAGCACTGGACTGCAAACCACAAGGTCAGCAGTTCAGACCCACCAACTGCTCCTTAGAAACCCTATACAGAGTCAACTATGAGTTGGAACCAACTCAACAACAATTAACAACAGCAAAAGAAAGGAGAGTAGAACTGTTCTTTAGTGTTTCTGAGATTGTCAGTCTTTATGGGAACATACTGCCTCATCTTTCTCCTGTGGAGGTAACACTATCACAACTCCATTAGAAGGTCCCAATCATCTAATCTTTTATTATTTGTGCATTTTTAGTTATGTTTGATGAACTATTTATGCCATAAATTTGGGTCCCTGGCTTTTGCCTCTATTTTTTTCTTTTATAATTTTTTTTATAATTTGGGGGTTTTACATTTAGTTCTTTGATCCATTTTAAGTTAGTTTTTATATATAGTGTGTGGTACAGATCCAGTTAAATTTTTCTGAAAATGGATATCCATTTTTACCACCGCTATTTATTAGATAGACTATGTTGTCATTGCTAAGTGCCATCAAGTTGGTTCTAACTCATGGCGACCCTGTATAGGATTTCTGAAGAGTGACAGGGGTGGGGTTGAAGTGCCGACCTTGGAAACCCTATACAGTGTCACTATGAGACGGAATTGATTCTACAGCACTTAACAACACACACACACACACACATATATATATATGTTTCAATGGTTTTGTTTCTCTAGAAAACCCAGCCTTAGACAGGATGTTTATCCTTTTGGGTTTTGTTTGGCATTTTGAATACTTACTTCATCTTTTATGATGTTAGGGAAATTTTCTTCCAACAACTCTTAGACTATTTTATCTGCTTTTGGGGGGTGAGGGGCGGAAGGGGGGGTCTCTTCCTGTTCTGGAATTCCAATCACATCTAAGTTGGTAAATTGTTTTGAGAATTCTTGCTAATTTAGGGCTGGCCTGAACAGCTCTGCAAGTTATGCAGTTCTGAAGCAGAGTTCACCTGAGTCCAGGGACCAGGGTGACAAAGCCAACACCTACCTCACATTGGAGTGGATCACAACCACCATGTGGTGTGTACCTCCAAGCGAGCAGGGTATGTGCTAGGTGAGGAGACTAGTCATGCCTCTGGTACCAGGGCAGCATGGGAAACTAGCAATAACTGCACTTTTGCCATCACCAGTCATCGGTGTGTATCTCTTCCGTCAGGCTGTCATCAGCCTCCAAAGCTGCCAGCAAAAGTTCTAGATGCCTGCACCACATCTGGCCTATGAATAGTTCACCCATCTATCTCTAGAAGCTCAGCTTCTCCTCCCCATTAAGTATTTTATCCACATCTCTATCCTTACTTTTGAAGCTCCAGGTCCCAGGGTTATCATCTGTATCTGTTTCATTTGCTCTTTGTTATAGATGGTCTGTGTAGCATGTCTGCATAGTCTGCCATCTAGTCTAAAATCATACTATAGTTTAGTCTTATTGGTTCCCTTTTGTAAGTAACATTTCATTTTTCCAGAGTCACTTTCAGTATTCTTTCTTTGTCTTTAGTTTTGGAAAGTTTGATTGTGATACGTGTTGGTGATTTCTTTTAGGATCTCTGTACTTGGGGTTTGTTGAGCTTCTTGAATGTGTGTCTTTCATTGTCCATGATATTAAGGAAGTTTTCTGGCAACAAATTTTCAACAACTTTGACTGGTATTTGTTTTGTTTTCTCTTTTTCTATTCTTGAATTCCAATCATGCGTAAGCTATTTTTTCTTGATAGTGTACCTCATAGTTCTTAGACTTTCTTCATTTTTTTGCTCAATCTGTTTTCAGATTGGCATCAAGGGATTTGTGTCATATTTCACTGATTCTGTTTTCCATTTATTCAATTCTACACCTTTGCCTTTCCAGTAAATTATATATCTCTGGAATTCAGTGTTATTTTTCTGGATTTCTAATTGCTGATATTTTATGCTTTCTAATTTGTGTTTTCCTTGATTTTGTCTATTTGTTTTGTTTTGTTTCCCTTTATCTCTTAGAGGGCCTGGCATATGTCTTTTGAATTCCATATCAGGTAGTTCCAATACTATTTCTATTTCAGGAAGAATTGTTGGCACTATATTTTGGTCACTTGTTTGAACCATCCTGTTTTGTTTTTTTATGTGAACTGAGGTTGTCTGTTATCTCTGTGACAATGTAGTTTTATTGTGTTTATTTGTTGATTTGCTTGACTTTGTATATTGTTTTGTTTTGATTTGATATATCCAGGTGGTAGAGTGGGTGTGCTATTCTGATCACGAGTTTGACACCACTGAGGTGTTCATCACCTGTCTCCAAGTAGGTGGGAGTGTGGGGATAGGATACTGTTTGCTTACTGTGTAGAGCAGCTGAAGGCAGGCTGGTTGGCTGTTGGCCACTGTCTATCCAGTGGTGCAGGGGTGAGTGGTGGCACTCATCCAATGGGTGGGATTGCAAGTGATATCTTTGGCAAGTGTGATTGGCTCGTGGGAAGATAGTCACCGCATACCTCTGGATGGGAAAATAAATATATAACTTTTTTTTTTTAAAGAGAGAAAGTAGTTGTGTGATGGCTGGCAGAAATGTTATATGTCAACCACAGAGGTGGCAGGTAGAAGGCACAGAATCCATGAGCGTGTGCACTGTTAATAACCAGCAAAAGTGTGACCTGATGATCATGAAGGTCACCAGGGCTCAGTGTATGATTTGTTGGAGTGTGCCACATGCCACTAAGGGAGCAGAGCTGCATAGGACCACAAAGGAAAATTGTGCCAGGTGGGCCATCATGTGGGAGTGGGGGAGGGGGCATTACTGACTGTTGATTAGGTGGAGGCAAAGGAGCCATACCACCAGGAGTGTCACTGAGAGGACTTGGGAGGTAGGGGGGAGGTGAAATTCTGTAGCCATCAGCCACCAGCATGACCATGGATGCACTTCTGGGTGAGTGCAATCAGTTATCAGATTCCAATGCCAGACTCTATGCAAGGGGATGGTGGACCAACATCCAGCATCTCCCATAATCAATCCAAAATCCTTCTCCTCTATGTGAATCCCTCACCCAAATGACCAGGAACCACTTATAGTGAGTGGTCCATCACTATTTACTGACTTCCTTTATGCTCTGTGGTCACTTGGGTTTCTGTAGTTCTCAACTGCTGTCTTGCTCTTTTCTTTCTTAGAGCTAGTTCATGATCTGCTCACCTTATACTTCATTTTGTATGTATTTAAACTGTGTCTCTGTGTTGTTAGTGATTTCATGTAATTGCCTTCCTGTACTTATCACCTGGTAACAGTGTCTACAGTGTCACAAAATTGCCATGGTGTGCCAGACTGGTGACATGGCACCTCCACATTGAATCTCTCCTTGTTACTACTTTCATTAAGTTTCTTCTTTCAATCAGTACTAGATCTAATTCTTTATATATAATTTTATGCTTAGAGTTCCTTGATTTTTATCTGAATCGATTTCACTTAGTGTTGGTGACCGCAAGCACTGAGATGCTGAGGCCCTGGGTCATGGACGAAAATCCAACACGAAGGCCCTCCTCAGGATTGTGAGCCATGGACCCTGAGGGCCAAAGGAAGTGACCTCCTGA
>NW_006408694.1:3787653-3789098 GCF_000296735.1 Chrysochloris asiatica | reverse complement strand
GTGTGGCAGCGGTAGTGAGGTTGGCCCAGGATCGAACATTGTTTCGTTCTGCTGTGCATGGGGTCGCTATGAGTCGGTTCCGACTCGATGGCACATGACAACATTATTTAAAAAGTAGTGAGAAAAAGAAGAAAAGGATTTACTTGGCAATTTTGTTTTTCACTTAAGGGTACACTATTGTTTTTGTTGGGTGCTGTCTAGTCAATTATGACTCATAGCAACCCTATATAAAACAAAACAAAACACTGCCTGGTCCTGCACCATCCTCACAATTATTATTAAGTTTAAGCCCATTGTTGCTGTCACTGTGCCAATCCATCTCATGAGGGTCATTTGTCTTTTTGCTGATCCTCCAATTTACCAAGATACTTCCTCTTGATCACATGCGCAAAACACAAGAGACAAAGTCTTGCCATCCTAGCTTCTAAGAGCATTCTGGTTGTATGTCTTAGAATAGAGATATGTTTGTTCTTCTGGCAGTCCATGGTGCATCTAATATTCTTCTTCAACACCATAAGTCAAATGTATCAATTTTTCTATAGTCTTCTTATTTGTTGTCCAACTTTCATATGCACATGAAGCTACTTAAAATACCCTGCTTGGGTCAGGAGCACCTTATTCCTCAACCTGATTTAGTGGATCCAAGCAAAATGAAATCTTTCACAACTTCAATCTTTCCTCTATTTATCGTGATGTTATTTGTTGGTCCAATTGTTAGAATTTTTGTTTTCTTTACATTGAAGTTCAGTCTATACTTCAGGCTGGGGTCTTTGATCTTCATCAGTATTTTAAGTCCTCCTCACTTTCAGCAAGTGAGGTTGTACCATCTGCATAATCACAGGTTGTTAATGAGTTTCGCTACAATCCTAAAGTCACACTCTTTTTCATATAAGCAAGATTCTAGGATTATTTTCACAGCATACATATTGAATAAGTATAGTGAAAGAATACACTCCTGACACACACCTTTCTTGATTTTAAACCATTCAGTACCCTCTTGTTCTGTTTAAACAACTACATTTTGGTCTATATACAGGTTCCTCATGAGCACAATTAAGTGTTCTAGAATACCCATTCTTTATAATGTTATCTATAGTTTGTCATGATCCTCACAACCAAACATCTTTGCATAGTCAATAAAGTACAAGTAAATGTATTTCTGGTTTTCTCTACCTTCAGCTAAGATTCACCTGACATTAGCAATGATATCTCCCATTCTACATTCTCATCTGAATATAGCTTGAACCTCTGGCAGCTCCCTGTCAATGTATTGCAGCAGCTGTTTTTGAATTATCTGTAACTAAATTTAACTTGCCTGTAATATTAATGACATTATCCTATGATTTCCATACTCCATTGGGTCATCTCTCTTTGGAATGGTCACAAATATGATCTCTTCCAATTGGTTGGCCAGGTAGCTGTCTTCCACATTTCTTGGCATAGGT
>NW_006408694.1:3781907-3786172 GCF_000296735.1 Chrysochloris asiatica | reverse complement strand
TAATTTAAGATAGAGATTTTTTTTGATGGTACTAATACAATGCTCTTGTTGTTAAATGCCATTCAGCTGGTTCTGACTCACAGCAACCCTGTGTAACGTTTCCAAGGAGCGGCTAATGAGTTTGAACTGCCAAACTTGTGGTTAACAGTCTAGTACTTACCCTACAGCTCTACACCAGGACTCCTT
Source organism: Chrysochloris asiatica (assembly GCF_000296735.1). Classification (NCBI taxonomy): domain Eukaryota; kingdom Metazoa; phylum Chordata; class Mammalia; order Afrosoricida; family Chrysochloridae; genus Chrysochloris; species Chrysochloris asiatica. The sequence continues at coordinate 3,785,986 of NW_006408694.1, read as the reverse complement.
GTTAAGTGTCATCAAGTCAGTTGCAACTCATAGCAACATGTACAGGATTTTCAAAGCTACAAATCTTTGCAAAACAGAAAGCCTCCTCTTTTTCCCATGGGGAAGCTGGTGGACTTGAACTGCTGACCCTGTCGTTAGCTGTCTAGTGCTTATCCTGTAGAGTCACAGAGCTCCCTACTAACATGATAGCCCTTCAATAAAAATCAAATAATTAACAGTCATCTTTACAAATAGGTAGTTTAAAGCAATTTAAGATAAAGTTCAAGTCTCCATTAACAACTCTAACTTTTAAACTTCACAATCTCTATAGTTTTGAATTAGCTTTATGAAATGATTCAGAAGAGCTGTTGTTGTAGTTGTTAAGGGCCACCAAGTCAGTTCCAACCCATAGCGACCCTGTATAGAGTTTCCAAGAAGCAGCTAATGAACTTGAACCACCAACCTTGCAGTTCCAAGTGACTGACATTGCAGTCCAGCACATTAACCCACAGTGCCACACCAGGATTCCTCAGAAGAGCTACTGATAGTTAATTCATATACTGAGCAGTTAGGGCTTTTCACATTATCTAGGCCATAAAAATTTATCAAGTCTTCAAACATACCTTATGTGAACATAAAAATACCTTCCTTAGGATTACCTCCTTTGCCAGTAAAGTACCTTATTTGATTATAAGTCACTTATTTTACTCAGCATTATCTTTTCTTCTGAATTATTAGAATCTGAGTTAATTGATTGGGTTGATAAGATGAAAATACACATAATTAGAACTCAAAGTCTTTGGAAGTCATATGAAGTCATTCTCCTGAGACCAATAATGAACAGGGGAAAAAAATATGACAGTAGTACACATACACTTTGCATTTCTTAAGTTCAAAGAAGCAGAAGAAATTTTTGACTCATTTGTTCCACAGAGATTTCCACGTGTTTTTTTTTTTAATCCACTTAGAGATTTAGCCATTGTTTGTCCTGATAATAGAATTGAACATTTTGTCTAGGTCTCCAGTCTCAACTATCTAAATAATGATCTTCTCCTTATCCTGGAATCCAATCAATGTGTTGCACTTAAACAAGTAGAGAAAAAGAGAATAGCTTGACATCTTTAAAAGATTTTGTTTAGGCTTGGAAAGCTCTTCTCAGGCGTCCAGAAGATACAGAAGATTTTAGAGCAGGCCAGTGGGTTAGACACCTTGAGAGTGGGGTTAGGCATGGAGGTAGATTGGCCAATTCAGTAACAGAAACTAAAAAAATGTTATGGTATTTACCATAATTCCAGTCTGTTAACCAAAAAACCTTACCCAGAAGTTCTGGAACAAAGTCTACAGCCTTGGAGTCAGAATTCCTTGAGATCTTTAGGCTGTCCAGGAAGCAGAGGTATAAGCAAAATTCTTATCCATTACAACAGCAGCCAAGAAAAATTTGACAGGAAAGAAGTATTATTCAGGTTAGTTTATGTTTTGTTGTTGTTGTTAAGTGCTGTTGAATCGGTTCTGAACCACGGAGCCACTGGTCAGCTTAAATCGCCGACTTTGCAGTCCAGCACATTAATCCACAGCACTCCTAGTTTAAGTTTGCTGCTGGTGGTGGCGGTGGCGGTGATGGTGTGCTGTGGTTCCTACTCATACCAATCCTGCATAGGGTTTCCGAGGCAATAAATCTTTATAGGAGCAACATGCCTCATCCTTCTCCAATGGAGCAACTGGTAATTTTGAACTGCTAACCTTGAGATTAGCAGCCCAACTCATAACCACTACACTATCAGAGCTCCTTAGTTTATGTTTAGATGTCTGTTTTCTATAATTGCAGGAGGAACTTTTCATACCCTAGGCTACATCCATGATGCCCCCCTGGAGTCACACAACCACCACCCTGCGTATTGGTTTGCTATGCTCTGAGTATTGGGCATTCTGGGGGCAACAAGGACTTGTTGTGTCTTTCACCATATTTTAAGACATTTTTTTAGAAAGATCACATTTAAAATTTCTCCCTTTTTGCTTTTAGAAATTTCTAAATTATCCCCAACCAATTATTCTTGCTCTGTGCTCTCCAACAAGAGGCTAGTTGAAATAAACTAAACATCCTTCACTCCTACACACAAAAAGAGAAAATCTGCCAAATGAAAACAGCTGGCATATTGGCTTAAAGTGAATTCGAAAAATTTTAAAGAAGGGAAAACAAATCCTTAAAACCCTGACAATTTTCATATTCTTTAATTTTGCTTTTTTTTGTTACAAAAGCAATGCAGAAAATCATTACCTTGTATGCTTTATCATTAAACATAAGCTATCAAATGAAGACTGTAGAAAACGCCTTTTATCAAGATCAACCACTGCTGTGTCTTACACCAGTCATACACATCATGTCTCCTGCATATGCCCACCATGGTCTGCCTAGGACCTCCCTCTTCCATTTTTCAAGACACAATTCAATGTCATCATTGACCCTTCTTTGAAAGAAGCTTGTCTCCTAGATGTGGTGGCAATCACTATCCCCTCCACTTCTACATATGAAGTGACACCAACACCACCAAAGGCCCTTGGTGCAACCCATGCCAAAGGCTGTGGTTTCTGATTGTCATCACCAAGATCCATCTGACATCAGCAATGATATTCCTCATTCCACATCTTCATTTGAATCTGGCTTGAACCTTGGAAAGTTCTCTATCAATGTGCCTTTGCCGTCAATTTTGGATTGTCTTTAGCAAAATGTTACTTGCATGAGATATTAATAATACCACTTGATGATTTCCACATTCCACTGGGTCACCTCTCACAAATGGATCTTTTCTAGTCAGTTGGACAGGTGCTGTGTAAACAAAGAAGAATAAGACTGTCGGGGACAATCATATAAATAGTAAGTTATGTCCTTTAATAGCATGGCAGGATACTGTGTAGGGAACAATGTGACCTTCTCAGTTATGAGAAATGAAGATTTTCTCAGTGCCTCAGAGTATGAGACCCTAACTCTCAAAGAGATGCTATATTAGATATGCTGAACTTAAGGATCGTTTTTATCTTTGTAGCTTTCCACCATTATTTTTTTCTTTTGATCTACTCTCTATTTTCTAAAACAATGATAATAATAATAATAATAAAAGTCCTTAGAAGTCTTAAAAAACAAACAAACAATGATTTTGTTTAAAGTCATTCAGGTTTGTAGTATTGCAATAGGTATTGGGTGGGATGGTAGTGGAATGTCCAGCCATTGGAAGTTGTCATTACTTGCATCAACCATTGCCTAAGCACTCTTGCAGACCTGTCTCTAATTGAAGCAATTTCCTATCCATATCATGCTGCACCCCTCTCCACTTAGGAAGTTGGGAAATCATTGAGGACCTGGAAAAACAGTGCCCCATATAACTCAATGAGCATATGTATATGGTTTTTGGGGGGTTGCACTATTTTGGGGGGTTAACAGACCTTCTGAACCCCCTTCATAGATCTTGGGTTAAGAATCTCTGCCAGTCTCCAATCACATTGATAGAAAGGCAAACTAGACTTCTTTAGCTTCATATGTAAAATTATACTATTCAGGAAGTTTCCAAGGAGCACAGAGTTCAGAAAAATTAGAGATTTGAGGATGGAAAGAAATGACAGATTTTCACAAGCCATTTTAGATGAAGTCATCCATTCAGCAGATCAGGAAACAGAACCAGGTGGTTTAACATACTACCTGCAATCACAAAGTCAGTAACAAGAAGAGAGAGACCAAGATCCAGGCCTCTATACATTCAGTGCAGAGCACTTTGCATCCCACCAAATGACTGCAGAAAAGTGTATGGTGATGATGCAGTTGAGGAAATCAATGAGTAGCATTGTTTTCTTCTCCACAGTTCATGATTACTTGAGAAATGAGAGCACAAGACTTCAACTAGATGGCAAGCATAATGTTACTTTTAATACTGATAAGTTGTTTTGAGAATGAGCTTCTATATCTGGGTCAAAGGACTTGCTGACACACAGCACCACTCTAATGCTGGCCATATGGACAGCCTCTTTTCTTTTTTTTTTTTCTTAAATGATTTATTGTGAATTATGTGACAGTTTACATGGGAGAACATTAGTTTTACATTCATTCTATC
>NW_006408694.1:3778053-3780414 GCF_000296735.1 Chrysochloris asiatica | reverse complement strand
TGCCAGGAAGAGAGCTAGAAATGAATCCCAGTGATTTCCTGTTTGATACAGTAACTCCACCAGTCAAAGTAGACAGTTCACAGCCAACCTGGGAAATATGAGAGAGTGGTAGTACAGAAGACCAGAGCTAGGGTACAGAGTATGTGTGCATTGGTTGTATCTGGATGCCCAGGGCTAGCTGCAGTGATTTATTACACAAACACTATAGAGCTGTCAGACCCAGAGGGGCCGTCTCATTTGATTGCTTTCCATATTATGTATGTCAACACCAATCATACCTGATAACAAAGATTTAAGACCATTCATTAATATTACATGCAATTAAAATTTTGCTGAAGGTAATTTTAAACCAGCTGTGATCATGCATTGATAGGGAACTGCCATAGGTTCAAGGTGGATTCAGAAGAGGGTGTAAAATTAAGGATATAATTGGTGACATCACATAGATCTTGACTAAGAGCACAGAATACCTAGATGTTTACTTGTGCTTTGTTGATTAAGCAAAGGCTTTCAACTGTGTGGATCATGACAAACTATAGTTAACATTGTGAAGAATTGATATTCCAGAATTCTTAATTATGCTCATGAGGAACCTGTACATATACCAAGAGGTAGTTGTTCAAATAGATCGGAATGTTTTAAAATCAGGAAAGGTGCAAACTAGGGTTGTAGTCTATCACCATACTTGTGCAATATGTAAACTGACCACATAATCTGAAAAACTGGGTTATATGAAGAAGAACATCGCATCAGGATTGGAGGAAAACTCATTAGCAACCTGCGATATGTAGATGATCCAACCTAGCTTGCTGAAAGTGAAGAGAACTTAAAATACTGATGAAGATCAAAGACCAAAGCATTCAGTGTAGATTGCACCTCAATGTAAAGAAAACAAAAATCTTCGTAATTGGACCAGCAAATAACATCATGAAAAAAGGAGCCATGTGATGCTGTAGGATATGTACTGGATACTAACCACAAGGTTGACATTTCAAACCCACCAACCACTCCTTGGAAACCCTCTACAAAGTCACTATGAGTAGGAACTGACTCCATGACACTTAACAACAATAACAAATGGAGAAAATATTGAGGTTGTGAAAGATTTCATTGTACTTAGATCCACAATCAGCAATCATAGAAGCAGCAGTCAAGAAATGATGTATTGCATTAGGTAAATCTGCTACACAAAACCTCTTTAAAGTGTTCAAGAGCAAAGATGTCAGTTTGATGACTAAGGTGCACCTGACCCAAGCCATATTACTTTCAGTAGCCTCATACGCATATGTGAGTTCAACAATAAAAAACAAGACCATAGAATAGTTGATTCATTTGAGTTATGATGTTGGGACTTACAGAAGAATAAACAAATCTATGTTGGAAGAAGTTCAGCCAGAATGTTCTTTAGAAACCAGAATGGTGAGGCCTCATATCTCATACTTTGGACATGTGATCAGGAGAGACAAGTCCTGGAGAAAGACATCATGCTTGGTAAAGTAAGTGTCAGAAAAACAGAGAAAGATCCCCCAACAACATGGATTTACACAATATGGATCTGTCCCAATCATTTGGCTAGGCAGCTATCTTCCAAATTTCTTGACATAGATGAGTGAATGTCTCCAGTGCTGCATGAGATTACTGACGAATTTCAATTTCTGTTCCATCAACTCCCAGAGCCCTGTTCTTTGTCAATGTCTTCAGTGCACTTTGGACTTCTACCTTCAGTACCATTGGCTCTTAATCATATGCCATCTCTTGAAATGGTTGTTTCCAACTTTTGCATTCCAATCACCAGTAATTATCAATACATCTTGATTGTATATTTGATCCGTTTCAGACTGAAGTAATTGGTAGGATTTTTCAATTTCATCATCACTGAATGACTTTAGTTGTTGGTGCATAAATTTGAATAATAGTGGTGTTTATTAGTCTTTCATGTAGATATGTGGATATTATCCTATCACAGACTGCATTATACTTCAAGATGCATTCATCATCGAAATATATATATATATTTGTTGTTGTGTTAAGTGCCTTCAAGTTAGGTCCAACTCATAGTGACCCTGTATAGGGTTTCTGAAGAGTGGCTGGTGAGTTTGAACTGCTGACCTTGTGGTTCAAACCGAACTTGCAGTCCAGTATTTATCCTATGACACCACACCAGGGCTCCATATGTTTATATGTTGGTGTTGGTGTTGTTAAGTGCCATAGAGTTGGTTCTGACCCATAGCAACCCTTTATAGAATTTCCAAGGAGCAGCTGGTGAGCTTGAACCACCAACCGTGCAGTTCAAACCAACTTTGCAGTCCATCGCATTAACCCACAGCACCACACCAGGACTCCCATATGTAAACATACATA
>NW_006408694.1:3769279-3777953 GCF_000296735.1 Chrysochloris asiatica | reverse complement strand
TTAACAACAACAACAGCATATACATACATGTATGCTTCACTAGTTTTGCTTCTCTAGAGCATCCAGCCTAAGATAATACCTTTCTTAGGAGCTCCAATACCCAGATGCCAAGAGACTGAGGGTATGAACTTCCAGCATGACCTTCTTAGGCTTTCTCTCTTCCTTTCTTCCCAGTTGGTTATCAACATTAGACCAGCTTTGAGAATTCAGAGCCTCCAGAACCCCAAGAACCTTGGTCAGCAACTTCTCTGATCAGACCTCCTCTTCCCACTGAATTTTGTGTGGGAAATGAGGGGCTGGGAGAGGGGTGGGGGGCAGGGATGGCAAGCACCATTCACACTGCTGTTTGACTGGTAAGCCTTATTTGTGCAAGATACTAGAGGTTGATCTCTAATTCAAATACTTAACCAAATACCAGAGTCTGGTCTCTAATTCAAAGCACTTATGCTGTCCCTGACTTCTTGTTTTATACAATAAAAGCATTTATCTGAAATGTATAAGACTTGACCTAAGATTTCTGGAACGTCATTCTCCTAAATTAATAAGAGCGCAATGATAATTATATATATATATATAATTTTTTTAAAGTTTTTTTCAGCAAAATATATAAACCACTAGGGTTTCCAGGTTTTTACTTCTGCCTTCCCAGACAGAACATGGTTCCTGTTATAATCTACAACAACCTGAACATATAATAACATACAAATAACCTGAATAATAGAAGCTTACAATAACGGCCATAAAGCATTTTGAATCATTACAGGGAATCATTATTCTTTAATTTTTTTCAGAAACAACAAAAAAAGGTATTTGGAACAAATTGCCCATAATAATTCACTTGATTTATCTTTTCAAAATTCATAAAAGTGGATCCAAACTTAAAGTATCATACACGATTAATTTTTTATTTGAATAATATAGTCAAAACTATGGTTAACGTCAGCATTTACATGCATTATTGGCTCTTTTAACTCATAAGTTCATGATAAACATTTATTCTTTCCCTGAAATACTCAATTTTCCTGCCTCAATTTTTAATTGTGGTATCTTCCATACAATCACTCTACCCACCTCTTCTCTCTCCTTCACATCATTCTCACTCAAATGTTAAAGCATTTGTTGTTCTGACGCTTTAATGTCCTCAACCTTCTTTCCACTCAAACTTCCACTCAGTCGACAAATACTTAATGTTTATTGTTATTTATACATAGATATTCAACTATCAACACTCATGGAAGCAGCAGTCAAGAAATCAAATGACATATTGCGTTAGGCAAATCTACAGCACAAGACCTTTTTAAAGTGTTGAAGAGCAAAGATGTCAGCTTGAGGACTAAGGTGCACCTGACCCAAACCATGGTATTTTCAATAACCTCATATGCATGTGAAAGCTGGACAGTGAATAAGGAATATCATAGAAGAATTGATACTTTTGAGTTGTGGTGTTGAAGGAGAATATTGAAAGTGCCATGGGCTGCCAAAAGAACCAATAGATCCATTTTGGAAGAAGTACAGCCAGAGTGCTCCTTGGAGGCCAGTATGGCCAAACTTTGTCTCTCATACTTTGGACATATTGTCAGGAGGGATGAGTTGCTGGAGAAGGATATCATGTTTGGTAAGGCTGAGGGTCAAAGAAAAAGAGGAAGACCCCCAATTAGATGGAATGGTCAAGTGGCAGCATCGATGGACTCAAGCATGACAACAGTAGTGAGATTGGCCCAGGATCGGGCAGTGTTTCATTCTGTTGTGCATAGGGTTGCTATGAGTTGGCACCGACTCAATGGCACCTAATAACAATTTAGTAAACATCATCTAAAAATGAATTATAGTCCCTATTTCAAGGAGATCACAATATGCTGAGAGAATAACATATCAAAAATCAGCTCATCATTCATCATCTGTTGTTGCTGACAAGTGCCACCAAGTCGGTTCCATCTCATAGCAACCCTGTAATAGGATTTCCATCTAACCTTGCAGTCCCACTCATTAACTCACAGCACCACACCAGGACTCCATAGCTAACATTTATTTAATATTTATAATGATTCAGGCTGTTGTTGCTGAGTGTCTAGTTGGTTCTGACTCATAGGAACCCTATTCACAACAAAATGAAATACTGCCCAGTCCTATCCCATCCTCACAAATGTTATGTTTGAGCCCATTGCTGCTGACATTGTGTCAATACATATCTGAGGGTCTTCCTCTTTTTGACTGACCCTCCACTTTGCCAGGCATGATGTCCTTCTCCAAGGACAGATCCTAACAACATGTCTAAAGCATATGTCAGGCTCTAAATTCTCAAAACATTAAATTCTCAAAACAGCCCTAAAACGTAAGTACTCTTATGATCAGCATACAAATGAAATCACTGAGGCTTTGCAAGGTTAAGTAAATTTAGCAAGATTACAGGATATAAGAGCAATATACAGAATTCAATTATATTTCTATATACTAGTAGCAAGCAGATGGAAACTAAATTTTTTAATGTCATTTACAATAGCATCAAAAAACATGAGCTACTTTGGAGTAAATATGACCGAAAAATGAAACCTGTTGTGGTAAGCAAAATTCTAAGATGAACTTCAATGACCCTTACCCTTGTGTAATCCTTACCCCTTGATTTTGAGTGAGACCTTTAATTTGTTTCTAACCAATACAATATGGCAAAGATTATGAGATCTCAATAGATAATAATTAGAGTCCTTAATCAGTTGACTTTGATTTAGTGGTGAATATGATAGAGAATGAGGGTACCATTTCAGGGAAAAAGAACATATGTAGACATATGAAGAACAGAGTAAGCATGGTAAATTTCTGGAACTAAAAGCTCTTATTTTTTAATTAATAGCATGAATATTTCTTGCTTTGTTCTGTAAGTATGGAAGGTTTTTATAGAAAGGAACATTTAGGATGAAGTTGTTTTATGAGTAAGAGAGAACTGTGACCATAGGAAGTGAAAGTAGGGGAGGGTAGTAATAACCTAGACCAACATGAGGTAAATGAACTAGAGTGTCAGAAGCGAATAATTTGGAGGACTACCTGTGTGGTGACATAGTTAGCTGTCCAGAGTATTGATCTAGGATGGATTTATGGTTAAGAGTGAAATCTAATACTGTATGAACTGGCAGAAAAAAATGTTTTGAGTTAAAAGGACAATTTGGGTATTTCAATATTAATGAAATCAATAAAATGATCATTTTAAAGATATATTGTCCAGTTGCAAAGAGATTCAGCAAATTTTCATATTTATGGTAGGGATAATTTCATTTGTGTTTCCTTATGTAGAAAAGTATAAAACCTGCACAGGAAGAATACGAATCAATGTCAGGACTTAGCTACATCTAGAGAGGAAGAGGAATAAGGTAAAGATATATATACATATGTTTTGCTTCTTTGTTAAGTGCTGTCAAGTAAATTCTGACTCTTAGCAATCCTGTGCAGGGTTTCCAAGGAGCAACTAGGGTGTTTGAACTGCTGAGCTTTTGATTTGCAGTCCAGTGCTTATCCTATAGTGCCACACCAGGAGTCTATCTATATATGGAACTCTGGTAGCATAGTGGTTACCAGTCAAGGTCAGCAATTCAAAACTACTGACCATTCCATGGGAGAAAAATGAGGATTTCTGCTCCCATAACGATTTACTGCCTTAGAAACCCTGCACAGGGTTTACAAGGGTTTCCGAGGCTGTAAATCTTTACGGGAGCAGAACGCCTCATCTTTCTCCCGCAGAACCACTGGTAGTTTAGAACTGCTGACCTTAAGGTTGGCAGCCCAACTCGTAACCACTATGCTACCAGAGCTCTATATATATGTGGTGGTGGTGGTTATGTGCCGTGGAGTCAGTTCTGACTCATAGCAACCCTGTACAGTGTTTCCAAGGCTGTAAATATTTATACAGACACATATATATGTATATGTATGTATGTATATATATATAATATACACACATAAGTATATATTGTTGTTGTTGCTGTTATGTGCTGTGGAGTCGGTTCCAACTCATAGCAACCCCGTACAGGGTTTCCGAGGCTATAAATCTTTACACGAGCAGAAAGCCTCATCTTTCTCCCGTGGAACAGCTGGTAGTTTCCAACCGATGACCTGGGGTTAGCAGCCCAATTCGTAACCACTACGCTACCAGACCCCTTATATTATATATATATAATTAGATATCCCTATATTTTTATTTCAGTACATTTGAATCAAATATGACTAAATGTTACATTTATAAAGCATGCATATTGTGGTACATTGATGCTTGTGATATTGTTTCTATACATTTCTCTATTTAAAATAAGTATATTAATAGTGGATTGAAAGTAGAAAATTATTTTGAAGATGGTTGAAAATTCCTTCAAGATGGCTAATGCAACCATATCCCCAAAGAAAACAGAAAAGGAGATTATTTTGAAGGCAGTGTCATGTCTCAATATCTGGTCCTAGAGAAACTAAGTATGGAGACTGTGGATCTAAACCATTATGCAAGAAGAACGAGATGTTTAGTCTCTAAATGGTCTTCATTTACACCGTAACCTACCACCTCCAGAGCTCCCAAAGATATCTTACTAAAATAAAATCTAATCATGATATTCTCCTGCTTACATAACTGTTTTGTCCTAAGAATGAAACGCTATTTCCTTTCTTAGCAACATGTTGTTGGGAATGGCTGAAGTGAAGGTTTCAGACTTGGGGGCAGTTTAACCATAGGCTAATCACAACTTAAAACAGTTGTGGTCCAGAAAATCAGGCTGCTCCCAGCTCAGGCTGACCCCTGAGGAACTTTCAAAGCCTACCTCAGGGAACAAGGAATTTGCAAAGTCTTTCCTTGTACACAGCCATGGCCTTCAGTTTAGTCTGCAAAAACATCTCGCTACCCTATTTCTGTTTCCCTAGCAACTACATTCTTCTGATAAAGTCCCACTTACTGTTTGCATCTATACACCAAAAGTTTTTTGCAATCTTTTCCCTGCCCCCAGGTCTCTCCTTTGATTTGTATATATAATAAATGAACTTAATGTAGGACAGTGTCACAGTATCTCCATCAGCGTGCTGTGTCCCACCTGGTTTTAACTATTCTATTCTTGTTTTGTGTCTTGTGTCTTTTTTTTTTCCTAATGTCCCGTCACCCCTACTTGGGTTTAATCTCTCCCTGTGGGTCATGGATTATAGCCACTTGTCAAATGCGGCACATGTTCCCTGTCCAATATTCCAATCTAATCTTTCACTCTTCTTTCTCCTTCATTTGCTTCTGTTTCTGCCCCAGTGTGGTGCTGTGGCTTAATGTGCTGCACTGCAAGGTCAGTTTGAACTGTAAGGTTGGTGGCTCAAGCTCACCAGCCGCTCCTCAGAAACCCTATATAGGATCACTATGAGTCAGAACCGACTAGAGAGCACACAACAACAACTTTTTTACATTGCAGATAGACACCTGAACTCACCCTAACACTTTACAGTTTTATGATCAGGAGTATGCAGGTGCCTCTTTTCTCCACTGCCTTGACCCTTATCTACCAGACCCAGACCAAATGCAAGCAAATTGGTGAAACCTGCCCTTTTTGAGCTGATCACTCCTTTTTTAAGGCCAACACCAGACTCTTTTTTTAGAATGTATGGTAGCATATCACAACTAATGGTTCATGTGACTGACTCACCTACTGTTGTGGTTGTTAGGTGCTGTGAAGTTAGTTCCAATGCATAACAACATTATGTACAAGAGAATAAAACATTGCACAGTCCTGCCCTAATCATTGCTATGTTTTAGCCCATCATTACAGTCACTGTGCCGAACATCTCATTGAAGAGCTTCCTCTTTTTAACTTACCTTCTACTTTACCAAGCATGATGCAATTCTGCAGGTATTGATTGGTCCCTCCTGTTAACATATCCAAAGTATGTGAGATGAAATTGCATCATCCTCGCTTGAACTTTCTTGTTGTACATCTTCCATGACAGGCTTGAATTTTTCTCCAGTTCTTTCAGCTTGAGAAATGTCTAGCTTCTTTTTTTTTTTTCTTTTGACTTCTAACTCCAGGTATTTGCACATTTTATCATGCTACTTTGCTCTGTCTTCACGTGCCACTCTTTGAAATCTTCTGTTCTAATCTTTTACTTCATCATTTCTTCTTTTCTCTTTAACTATCCATAATCAATAGCAAGTTTCAGAGACTCTTTGGACATCGATTTTTGGTCTTTTCTTTCTTTTCTATATTTTTAATGACCTTTTACTTTCTTCATGTATGATGTGCTTAATGGCATACCACAATGTATCTGGTCTTTGGTCATCAGTGTTCACTGTCAAATCTGTGCTTGAAATCGTCTTTAAATTCAGGTGGGATATACTCAAGGTCATACTTTAGCTTTTGTGGACTTGTTTTAATTTTATTCACTTTCAACTTGAACTTGTATACAAATAACTGATTGTTCTGCAGTCAGTCCCTGGCCTTGTTCTAAATGGTGATATTGAACTTCTCCATCTTTCTGTTGTTGTTGTTAAGATCGTCAAATCAGTTCCAATTCATAGTGACCCTATATAGGGTTTCTGAGAAGTGGCTGGTGAGCTTGAACTGCCAACCTTGCAGTTCAAACTGACCTACTGTACAGTGCATTAATCCGCAGTGCCATTACAAGGGATACAGTCAATTTGAACCACAAGGCTGGTAGTTCAAACCCATCAGCCACTTTTCAGAAACCCTATACAGGGTCTCTCTGAGTCAGAACTTATTTGACGGCAGTTAACAACAACAATTCTATTAAAAAAGAGCCCTGGTGGCAATTTAGTTACAGATTATAGCTTTGTCAGCCTTATGGGTCAGTTATTCTCTGCCTTATAGGAAGCTACTATGAGTCAGAATAGATTCAGTGGCAATGAGTTTTTAACCCCATTATAGAAAAGAAAAAAAAAAAAAAAAAACTAACTAAACTAGCTACCATTGAGTTAATTCTGACTCATGCTGCTCCCATCTGTATCAGAGTCACAGTGTACTTCACAGTGTTTTCAGTGGCAGATTTTTTAGAAGTAGCTCTCCAGGACTTTCTTCTGAGGTGCCTTTATATGGATTCAAACCTCCAGCCTTTTTGTTAGTAGTCAAGCACGTAGTTTGCACCACTTTGTGACTCCAAACTGCCTTATTAAAAATGTGTTGCTATCAGGTCCATTTCAATTCATAGCACCCCTACAGGACAGAGCAGAACTGCCCCCATAAGGTTTCCAAGGCTGTAAACCTGTATGGAAGCAGACTGCCACATCTTTCTTCTAAAAGTGGGTTCAAACCAACCTTTCAGTTAGCAACTGAACACTTAAACCACTGCACCATATTAAATGATGGCAATGACAAGATCTTTTATTGTTATTACTGTTAAATGCTGTTGAATTGGTTCCAACACATAGTGACCCAGTATATGTGTTTCTGAGGAGCGGCTGGTGAGTTTGAACCACTAACCTTGTGATTCAAACCAACCTTGCAGTCCAGTGTTTTATCCTACAGTGCCACACCAAGACAAGATCTCTTAGGGATCTGAAACTCACAAAATGTCCTTCTATGCTGCCTGTTAGCTCTGGAAGAGTTAATTTTATTTCAATGAATGTTGATAGCTGGTTCCTTTGGCATAACATCAGACCACTACAATATGAAATATTAAATTTTTACTCCAGTTATATATATGCATTGATTTCTAGAGTTCACTGTTGGTACATTTAATGAAGAGCTGTTAATTATATGGATAAGGATGTGTTTTGTATTTCAAATTTATCACTTAATGAACTTAATGAAGAATCTTCTGGAAAAGACATTTATAAATCATTATGAGCTTTAATAAATTAAGCATATGTTCCATGAAGTCAGGTTATTACAGAAACATCAAATTAAACTTTGGCAGAATTATTTGTAACTTAATCATTCAGGGTGCATTTCAGGATATTTACATTTTCTAAAACCTTTTGTTGTGAATTGAATAAGGTTTACAGAAGAGATCATCAGTCCCACATTCAACAAATTATACACTTTGTGTCATTACAATGACTGAAATCCATTCCATATACCATCAGTTAGTAGTATTTACCTCTATTCACTTTAATTTTTTTCCTTCTTCCCACATCCCTACCCACCCTGTATCCATCATAGAATAATTCATTTAGTAAGAAAATATTTTCTTAACTTTTTACAACAGTGGTCCCATGCAATATTTGTACTTTTGTGATTGACCAATTTCACTCAGCATCATGTGATGTTCTACACTGAGTTCAATTTGTTTGTGTGTTTTCATTTTCTTCATTTTGGATGTTAATGTTTACTAAATCTTTCCAATTTTCTTCTTTTATATTTTGATGATAAGGTGTATTAATTTTCCTTGAGTTTACCCTGTAATTTATTTAATATCTTCTCCATTCAAAACAGTCTGTGTTATTTTGAAATCTACTCAACTTTCTCATCATTTGGAAGTTCTATATCTACACTTGTAAATTTGTTTTACTTTAAATACTTCAATATTTCTATATCTGGATTGAATTCTGGGTGGTGTTGATCATGTGTGTTAATCTCATGTTATTGTGTACTATTGTTGGTTCTCCATCCTAAAAATATCCTTTAATATTTTTTGTAAAATTGGTCTGTTTATTACAAATTCCTTTAAAATATGTTGGGCTGAAAATGTCTTCATATTGCCATCATATTTAAGG
>NW_006408694.1:3766874-3767742 GCF_000296735.1 Chrysochloris asiatica | reverse complement strand
GGGCAGCTGAAACCAGGGTAAATAGTTAATGCTGGTCTGGTGGCTCTGCGGATTCAGAAGATACTAAGCTGAGCCCACCTGAATCCAGGCACCAAAACAGCCCAGCAAAGTGACACAGCCAGAACCTGCTTTATACTGGTGTGACTCACAACCACATGGCTCTGAACTGCTGGAGAGCAGGATCTGTGCTGGGGGTAAATGAGAGAGTGGGAGCTAGCCACAACTCTGGTTACCAGAGGAGGATGGAGAAAAAGAAGTAATTACGTCTTTCCAGTTGCCTATGTGACTCTGCTCTACCACATCACCTTCCGTTGCCAAAACTGTTCACAAAGCTTCAAGATGGCCATGCCACATCTGGCTAGCTATTTTTCCATCAGTTTTCTTCTCTCATCATTCTTGTGCAGTTTTCTCTTAGCAGGCATTCAATTCACTTCTCTAAACTCTGAAGTTCAGGGTTCTGTGATTTTCATCTGTTTGCTTTATTTGGTCTCTCAAATCTTTGTTGTAGTGAATCTGTCTAGTCTGCCTTCTTAATGGAAGTGTATGATACTTAATTTCTTTTGAATATGTTTAGTTATGGAAGTTCTAGTGTCTTTATGGATTACTGGTGTGGTGCTGTAGAGTCAGCACTGGACTGTGAACCACAAGATCGCAGTTTGAATCCATCAGTTGCTCATCAGAAACCCTGAACAGGGTCACTATGAGTCAAAGCCAACTCGATGGCACTTAACAACAACAAAAACAAATGCCTTTTTAATTACCATGAATCTAAAACAAGCAATCGTACTGACTTCTTAATATATGCTGTTGTTGCTGTTAGGCGTCAAGTTGGTTCCAACTCACAGCAATGTTACGCACAATAGAATGA
>NW_006408694.1:3757980-3766279 GCF_000296735.1 Chrysochloris asiatica | reverse complement strand
ACAGCGGAAAGCCTTTGCATAGCCAATAAATCACAAGTAGAAATCTTTCTAGTATTCTCTGCTTTCAGCCAAGGTCCATCTAAAGTCAGTAATGATATCCCTCATTCCCTGTCCTCATTTGAATCTGGCTTGAAGCTCTGGCAGTTCTCTGTCAATGTACCATTGCAGCCATTTTAGAATTATCTTTGGCAAATTTTATTTGCATGTGATATTTAATGATATTGTCCGATGATTTCCACATTTCTTTGGTTCACCTCTGTTTGAAATGGACATGATTATGGAGCTCTTCCAATCAGTTGGCCAGGTAGCTGTCTTCCAAATTTCTTGACATAGGTAAGTGAGTACCTCCAGTGTTGCATCAGTTTGTTGAAAGATTTCCATTTATATTCCATCAATTCCCAGAGCCTTGTTCTTTTCAATGCCTTCAGTGCATCTTGACTTCTTCCTTCAGTACCACTGACTTTCTATTATACACTATCTCTTGAAAGGGTTGAACATTAACCATTTCTTTTTGGTACAGTGACTGTGTATTCCTTGCATCTTCTTTGTTGCTCTCTACATCATTCAATATTTTGCCCAAAGAATCCTTCAATGTTATAAGTAGTTTTTCTGCAGTTATTTCAACTTGAGAAATGCTGAAAGTGTTCTTCCCTTTTGGTTTCCTAACTCGAGGCCCTTCATTATAATGTTTGACTTTGTATTCTCAAGCTTCCTTTTAAACTTTTCTCTTCAGTTCTTTTACCTCCTTATATCTTCCATTTGCTTTAACATATTTATGAAGGAACACAACTTTGAAAGTCTCATCTGACATCCATTTTTCTCTTTTTCCTTCTTTCTTGTCTTCTTATGACCTTTTGCTTTGTTCCTGTATGATGCTCTTAATATCATACCATAACTCTTTTGGTCTTTGGTCATTAGTGTCAAATACATAAAACCTGTTCTTGAGATGATCTTTAAATTCAGGTGGGATATCCTAAAGGTCAAATTTTGGCTCTCATGGATTTATTTTGATATCTTCAGCTTCAGCCTGAACTTGTACATGAGAAATTGATGGTCTGTTCCACAGTCTTCCCCTAGCCTGGTTTTGGCTGATGATATAGAGTTTTTCCAAAATCTCTTCTCACAGATGTAGTCAGTTTGATTTCTGTGTATTTTATCTGGTGAAGTCCATGTGTATTTGTAATGAAAAAGTCATTGGTCTTGCAAAATTCTTCATGCAATCTCCAACATCGTTTCTATCATCAAGGTCATATTTTTCAACTGATCCTTCCTCTTTGTTTTCCAACCTTTGCATTCCAATCAGTACATCTTGATTGCATGTTTGATCAATTTCAGACTGAAGTTGATGGTTTGATATTTCAACTTCATCACCACTGGCTTTAGTGGTTGATGCATAAATTTGAATAATAGTGGTATTTATTGGTCTTCCTTAAAGGTATATGGGTATTTTTCTATCAAAGTCAAAATTATACTTCAAGATAGATCTTGTAATGTTCTTTTAGATGATGAATGTGACACCACTCTTCAATTTGTCATTCCCTGCATAGTAAACCATATGATTACCAGATTCAAAATGTCCATTTCCAGTCCATTTCAGCTCATTAGTGCTTAGGATATCAATCTTTATGTATTTCATTTCACTTTTGACAACTTCCCAATTTTCCTAGGCTCATACTTCACACATTCCATTTTCCAATTATTAATAGGTGTTTATAGGTGTTTCTCCTCATTTTGAGTTGGGCCCCATCAGCAAATGAGGGATCTGAAAGCTTTATTTCATTCACATCATGGTCAGCTCTATCTTAAGGAGGTAACTCTTCCCTAGTCACATTTTGAGTGCCTTCCAACCTGAGGGACTCATCTTATGGTGCTATATCTAAAAATATTCTGGTGTTAATCGTCATGTTTCAATATTCCATATTCTGATGCTATCTGACACTGTTCCTCTGCTGTTCGTAAGGTTTTTCATTGGTAGATATTCAAAAGTAGTCTGCTGCTCCTTCTTCCTTGTATGTCTTAGTCTGGAAGCTCAGCTAAAACTTGTGCACCATTGAGGTACCCTGCTGGTACTCAAAATACCGGTGGCAAAGCTTCCAGCAACACCCAAGCCACCTCAGTACTACAAACTGACAGACCACACAATTGTAACAGACATTTACACACATATGCATGCTTCTGAATGAACTTTGTAGTTGTTTACATATCATATCACCTTAAATATCAGATCTCCTCTACAGAACCAGGAGTAGTGTTATGGTGCTGTAGGATAAACTCTGGACTGTTAACTACCAAGTCAGCAGTTCAGATCTACCAGCAGCCCCTTGGAAATCCTATTCAATGTCACTGTGTGTGAGAACCAACTCAAAAACACTTAACAACAACTACAGAACCATATTATTAATAGTTAGGTTCCTATGTTCATAATCTAATTTAATTCCCATACAATGTCACTTGTAGGATTAAGGGTCATTGTTGTTAAGTGCCATCAAGTCGGTTCCAACTTATAGCAACCCTGTGTAGGGTTTCTGAGGCTGTAAATCTTTGTGGAAGCAGAAAGTTTCACCTTTCTTCCATAGAGTGACTGGTAGATTATAATTGCTGACCTTGCAGTTATCAACCCAACTCTTATTATTGTTGTTGATGTTATGTGCTGTAGAGTCAGTTCCAACTCATAAGGATTCTGTATGGGGTTTCTGAGAAGCTGGTGGGTTTGAACTGTTGACTTTGTGGTTTGCAGTCCAGTGCTGATCCTACAACACCGCACTAGTAAGTGTCATTAACTGCATTTTAAAGATGGAAACTTAAACAAACAAGGCTTAATGGGGTTAAGAAACTTGTCTAAGTTAAAACACTACCATGTGCAGAACCATGATTTTAATTCATGCCATTGTGATTGTTGTTGTTGTTATGTGCCGTGGAGTCAGTTCCGACTCATAGTGACCCTGAACGGAGTTTCCAAAACTGTAAATCTTTACGGGAACAGAAAGCCTCATCTCTCTCCCATGGAACAGCTAGTAGTTTCAAACTGCTGACCTTGCAGTTCGCAGCCTAATTTGTAACCACTACACTACCAGAGCTCCTTGTGATTACAGAGTTTAAATCACTGCTATACTATTTTAAGAGTCCTGATCTGGCACTGTGGATTAATGTACTGGACTGCAATGTCAGTTTCAGCTGTAAGGTCGGTGGTTCAAGCTCACTAGCTGCTCCTTGGAAACCCTATGCAAGGTTGCAATGGGGTTGAAACCAACTCGATGGCACTTAACAACAACAATAAATTCTATTTTAGGGGTCCTGGTATGGTGCTGTGGGTTAATGCACTGGACTGCAAAGTTGGTTTGAACTGCAAGGTCAGCAGTTCAAGTTCACTCACCCATTGTTCCTTTTACACCCTATACAGGGTCACTATAGGTCAGAACTGATTCGATGACACATAACAACTACAACAATAAATGCTATTTTAACACAATCACTTGTAAATCTCAGATATGAAAACACAAACAGGCAATAGGAACAGCTGAGAATTTATTTAAAACATACTGTTGTCATCGCATTCAGTTTTATATTTGCTTTATGGACATAGTGATGGTGGTAATGTGCCTTCAAGTCAGTTCTGACTCATAGCGACCCTGCATAGGATTTCCAAGGCTGTAAATCTTTATGGGAACATGAAGCCTCATAGATTTAATTCCAACTCATTGCAACCCTGTAGGACAGAGTCTAATTGTTCCATAGGGTTCTAAGTTTGTAATATTTATAGAGGTAGAGTGCCACATATTTTTCCCACAGAGCACCTGAGGGGTTTGAACTGCTAACTTTTCATTTGGCAACAGAGTGCTTAATTGTTGTGCCACAGGGCTGTTTAATATAAACTATGGTGGTATTTTCATGCTGTATATGGTTCTGACCCTGTATATGGTTTCCAAGGCTGTAAATCTTTCCAGAAGCATCTTTCTACCACAGAGTGACTGGTAGATTTTAACTGCTGACCTTGTGGTTATCAGCCTAACTCCTATTGTTATTGTTGCTGTTAAGTCCCATTGAGTCAGTTCAACTTATAGCTACTCTATATAGAGTTTCTGAGAAGTAGATAGTGTGTTTGAACCACCAACCTTATGGTTCACAGTCAGTGTTTATCTTAGTTAAGAATAATATATCAATACTGGGTCATGAATTACAAGTGTACCAAAGGAATGCAGTGTATTAATAAAAGTAGAAACTGTGTTCAAGAGAGAGAAGGTTGTATTGGAACTCTGTATTTTCCACATAATTTTTCTGTAAGCCTAAAGTTTTTCTTTAAAAAAAAAAAAGTCTATATTTAAAAATACATATGGTACGCTATCATTTTCTTTAAAAAGGAATGTGTAATGTGTGTGTCCATTGTTGAGGATGCATATTTACTTGCTTACATTTAAATATTTTTAGCCAGAAACCTTAAAAAGGATAGAAATTATTTATCTCAATATAATTAACTTTGGAGACTTTACTTCAGAATCATGTAGATATTTTACATAATTATGAAACAAAATTATAAAATTCTGTTTCTAAGTAAACAGAGTAGATATACTTTTTCATATTTGTCATGCTATCGACAACCAAAATTATGGACATTATATATAAAACAAGCATTAAGACTTTGAAAGAGAGAGAAGAAGGCAGACCAGCAAAAGACCTCAAGTCATAGGAAATCTGAATATTGGAAAAGCTTTCAACCCAGATATGCCAAAGTTGTTGTTGTTAAGTGCCATCGAGTCGGTTCCAACCCATAGCAACCCTTACAGGGTTTCCGAGGTTGTAAATCTTTATGGGAGTAGATAGCCTCATCTTTCTCCCATGGAGCAGCGGCTGGTAGTTTCAAACTGCTGACCTTAAGGCTCACAGCCCTATTCGTAATCACTATGCTACCAAAGCTCCTTTTAGCTGTGCCAATGGACACAGCTAAAACACCCTCTAGAAAAAAAAAAAAAACAAAAACTGCTCTATCTATTCAAGGGTCAAGGAAGGGATAGCAAGAGAGAAAATGTTCAGATAACAATCACTTTCCTCCAGCCAAATACCCCAGAAAAGAAATTCACCCTTCATCACCAGCAAGGTCCTATGAAAACCTAGACTTCCAGGCTTTAGTAGGCCCCCTGTCTCATCATCACCCAGGATGCTGTTAGAGAAGGACAAATAGGGAACTGAGAACTTCATCCCTGCTCAAGAAGCTCAACTGCTACCCACAGGGGTTGTAATGGGGTCCTCTTCCTCTCCAGACTTAGGTGACATCAGAGGAGGCCTAGAGAAGAATCAGGACTTTCGACATGACTCAGCAGTAAGGAACACTCTCTCCACAAAGCGTGGTGGCCACATAGGGAAAATAATGAGGTGTCTTCCTCTTTTCAGACATGGTGGTATAAGAAGAGGTCTACTGGAGAACCTGAACTTCTACCCTTCCCATAAAAAACAAGAAACAGATTGTACCAGGTATCAGTGCAGTTGAGGTGGAGAGTTTCGACTTCCATCCTTGGCGGTAACAAGGTACTGCCCTTTTAAACCAAGGAGTGGAATCAAATTACAAAATACAATATTTCATATAATCTAAAATTTTGTAACTTAACACCCAACAGGTACAGATTTCCATAGAAAGTAACTTGTAATATTAAGAACCAGGAATTTATTAAACTGAATAAGAAAAAAAAAGATATAACATAAAAATGATATAGATATTAGAATTACCTGATAAGGGTTTTAAAGCAATCATCATAAAAATGCTTAAACAAGCAAATAAAAACACATTGAAAAGAAATGTACTTATAAAATGTTTCAGCAAAGAAACAGTCTCCACAAAGAAATAGAACCAAAGGACATTTTAGAATTAAAACTTACAATAACACAAATCAAAAGTCAGTAAATTGGTGGGTTTCTGGCAAGATGGCAGACTAGGCAGACCCTATAAAGCAAAGATATGAGATGCCAAATGAAACTACACAGATGAAATCTTCAAACCCTGGACAGTAAGAGAAGTGAGAAGAAGCTGAGCAGGGAGAGCGAGAAAGAGAGACTGACTAGTGAATCGCTGGCCAGACATAGCAGGACCATTCTCTAATTACACCCAAAAGAGACAATTGGTGAGAGTCTAAGAACTAATCAACATACAATTGTCAATTAAATACAAATATGAGAACACTACAATGCCCTTCAGACAACACACAATTTTAGTTCAAAAGAAGAAACAAGAGAACGGTTCAAACAAATGACCAAGATGGAAAGCCAGAAAGTGTTTCTGAGGAAGAAAGGGTAATGGAACTAAATGAAAAAGAATTCAAAGGAATAATATTAAGTGCCTTCAAATGGTTGACAGAAAGATTAAAGAAAGCAAGGAGAATACAGAAAAAAAAAAAAAAAAAAAATTAGGAAAACAATACAAGACAAAATAAATGCAAAAAAAAAAAAAAAAAAAAAAAAACTTAGAAGAATTCAAGAAAACACTAAAAGAACAAATTTTGAAGCAATACTAACCCTGCAATTAGAACTCTATAAGATTAACAAAGGAGTAGATTTGAAGCAAAGGAGCCCAAATTAGCGAAATTGAAGATAAATTTCTCAATGCTAGTAAGCTAGAAGAACAATCAGAAAACAAGGAAAAGAAAAAATCTGAAGAAAGCCTAAGAGTTACGTGGGACATCATGAAGAGGAATAACGTGAGTGATTGAAATTCCAGAACAGGAAAAGTCAATAAAAAACACAAATAAAATTCTCAAAGAGTTGTTAAAAGAAAACTTTGATAGCATCATGAAAGATGAGAATATAAGCATATAAAAAGCAGAATAAACCCCCAAAAACATAGCTCTAAAAAGAAAATGACCAAGATATATCATAATCAAACTTTCCTAAACCAAAGACAAGAAAAGAATCCTGAGAGCAGCTCAGGACAAATGAAAATTACTTCAGGAAAACTATCTATTATGGCCCATCTAGCCAAATATCTCCATTTTATAATATATTGTAAATCCTACCTCTATGCCTGTAATCGGAGTCCTGCTGTGGCACTATAGGATAAGCACTTCACCAAAACTTCAGTCAGAACCACAAGGTTGTTATGGGTTGAAACCAACTCAGTGGCACTTAACAGTAACAGCAATGTCTATGATTATGGACCCATTTTGAAATGAGTTGCTAAGGAGTAAAGATTAAGGTGGCATTAAAGAGTAAAGATTACAGTGAATCTAAGTATTAAGAATGCTCCCCCTCCCCCAGGTAGAGGTTGTGACTTAAGTTACTACTCTTAGTTCCCCTTGGTGCCATGGTCTGACTCCAGTTTATAAAAAGAAAGCCTAAGAGTTATGTGGGACACCATGAAGAGGAATAAAATGAGTTAGTGGAAAAGTTTGCTCTCTTACCCTGGATCTTGAGTCTGGCTCATTATGTGTGACTTCTAGTTCATAGGACTTTTAGGCCCATCACCTGACCTGGTTCACCAGCTTCCACAGCCTCGTACATTAACAACCTGTCATCTGACCTGTTGCTTTGGGGTCTACAATTTCTGAGACTACATAAGTGAGTATATTCCTCCAGACTGATTTCTAAATTATTAATTTGGGACTTGCAAGCCTCCACAATTTCATGAGCCATTTCTTTAGAAAATTGTGAGTTTTATGAGATGTTGCAAAACCCTGCAACTTGAGGGAAGGGAGGAGTCGTGATTGATATAAAAGACTAGGTATGGGCATAACATGTTGTAGAAGTTGAACAGATGGGTTATCTTTTACCTCCAGCTTATAAGGACCGGCCTTATGTTGATTTTTATAAAAGAAACTATTCATGCAGTTACCTATGAAGGAGAACCAATAATAATAAGCTCTGACTTCTCAGCAGAAACCATGCAAGCAAGAAGACAATGGGAAGACATATTCAAAACTCTGAAAGAAAAAATTGCCAACCAATAATCATATACCCCGCAAAAGAATTTGTAATAACCAGACAAACTTTACAAAAAATACTACAGTGTGTTCTTTGAACTGAGAATGAAAAACAGCACAAAACAATCTGAGATTAGCATACATGACAATGCTACCTATAACTCAGTCCAGATAAAGTACTACTAAGAGTAAAATAAACCTGTAAGACTAAAAATAAGGGACAATTTATAATGACGTAAACTGTAACACCAAAAGAGGGAATAGTGTAGATATAGAACTTTAAAAAAAGCAAGAAGTTAAGTAGATTTCAAAATAAAGCAACTGTTTTAAACAGGGAAATATTAACAAATTACAGAATTGTTGTTTTTGTTGTTGTTAGGTGCCATCGAGCTGGTACC
>NW_006408694.1:3729000-3756175 GCF_000296735.1 Chrysochloris asiatica | reverse complement strand
CTTCTGGTCTTTGGTCTTTAGTGTTTAATATATCAAATCTGTTCTTCAGATGATCTCTTAATTCGGGTGGGATGTAGTCAAGGTCATATTTTGGCTCACATGGACTTGTTTTCATTTTCTTCAGCTTCAGTTTGAATTTTCATATGAGTAATTGATGGTCTGTTCCACAGTCTTCCCCGGCCTTGTTTTGACTGATGACTTGGAGCTTTTCCATCCTCTCTTTCTGCAGATGTAGTCAATTTGATTTCTATGTATTCTATCTGGTGTGGTCGATGTGTATAGTCTTCTCTTATGCTGTCTAAAGAAGAGATTTGAAATGAACATATCATTAGTTTTGCAGAGTTCTATTATGCATTCCTCAGCATCATTTCTATCACCAAAGCCATATTTTCCAACTACTGAACCTTCCTCTTTGCTCCCAACCTTTGAATTCCAATCACCAATAATGATCAATACATCTTGATTGCATGTTTGGTCAATTTCAGATTGAAGAAGTGGGTAGAATTCTTCTATTTCATACTTATTCGCTTTAGTGTTTGGTGCATAAATTTGAATAATAGTGGCATTCACTGGGCTTCCTTGTAGGCGCATGGATATTATCCTATCACAAATAGCGTTATACCTCATGACTGATCTGGATATGTTCTTTTTGATGATGAATGCAACACCATTCCTCTTCAATTTGTCATTTCCTGCATAGTAAACCATGTGGTCATCAGATTCAAAATGGCCAATACCAGTCCATTACAGCTCATTAATGCCAAAGATATCAATGTTTATGTGTTTCATTCCATTTCTGACAAATTCCAATTTTCCCAGATTCATAATTCATGCATTCCATGTTCTGATTTTCAATGGATGTTTACAGCTGTTTCTCTTCATTTTGAGTTGTGCCCCATCATCAAATAAAGGTCCCAAGGGATTTTCTCCCATGGGTTTTACTCCATTTGTGTCATCACAGTCAACTCTACTTTGAGGTGGCAGCTCTTCCTTAGTCGCATTTTGAGTGCCTTTCAACCTGAGGGTCTCATTTTCTGGCACTATATCTGACAGTGTTTCTCTGCTAGCCATAAGGTTTTCAGTGACTAAATATCCTAAAGTAGGTCATCACTCCCCTCAAAGAAAATGAATACAACTTCACATTAAAAAGAAAGAGAAAAATCAGAAAAATTTAGTAACATTAACACAACAGAAATGAAAAGAAAACCCACAAAGAAAATGAACTCAGTACAGAAAAGATTGTGGAATAATAAAAGAAACCAGGAGCACCACACACACACAATCACAGCAAAATGACATCAATTGATTTATAGCTATCAATAATTATACTGAATGTAAATGGATTAAATGTACAAATCAAGACAGTAGCTGAATGGATAAAAAAAAACAGGATTGCAGTCTTCAATATGCTATCTGTAAGAGAGAGATACATGCAAAAAAATGGAGACAGCATAAATACCCATCAACAGAAGAATGTTCAAACAAGATTTGGTACTACACACAATGGAATAGCATGCAGCTTTGAAGAATAAAATTCAGCCACTGAGAATCCTATGGAGCACAGTTCTTCTCTAACACACGTGGGGCTGCCATGAGTTTTAACAGGCTCAGTAGTGATTGGTTTAGGCTTTCTTTGGAAAAAGACAAGGATGTCACTGTCACTACTGTCATTCAACATAGCGCTGGAACTTCTAGCCAGCACAATAAGCAAGAGAAAGGAAAAGAAGCTAATACAGATTGGAAAGAAAGAATAAGACTTTCCCTATTTGTGGATGATATAATGGTTTACATAGACTATTCCAAGGACTGTAGCAAATAACACACAAACATAAAAAGTAAATTCAGTACATCACAATATACAAAATAATTTTACCAAAATCAATTGTATTACTATATACCAGCAATGGCCACATGGAAATAAAAATTTAAAACACAGTTCCATTAACCATTTCTTAAGAAAAAAATTAACTACTTTAGTGAAGTCTAATCAAATATATTTGTTGCTCTTATTAAGTGCTATCAAGTTGGTGCCAACTCATAGTGTTTCCAAGGAGGGACCGATGAATTTGAAGCGTATACCTTGCAATTCAAAGCGACCTTGCAATCCAGTGCTTTAGCCCATAGTGCCATACCAGGACTCCAATCAAATATATACAGGACTTTTAATGTTGAAAACTTTATAAAAAGTATTTATAAAAGTGATTTGTGCTACAAAATCATAGAACATTTTTCTTAATAAAAATGTGAAATGTGAAGATGTTGTTTCTCAGCATATCCTCCATTTAGGTCTAAATACATCTGAAGACAGTGTTTCTATCTCTTTAACCTTTCTCTTAAGAATGCTGTGTCCTTTCTTTGGTTTACACCTCATCAAAATGGCAGTTGGGCATCCTCAAGGGACTCAGATCCTGTTCCTTTGAAATCTTCTTTGTCTTTGTTGCTGTTGTTATGTGCCGTGGAGTCAGTACCAACTCATAGTGACCCTGTCCAGGGTTTCCAAGGCTGTTAATCTTAACGGAATCAGAACACCTCGTCTTTCCCTGTGCAGCAGCTGGTAGTTTCAAACCGCTGACCTTGCAGTTCGCAGCCCGATAGGGGAACAAAAAGAAGTGTGAAAGGACAAGATCATGGATTGGGGTAAAGTTTCACAAGGAAATTCTCCTAAGACAGCTCTTGTTACCCTCAAATAATGAGCAAGTACATTATCATGATGAAAAAAAAATTCCTCCATAAACTTTCCTGGCTTTTTTCTTACTAATGCAGTTTTCCATTTCATAAGATTTCATAAGCTCCCATGATTGTTCTGAGTCCTTCAAGAAAATCTATTAAAGTACTCCTTTACAAGCTCCCCCACCCCCAACAATCATCATAACTTTTGAGTTGACCTCTTCAGCTTGAATTTAACTGATCCTTTAAGAAGGTCACTGTTTTGCTTGAACCATTTTTGTCAAGGTACACTAATTAGACTAAGACAAGTGTCTTACAGAACTTGTCTCCACTGATCGTAGAGACATGTTCAAATATGCTTTGTTTGGAATAAGCATGTGCATGTATGAACTGGGAGCACGTAGCTCCATAGGATAAGCACTGGACTGCAAACCACAAGGTCAGCAGTTTGAGCCCACCAGGAAATCTGTGGGAGAAAGATGAGGCTTTCTGTCACCATAAAGATTTACAAACCTTGGTAATTCTATATAGGGTCACCATGAATTAGAACCAACTCAATGAACAACATGAACAGCAAGTATGAGCTGAAACCATAGTAGCATTACTTTTTGACTTGCCATCATTGAATAAATAAATAAATGAAAAAACATCACATGTATCCATTGAAAGACACAACAAAGATGTCAAATTTTCCAAATATGATGTACTGCTTTATAGCAATCTCTATCATTGTTAGGATTTATCAATTTAACAGTTATCATTGTTAGAATCCCAGTTAGGATTTTATGGAGATACAGACAAGAACACTATAAAATTTATATGGAAAAGTATGGTGCAGTGAACTACTTCATCTATCTCTTCTAGCCATAGTCTTTGTAACTCCCACCAAACGACTCTTTTCCTGAAGTGTCTGAGTAAGAGAATGTGCAAGAAAATACTAATAGGATGAGATGATTCAGTTGTGAATGATTTTTTAACAGAGCTAATTGTGATTGAGAAGCTCTGGTAACATAGTACTTGCGAGTAGGGCTGCAATTCTCCAGGTCAGCAGTTCGAAACTGCTAGAGGGGCTGTCAATGAAAGACGAGGTTTTCTGTTCCTTTACACTTTGGAGTCCTGGTGTGGCGCTGTTGGTTAATGTGCTGGACTGCAGAATCCACTTTGAAACAGCAAGTCTGTGGTTCAAGTTCACCAGCTGCTCCTTGGAAACCCTATACAGGGTCTCTATGGGTTGGAACCTGATTCGGCACTTACCAACAAAAACTATTGTGATTAGCTCTGGTAACATAGTGGTTATGAATCAGGCTGCTAACCTCAAGGTCAGCAGTTCGAAACTACCAGCTGTTCCACAGGAGAAAGATGAGGCTTTCTGCCCCTGTAAAGATTTACAGCCTCAGAAACCCTGTACAGGGCTGCTATGAGTCAGAACCGAGTCCATGCACATAATCATTACCAATTGTGATTGTGAAATCTTGGAACTCTAACATGGGTATAAAATAAGCTATCTCAGAAGCAGGGAGAGGATCTCACCACCATCAAGGAAAGCTAGGAGTGGGCCACATCCTTTGGACCCTAGATCCCTATGAATTGAACCTTCTCAACCCAGGGACAGAAAGCTGTGACACCAGAGAATTTGCACAAGCCCAGCAGCAGCAGAACAAAGAGCCAGAGCACAAGACAAAGCAGTGGCCTTCCCAACCCACTGAGCAGGAAAAACCGAGTGACTTTGGGCAGGAGGTTTGCTTGCAGAGTGGTGTGCCTCCGGGCACTTAATTGGGGGACCTAGGTTTGCTGACCCATGGAACTAGAGCTGAGCACCTTCAGGCTGAAGCTTATGGTGGAGTGGTGTATCTTGAGGGTAATTAGAAGATGCCTTAAAGAAGCTTGGTAATATTGGTCAGACTGAGAGAGGTCTGCCTATAGGCATGACTGAGGAGAGGCCACTGAGACTGAAAAAACTGTGCCCTGAGCATTTTCTGAATTTGAATTGTAACATTAACTTCCCTAATATGCCCATAAGGAATGCTGGTAGCATAGTAGATTACCAGCTGCTCTGCTAACTGCAAGGTCAGCAGTTCAAATCTACAAGCTACTCCACAGGAGAAAGATGAGATTTTATGCTCCTGTAAAGATTTACAGCCTTGGAAACCGTATACAAGGTCGCTATGAGTCAGCACTGACTCCATGACACACAATCACCACCACAATAAACCTCACAACTGTGAGTAGGTGTCTGAGTTCTCTGAGGCAATGAATCACTGAGCCCAGCTGAGACGTAGAGTGCATTGGGAGGGATGGTTTGGTGCCACATTTTAACAAAAAGCGAATTAATTATAATAGTTAAAACAAATCTGAAAAAAAAGAAAGAAAGAAAATGAGAGAACTCTCTCTAGCCAGTTGTTGTTGTTAAGTGCCGTCGAGTTGGTTCTGACTCAAAGCGACCCTGTATAGGGTTTCTGAAGAGCAGCTGGTGAATTTGAACTACCTACCTGTGGTTCACAGTCCAGTGCTGATCCTACAGCATCACACCAAGAGTCCTTATTAGCCCTGTAGAAATTGCACAAAATCCTACAACTGTATCAACTCTACTATGAGGAAGCAGCTCTTATTCGTTAGTATTATTTTGTGTGCCCTCCAACTAGAGGTGCTCATCCAGAGAAACAAAAGCAACTGATTTTTCACAAAGGGCAAAAGTAATTCAAAGGCTAGTCTTTTCAATCAATGTTGCTGGAGAAATCAACAAGAAAATGAACATTGTCCTAAATCTCACACGTTATACACAGGTTCACTCCAAATGAAATATAGATTTAAATGTAAAATAATAGCAAATTTAGAGAATAATACATGAGAAAATCTTTGGGAACTAGGACTTCATAAATAGTAATTTTTTACAACACAAAAGGTACAATTCCTAAAAGAAAAATGGATAAATTGGACTTTAAAAAATGTTCTCTGTGAACAATTCTATCAAGAGAATAAAAAGGTAAGCTATACTGGTAGAGAATATTTGTAGACCACATATCTGAAAAAAGAAAAAAACTCTCAAAACTCCACAGAAAAAAATAAAAACTTCAATTATAAATAAGTAAAAGACATGAAGAGAAATATCACTGAAGATCATATTCAAATAAGCTCAAGACACATAAGCATATGAAGGTATGTTAATCATTAGGCATTGTGGCTGATGTTCATCTCATAGTGACCCCTGTGATTGTGGTGGTGATTACATAAATCTACACATGTGATACAAAGCAGAACTATACACACACATTTTTATATGTATCAACATGAAATTTTGGTTTTGATATTGTATTCTATTTGCGTAAGTTCAAACCATTATGTAAAACTGAAGGGTACATGAAACTCCTCTGTATTATCTTTGTAATTTCCCAAGAATTTGTCTTTTTTTTTTTTAATTCTTTAAAACCAAAACTAAGGAAAAATATAAATTCTAAGAATTTAAAGCCAAGCAAAATAAATGAACTTAACCATATATCAAGTTGGTGCAGTAACCACATGTAGAGCAATTATCAAGGAACTTTACAATCAGTAATTGGACTGTGTATCCTTAGAAGGTATGTATCCTCACCACAAAAATTAGCATAATCAACATTTCCAGCTGTTTCCAATAATTATTTTGTTGGAGACAGTGCTATTATTTTTCTGAGACCATCCTTTGTGAATTGTGGAAAAAGCAAATGAGCTGTATTACATTAACTTATTTGAGGATTGTTCATTTTAGCTTGGGAGAAGAAAGAGATGCAAGATCAGCAAGGCTGAGTAAAAGCCCGTAGTTCTAAATCTGAACTGGAAAGAATCCTATTTTTCTTGGACATTATGTGTAGTACAAAGAAACAATGAGCAAGCCAGAAGCAGATGACTCCATTTTAGATTATGCTTTCCAAATACATTTTCCCAAATCAGGGAACCAGGGCTCATTATACAATTAAAGCAAAACACACAGAGACACACACAAACCAACTGTCACTGAGTCGATTCTGATTCATAGTGATCCTATATCGGGTTTCCAAGACTGCAAACCTTTACAGGAAGAGAGAGCCTCGCCTTTCAGCCACACAGTGGTGTTTGTATGAATCACCAATTTCATACAATTAGAAAAGTGAAAATGCGCGGTAAAGGTAGAATATGTTTTTGTACCAGAAAGCAAGAAACATGGCTACTGAAATCATGTCAAACTGACTCACAAAACACTCCAATTGCCTGAAGTTGGGATAAATTGAGCCTCAGTAATGATGAGAATTATGGTGATGCTAGCTAAAATAGATTGCTGCTGGTGCTTTTGTGACATAGAGTCGGATCTGACTCATAGTGACCCTAAGTTCCTGACTCATAGTTCCTAAGGCTGTAATCTTTACGGGAGCAGAAAGTTTCATCTTTCTCCTGTGAAGCTGCTGGTAAATTCAAACTACTGATCTTGTGGTTACTAGCCCAGCTCATAGTCCACTATGCTACCAGAGCTCCTGAAATAGATTAAACCTCTTTCCATCCACGAATTGATAATGATACTTTGGTCATGTCCATTAGATGTTAAGGAACCAATTCATTATTTTTTAAAATAGTAAATAAAAAAGAAATTAAGCATTTATTTTGTCTTTTCTGTATAATTTTACATCAGGGTAATGACATAATTGAAAAATGGCACTTTTCTTTATAGAAAAGTCTACTTATTAATTTGATTTTTTGTTGTTTGGTGCCTTTAAGTGAGTTCCAAATTACAGTGACACTGAACCACAGAACAAAACTCTGCCAGATCCTGTACCGTCCTCACATTTGTTGTTTGAGTCCATTGTTGCTGCCACTGCATCAATGCATCTCATTGAGTGTCTTCCTCTTTGGAGCTGGCCCTTCACTTTTCCAATGTCCTTCTCCAGGGACTGGTCCTTTCTAACAACATGCCCAAAATACAAGAGATAAAGTATCATCATCCTCACTTCTGAGGAGCATTCTGGGTGTACTTCTAAGACAGATTTGGTTTTCCTTCTGGCAGTCCATGGTACTTTCAATATTCTTGAAATCATAATTCAGATTCAGCTATTTTTTGATGGTCTTCCTTATTCATTGTCCAACTTTCACATGCATATAAAGTGATTGGGATTACCGTGGCTTAAATCAGGCACACATTAGTCCTCAAATTGATGTCTTTGCTTTTTAACACCTACAAGAAGACATTTTCAGTCTAGCTCATTAACTTGCATTACCACACCAAGACTCTCTGTATATATATATATAGTTGTTAAGTGTCATTGAATTGGTTTGGATTCATGTTGTTGTTGTTAAGTACAATGGAGTCGGTTCCGATTCATAGCGACCCTGCACAGGGTTTCCGAGGCTGCAAATCTTTACGGGAGCAGAAAGCCTCATGTTTCTACCATGGAACAGCTGGTAGTTTCAAACTGCCGACCTTGAGGTTAGCAGCCCGATTCATAACTACTACGCTACCAGAGCTCCTTTAGATATACAGTTAAGTGTCATTGACTTGGTTCTGACTCATAGTTACCCTTTATAGAGTTTCTGAAGCTTTCAAAAAATCTTTATGGGAGCAGAAAGCTTCATTTCTCTCCTATGGAGTCACTGGTGGGCTCAGGCTACAAACCTTGTTGTTCACAGCCCAGTGCTTATCATATGGAACCACCACATTCCATATATACATATATACATATGCCTTGGAGTCAATTCTGACCCATAGCAGCTCTCATTAGGGTTTCTTAGGCTGTTAATCTTTGCCAGAGCAAAAAGCCTCATCTTTCTCCAAGGAATGGCTGATGGGCTCAAACCACTGGCCTCATGGTTTGTAGTCTAGTGCTTATCCTACAGAGCCACAGCAGTCCTTTAAATATATATATTGGTGGTGATATGCTGTGGAGTCGGTTCCGACACACAATGAGTCTGCATAGGGTTTCCAAGGCTGTAAATCTTTTCAGGTACAGAAAGCCTCATCTTTCTCCTGAACACTGGCTAGTGATTTTTAACTGCTGACCCTGAGGTTAGCAGCTGGACTGTTAGAGTCCTGCTGTGGCACTACAGGATAATGCTCTAGACTGCAAGATTAGCAGCTCAAACTCACCAACTGTGCCTTGGAAACCCCATTCAGGGACACTATGGGCTGGAACTGACTCAGTGGCTCTTAACGACTATAACAACAGAATGCTCCTTGGAAGCCAGGATATTCAGACTTTGTCTCTCATACTTAGGACATATTATCAGGAGGAACCAGTCCCTGGACAAGGATATCATGCTTCATAAAGTGAAGGGATACAGAAAAAGAAGAAGATCCTCAACAAGATGGATTGACAAAGTAGCCACAGCAATGGACTCGGGCATAGCAAAGATTGTGAGGCTGGTGCAGAACCGGGCAGTGTTTTGTTCTGTTGTGCATAGGGTAACTATGAGTTAGTACCAACTCAATGGAGCCTCACAACCATAATATGTATATATATTATTGTTAAGTGCTATAGAGTTGGTTTCAACACATAGAGACCCTGTATAGGTTCTCTGAGGAACAACTGGTAAGTTTGAACCACCAACCTTGCAGTTCAAACCAAAATTGTGGTCCAGTGTTTTTCCTACAGCACCACACCAGTACTCCATATACACACACACACACATACATACATATGTTCACAGCAGCAACAAAAAATAACAGCTACTGAGGCCACTTGTATATGTTCACCCAAACATCTCATGGGATTTTGTTTCTTGGTTGGAGGTTTAGGATCGTTAGTTTCTTAGGATATCACAGATAATTGGCCTAATAGCATGTTAGGACTCTGGTCTACTTCCTACTTCATTGTATAGTGTCTGGTGTCTTAAAAGCTGGCAAACAGTCAACCAAGTTAGTCTTTTAAGCACATTGAGCACATCATTCTTAATAAAGTACAGAGTCACCAAAGAAGAGGAATGTCAAGTAAGTGAGATGAATTGACATAGTGGTGCAACAATGGGTTCAAACTTAGTAAGGATTGTGGGTATGGAGCAGGCAGGTCCAGGCAGTGTTTTGTCCTGTTGCACAGAGGATCACTGAGTCAGAACCAGCTCAACTGCATCCAATATCAACAACAAAAAGTTTAATTTGGTAAGTGTTTATTCCATTTGTATTATATTATATTAGATTGCATCCATAGGTATACTCACTGCCAAACCAAATCCACTACACTGACACTGAGTTGATTCTGATACATAGTGACCCTATCTAAGGTTTCTGAGGCTGCAAATCTTTATGGAAGCAGAAAGACTCCTCTTTCTCCTACTTCCTGCAGAGCAGCTCGTGGTGGGTTTGAACTACCAATCTTTTAGTTAGCATGTTGTTGCTGTTGTTGTTACATGTCATCAAGTCAGTTCTGACCCATTGCAACCTTGTATAGGGTTTCCGAGGAGCAGCTGGTGAGCTTGAGCCACTGACTTTGTGGCTCAAACCAACTTTACAATCCAGCACCTTAGCCCTCAGCACCAAATGCCTAACTCATAGAATAGAGGTTAGATTGCAACACTATATATATATATATATTTGTTTTATAAGAGAAAGGTGAAGTTTTCTGTGCTAGCAAAGATTTACAGTCTCAACAAATGCCACATCACTTAACAACAACAACATATGTATTGGCAACAACTGCTAAGGCTGCTTTTATACAATCAAACGTCTCATGGGTTTTGATGTCATGATTTCATGGGACATTCCAGTTAGTTGGCCTAATGGCATGTTTAGTGATTTCTGTTCTTGCTCATTGTTCACTACATATTGTGTAGTGCCTAGGACCTTAAAAGCTTGCAAGCAACCTTCCAAGGTACAACAACTGACCTCTATTAACCTGGAGCAATAGTTTTTAAGTGTTGGCAAGTCAGTTCCAACTCATAGAAATCCTATATAGGGTTTCTAAGACTTTAAATCTTCTTGGGAGCCAAAAACTTCTTTTTTGTCCTGTGGAGAGGTCAGTAGACTCAAACTGCAGACCTTGTGATTCATAGTCCAATGATTATTGTATGTAGCCACTGTGTTCCCTGGAGCAACAAAGAAGGAAAATCTGGACTAGAAAGAGGATACAGAATGCGTAACTAATTGCCTATGTGAAAACTGCCTTGTTTGCCATGAGATCGAAACTGGATGGTGCCCATCTACCATTACTGAGCATAATGCTTAAAGATTCCATAGAAGACTCTTGATCAAAAATAGCGAAAGGAAGAACAGAATTTCAAATTCTCAAAGACTCCAGACTTTCTGGTTTCATGGAGGCTAGGTGAGCCCCTGAAGCTACTGCCCTGAGAAACTTTAAACTCTAAACTAAAAATATCTTCTCAAGTTTTGTGGTCTTTTTTTTTTTTTTTTTTTTTTTACACCAAACAATAGTTTAGCTGAAATAATTTAGAATGTCTGCCTCAAGTTTTGTGCTTTTTAAAAGAACTATCTACATAGGATCAAATGTACAGCAGCAACTTGAAGTGTCAGATAGGAAATCAGAAGGGGGGGGGGTGAGGGCAGTGGTATTTTTCTAATGAAAGAGGAACAATTCCAAAAAGAGGATGAGAATGGTTGTACAATTTAAAGACTATAACCAATGTCGCTGAATTGCAAATGTAGAAATTGTTGAATTGGAATAAGTTCTGCTGAGAATATTTTCAACAACAATGATAAAATAAAATATATTTTTTAACAAAAAAAAAAAAACAAAGAAGACCATGATTACTAGGGATCCGGGAAAGAAAATGGAATTAACTACAGAGGGGCAGAAGGGAATTTTGGCAATGACTGAAATGTTTTGTATCATAACTCTGATAATTACACAATTCTGTATGTTTATCAGAAATCATCCAATTGTACACTTACTTGTTATTGTTGTTAGGTGCCATCGAGTTGGTACCGACTCATAGCAACCTTATATACAGCAGAATGATACACTGCCTGATTCTGGGCCAAACTCACTATTGTTGCCACACTTGAGTCCATCAATGCTGCCACTTGGCCAATCCATTTCGTTGGGGTCTTCCTCTTTTTCTCTGACCCTCCATCTTAACAAGCATGATATTCTTCTCCAGCAACTGGTCGGTCCCTCCTGACAATATGTCCACAGTATGAAAGACGAAGTTTGGCCATCTTAGTCTCTAAGGAGCACTCTGGCTGCACTTTTTGCAAAATGGATCTATTGGTTCTTTTGGCAGCCCATAGCACTTTCAATATTCTTCTCCAACACCATAACTCAAAAACATCAATTAATTTATGGTCTTCCTTATTCACTGTCAAGCTTTTGCATGCCTATGAGGTGATTGAAAATACCATGGCTTGGGTCAGGTGCACCTTAGTCCTCAAGCTGACATCTTTGCTCATCAACACTTTAAAAAGGTCTTGTGCAGCAGATTTGCCTAATGCAATACACTTACTTAAATTGGGTCAATTTTATTGCCTTAAATCTAATTTCGGTAAATATGATTCTTTTTTTTTTTTTTAAGTTCTTCTCAGGACCTCAGCCATGGTGATTTTCCCCTTGTAGGTAGCCCTCAGTTTTCCTTGGATCCTTGGCTTGTGATCTTCATGACATCAGTCCTCCCCAGCATGTACCCACATGTCTCTATGTCTAGGCTATTCTTTATAAGTGATCTTTGTATATGCTCAGAAGCAATTAGGTTTGGGTTTTGAGGTTTTTTTAAACCAACAGTCAATGGTATTTACCTCTATTCCTATTCCTTTTCTTTCTTTTTTTTTTTTTTTTTTTTTTGGATGTACACATACAAAACAGAAAATATATGGTTGTTAACATGCCCAAAGGACACATCTTGCAAGCCAGCTTCCTGTCCACAGGCACACAACTTTTCTCTGTCCATGGACCTAGAGTCTTCAGCTGCTCTGTCTCTCTATCTCTATGCCATCACCTCTGCCACTGTCTCTGCTAACGCCACTTTTTTTTTTTCCTGAGTGTTTTTGTTTGTTTTTTACGTTTTTATTGTGAATTGAGTGATAGTTTACAGGGAGAACATTGGTTTTACACTCATCATTTCATTGCAATGATTACAGTCTTCTCCGTTCATCATCATTCAATAGTATTTGCTTCTATTCCCTCTGTTTGTTTGGTTGGGTTTTTTTTTTTTTTTTGGGGGGGGGGAGGTGTATACAAAAACACTCAGGAATATATAATGATTTAAACAACCAAAGGGTATATTCTGCAAGCCTGCCTCCTAGCCACCACCACACAGCCTTTCTCTTTCCATGAGTCTAGAGTCCTCAGCTGCTCTGTCTTGCCATGTCCTTATCTCTGCCTCCATCTCTGGTGTTGCAGCTTCTCTGGATAGGGCTCCACATTCTGCTCATGCTTTTCTCCCTTGATGGTCCTAGGGTCTTCTGTTCCTGGACTGTAACATTAACTGCTCCACACTTTTTGTTACAAAACTTCTACCTTTACAGTTGTGACACTCACAATTAGTCATGCTAACAATTACTCACTATTGAGTCATAAGAATCTCCTTTCACCAGACCCGTCTAGACAAGATGAAAACTATTCAGTGGAGATTCTACCTTCCCCTGCACACTCTGAAACTAAACTCCCTCTTGAAAACTTGTAAGCCACATACTTCATGCCATTGTAGCCCCCCATTTTAGGTAGCCAATGTCTAAGTTGCCCATCCTTATCAACCCTGTATACAGTGGAAATAGGATTGATATTTGATGTGAAGACTCCTTCCCTCTAAGTTGGTATTTTGAGCTACTACATCCATAAGTATTAGTCAAATTCATCAAGATTTTTTTTATCTCCTTCTAGTTGAGATCTGATCATTCAAGCCACCAAGGCTAGGTTGAATGAGTACTATATACAAGTTTGGGCATTCTTGTGCATCTTCCCTTACTTCATATCAGCTGGATGCTTCTGTCACCACTTTTTTGGTTAGGTTCCATGCTCCACTCATGTTGTTCCCACTTGCTGGTCCTAGGGTCCTCTGTTACTATAATGTAAGATTAACTACTCCCCATTTTAGTTACACATTTTCTACATTTATAGTTGTGACAATCACAATTAGTCCTGATAGCAATTATACACAATTGAATTACAAAATCCTATCCCCATCTGCCCCCATCCCTTTCACCCGACCCATTTGGAAAAGGAAAACTATTCTATGGAGATTCTACCTTGCCCACCTCATTCTGATACTAAGCACATTCATGAAAGTTTGTAAGCCAGCCACTTTATGCCTCTATAGCCCCCATTTGTGATAGCCAATGAATTTCTAAGTTGCCCATTTCTATCAACCCAATGTACTGAAGAGGTAATCTTGATCCTTGGTATTAAGAGTCCTTCCATTTTCTGACTGCTGCTTCAATGAGCCCTCATTGGGAATCCAATTTAAATGAAATCTTTGACAACTTCAATATTTTTTCTGTTGATCATGATGTTGCTCATACTCTAGTTGAGGGGATTTTTGTTTCCTTTATGCTAAGGTGTAATCATACTGGTGGTCTCTGATCTTCACTAGTGAGTGCTTCAAGTCTTCTTTCTGTCTGCTAGCAGGGTTGTATCATCTGCATATAGCTGATTATTAATGAGTCTTCCTCCAATCCCGATGCTACATTTTTCTTCATATAGTTCAATTTCACAGATTATTTGCTCAGTATACAGATTGAGTAAGTATGTCCTGATACACACCTTTCCTGATTTTAAACCAAGCAGTATCTCTTTGTTCTGTGCCAGTGATTGCCTCTTGGTATATGTACAAACTCCACACTTAAGTGTTCTCAAGTTCTCATTCTTAGCAATATTATTTATGTATTTTCATAGTCAATAAAACATAAGTAAACATCTTTCTAGTATTCTTTTGGTCAAGATACATCTGATATCAGCAGTGATTCCTCTTAGTCCACAGTCTCTTCTGAATCCAGCTTGAATTCCTGACAGTTCATTGTCAATGTACTGCTGCAACCATTTTTGAATTGGCTTCAACAAAATGTTATTTGTGTGTGATATTATACTATAATTTCTGCATTCTGTTGTGCCACATTTCTTTGGAAAGGGCACAGATATGGATTTCTTCCAGTTTGTTTGGCAAGTAGCTGTCTTCCAAAATGCCTAACATAGACAAATGAGCTCCTCCAGTACTGCATTGGTTTGCTGCAACTTTTCTACTGCTATTAGATTAATTCCTGGAGTCTTGCTTTTCACCAATGCCTTCAGTATAGCTTGGGCTTCTTCCTTCAATATCATTGGTTTTTGAGTATATGTTACCTCCTGAAATGGTTGGATGTTGACCAATTTTTGGGGGTACATTCTGTACATTCCTTCCATATTATTTTGATGTTTCCTGCCTCATTCAGTATTTTGCCCCAGTATTAGGATTCCAACACATATTTTAGGGAACAAAATCAATTCAAAGTAAACAATAATATATAAAATCACTCCTCTTGACTAAGTGTGTTCTCATTTATTGTTGAATTAATTAGAAATCTAGAGGCAGATTGTTTCAGAGTGAACAGGAAGTCACATGTGCCCTGGAGCACACAGGCTAGTCCATCCATCACCACCCTCTTCCCATGGCTTGATGTATTTCAGTTTTGTCTAAGACAGAGCTGATACTCTCTAGCCTAGGAAATTGAGTTCAGGAAGTAGCTCAGAGCTAAATCCAGCTAGCTGTGGCTGACAATTGATTCAATCCTAACAAAGTGCTAACTCTCAATTACCTTGTGCATTCAGAAAATGATTTGCTCCCAACTTAGCTAACATTCCCCCTAGCAGTAAAAATGTTAAAGCTCATCAGCTGTGCCACTGGTACTTAGAGTCTGTGCTAGCTGAAGTGTACATTTAAAAGTCTCATGAGGAAATATCATTCAAAGAGCATTTAACCTACCAAATGTGTTCAAGCCCAAGGTTTCACTGTATTTTAATTATTCAGTTATTTAATTATTGAAAAACCTTATAAACAGAAAACGAATGCACAAGGGAATGGGAATGGACAACAGCTTCTAAATGGTGGTGGTGGAGTAGGTTCTGACTCATAGTGACTCTGCATAGAGTTTCAGAGGTTGTAGATCTTTACAGGAGCACAAAGTCTCATCTTTCTCACAAGGAATGACTGATAGGTTCAAACTGCTGACCTTGAGGTTAGCAGCCCAACTTGAATCACTACACTACCAGAACTCCTTTCTATCAAAATAGATTAAACTAACAAAAGTGTTATTTTTAGGGTAAATCATTTTAAAAGATTCTGTAGTTCAAATAACATTAGTGAAGCAAGCTTTTTCTTAAATGAAATATCTTTTTCTCCTCCAACAGACTTTGGGAAGAACATTCATAAAACTATAAATCCTTCTTTTGGGGATATAAATATACACAGCAGCAATAGCATGTGGCTACACAAACAAAATTAGCTTCAAAAACATAAATCAAACTGTCTTCAACTACAAAGAGATTAAGTGATTAATCAAGACACTGAGATCCTTCTTAGGTATTTATTATTATTACTATTATTTATACCTTGCCTGCTACAGAAAGGATTTAAGATAACCTGAAAAGTTGTATAAAATTCAAATTGAACTAGACAATATAAATCAAAACCGGAAGTAAAAGGAGAGAAAATAAATTCCAGACATAGAATGGCGATAAGAAAAAAGCTAAAATATGAATAAGTATTCATGAAGGGAATCATAACTTATATTCTTTGGCTCCATTGTTGTCAGAAAATGTTACAACAAACTACAAAAAAAAAACAACCTAGTTCCATCAAGTTGATTACAGCTCATAGTGACTCTAAATGGACTCTCCTAGGCTCTAAATATTTCAGGAGCACAGGCTCATCTGTCTCCCACAGAGCAGCTAGTGGGTTTAAACTGCCAGCCTTCTGGCTAGCAGTCTGGTGCTTATCCTACAGTGCCATCAGGACAGAGCTTGTCTTTTCTGTTTGCATGATGTCCAGTGAATGAACCATTGAGGAAGTACAAGAGAAGAGAGACTTGAGGACAGCTTGTGGAGAAGTACTGACAGAAACTTATTAGTAATTAATCAACAAAAAGGTTAAATACCTGCTCTCACAAGTCACTGTATTAGACTTAAATGCTATAAGGAAGGTAATACAAAGAATATGAAAAAAGGCATAAATTGGGGTATAGTTTTTGACAATAGATTCTTGAAGATGACACCAAAAGAATTATAAACAGAAGACAAAATAAACAAATTAGATATCATCAAAATTAAAATCATGTTTCCATCAAGGGACTTTATCAAAAAAGTAAAGAGATAGCTTATTGGAAGGAAAAATAGGTAACCATATACCAGATAAGGGCTTGGTTTCCAGATATATAAAGAATACTACAACTCAACAACAGAAAAATAAATCATCAAAAAATGGGCATAGGAATTAAATAGGCATTTCACCAAAGAAAATACACAAATGTCCAAGAAGCACATGAAAATATATTCAATGTCATCAGTCGAAATGAACATACAAACCAAAAATAACAGATACCATTTTATTACTAATCAGATGACAATGGTAAAAAAAAAAGAAAACAACAAACCTTGACAAGACATTGCTGGTGGGATTACAAAATGGTACACCTGCTGTGAGAAATAGTTGGACAATTACTCAAAAAGTTAAACATAGAATGGCCACATTGCTGTTGTTAAGTGCCATTGAATCAGTTCCAATTCATAGCAATTGCTGCATAGAGTTTCCAATCTTGAGGTTCAAACCAATCTTGTGGTTCAGTACCTATCCTACAGTACCACACCAGGACTCCATGACTCAGCAATTCCACACCTACGTATGTGCCCAAAGGCATTCAAAGCAGAGATAGAAACAGACTTATAAAATAACGATCATTGCAGCACTATTAAAAGTATTCAAAAGTAAAAAACAGCCTAAATGTCCAGCAACAGATAAATGGTGAATTTGCACTTCCAACCTTGCAATTAGCAGTCCAGCACTTATCCTACAGTGCCACACCAGGACACTTTCTCATATGTTTAACAGTTAGTCAAAAATTACCCACATTCTGAATGCAGAATTTATTTTACTGAACTTTTAGAAAATACAAATACATCACTTTTCAACATAATTTCCTTGCTTTTCAATATACTTTGTCCATATATCAAAAAGTTTTTGTATTTCCTTACTAAAAAAAAAAAAGTTTTAGGCTGAGCTAAGAATCATGAATGCACCACTATCTTCACTTCATCTTTGTCCTCCAAGGACTGACATCAGGGGACCAAACAGGTGTAAGTCCAATGGAGCAAGATAAGTACTATAGAGTGGATCCTTTAAAACCTCAAAATGAAGTTTTGCAGATTGTCAACAGTGTGGGCAGAGGTGTGTGGATGTGCATTGTCATGCAAGATCACAATGCCCTTGCATAGCAGTCTTCTACATTTAATCCGAAGTTTAGGCTTCAGATCTTCAGTGAGCATCTCACTGTAACAAGCACTGTTGATTGTTGAACGTTTTTCCTGACTACGTTCTAATACTGGCCCTTGAGATTCCCAGAAAACTGTAGGCCTCAATTTTCCAGCTGATGGTTGACTTTTTAATTTTTTTTAGTCAGCAATTGAGGATATTTCCATTCCATACTCTTCGTTTACTCTCAGGTTCATAGTGATGAATCCAAGTCTCATTAGCAGTAATGATATTTTTTAAGAAAATTTTATCCCTCCTTCGAGGATCAGTCCAAATTTTGTTTGCAACTGTCCAAACACTGCTGTTTATG
Source organism: Chrysochloris asiatica (assembly GCF_000296735.1). Lineage (NCBI taxonomy): Eukaryota > Metazoa > Chordata > Mammalia > Afrosoricida > Chrysochloridae > Chrysochloris > Chrysochloris asiatica. The sequence continues at coordinate 3,737,820 of NW_006408694.1, read as the reverse complement.
CTCTTCCATGAGTTATATTGTTACCCATCTCATGCAAACTTTTTGAAACCCAAATCTGTTGTTGATTATTTCATAGGCAGAGCTGTGGCTTATTTGCAAATTATTTGGGGCATAATCCACTGTTACCACTCTATTCAACAGAATCATTTCATAGGCATGCTCAGTATTGTCATCAGCTGGAGATATGGAAATATGGATGGGCATTTTAATATAACCATAGTACAGATAATTTTTGACTCAACCTGGTCATTTATCACAATTTTTTAAAGGTCACACCAGGACACTTTCTTATATGTACAACAGTGAGTCAAAAATTAATATAAAAACCAGTGAACCCATTAGTCTGCTACAGAGTGATAGTTCATCTACCTAAGACTTATAATTCTTTAATCGTGTATTGGTGATTTCTCACAGTGTTGATCATTTTTCTTCCTAATCCTAGAAAAAGAAAAAGTGTTCAACTTGATCACCAGAAATTCATGATACAATCTCAGCTCATATATTCTTAGCAATATTTAGTAAGACTTATGTTGGCAGACATGGTCATAATTTTATCCTAAAGCAGACAACCTGAATTTATCATGTCATCCTCTTCCTGAAAAGCTTTATAAAGCCTTAAGTGGAATCCATCAAAATATATTTTTTTATGATTTCTTACACTTTTTTTCATATGGCTGCATTACACCCCTTCAAAAAAAATCTAGCTTATTTATGATCTCTGTTTATGAATGCAGCAACCACCTGGGGGGAAAAAAATCCTACTATTGCCATGGTGATCACAAATTAGGTAGTCATTGCACCAGAAATCTCATTCACTTGAAAATTGAAGTCCCAAAGTGACAATAAGCTGAGAAAACTGTTAAATTAAGTTGAATAAAGAGGAAGTTGTGAAATCTAAGACATGGCAAGGTGCATAGATTGGAAAGCAGAGTCAATTTACTTGAATTCAAGTCACAGATAGGATGGACATATTCAGAGGAATCTAATGTTAGAAACCAGATAACTTCCACAGTTCAAAAATACAACTGCAATTAAAAAAATAATAATAATAAAAGGTACAACTTCTAGAAAAATGATTAAAGACAGAGATACTCTAGCAAGACAACGAAGTTCATCTTACATCAAATTGATGTTTGATTACATGATATTATTTCCAAAATTAGAAGAATGCCTGGGTGATGCAAATGATTAACTTTCTAAATTAGTATCCAAGAGGTTAGATGTTCAAATCTGCTGAAAGTTTCTTCAGAAAAAAAGGTCTGACAATCTACTTCTTCAAAATCAGCCATTGAAAACCGTGTGGAGTACAGTTCTACTCTGACACACCTGGGATCACCATAATTCAGAGTCATTTGATGGCAACTGTTTGGTCTTACTTAATATATGTAATATATGTGATTGCTATGGTATATTGATTTAAATATAATTGACTTCAAATTAAGAGGCCTTTATACCTAGCCAGCCATAGTAAACAGTATGAATGGTGCTCCTCAGAGGTGAATGACATGGTAGCCCTTTCTGCCAGCACATCTTTTTCAAATGTGTGGTAGATTCCTTGATGCCCTACTCTTGTCACATAACTCCCACTTTCTTAGTCAAAGATAATTGGCTATGGCTGAGGGTAGGAAAATAAGAATTGTCAGGTGGTTAAACAGTAAAATGCATACTTGGGAGCTGCTGGTGACCTCTTCCAATCATCATGTCAATTGAAAGTCAGTGAAGGTTACTCATAATTAAACACATTGAAACAGATATAGAAACAAAAGAAAGTAAGAGGTAGAAAGAAACTTCGTGCTATCCCAACAATCTTCCAGTTCCCTGTTTCAGTATTTCCTGAGAATTAACCAGATTCCTGTGATTGTGTCTTATAAGTCATATTCATGTCCTTATAAGGATGCCTAGGAGATGCCCAAATGATATGCAAGTTCTTTCTTCAGTCCTTGTCAACTTTATCTTGTTATAAAGTCATCATTTCTTTCTCATTCTTCTTCTTTTTCCTTTAGAGAAATTCCATTAAATTCGCATTTTCCATGACCTGTTATCATCTCATGATGGTGTCTATGTAACAGAATATATGACATTTCCCTTAGATATTTGGTTGGTTGTCTAGTTAAAGCTCCATTTCTTAGTGTCTGGTCACCGAAATTGACTCCCTGACATTTCTTAATAAAAATAATAATCTAAGTTTCTATGTTTGATCACTTACTATGTTCCAAATCTACACTGTTTTAAGTAATTTCTGTTCATCAACTTATTCATTCATCAGTTCTAATAATAATCCTATTGGGTTGTTGTGGTTGTTGTTGTTGTTAAGTGCCAACTCATAGCAACCCTGTACAGATTATCTAAGGAGCAACTGGTGGGTTTGAACTGCTGGCCTTGTGGTTTGAAGTCTAGTGCTTATCTTACAATGGCACACCAGGAGTCCTATTGGGTAGGTCTCCATTTTAAGTTGGAAAAAGTAAGGAAGTGAGTGGTTACATTGTTTTCTGAAGATTATGCAAAAATTAGTAATGAAGCAGGAATTTGATTCCAGACAGTCCAGTTACAGAGTTTGAATTCACTACCAGTGGGCACTTAACAACAACAGCAACAACCAGTGGGTAACATAGCTTCTCCAGCAGATTCAAGCTCACTTATATACCAAAAGGTAGCTAGTAGATACCTTCTCTGTTGGTTTTGAAGACTATTCCTGGGTTTTGGAATAACAGCTTTAGGTAGTTTCTGCCATCTTCAGGGTTGCATACAAAGAGACATAAACACCACCTCCTCACCCATCCCACACGAGCACACACACCTTAACATCTAGCTAGAATTGACTTGATGACATCAGCTTGAAGAAGCCAAGACAAGTGAAGTTAGGGCTAATTTAAGCAATAAGCTTGTAGCAAACCCTATACAGGGTCGCTATGGGTCAGAATTGACTCAACAGCACTTAACAACAACAACAAATCAGTGGAGAGAGCTAACTAACAGTTCAATATTCACCATTTTAACTGAACCAGTTTTCATTACATTAATAATTGAGCTGTATTTGTTGTTGTTGCTCAGTGCCATCAAGTTAGTTCTGACTGCTAGCAACCCTTATAGGGTTTCCCAGGAACAGCTGGTAAACTTGAACCACCGACCTTGCAATTCAAACCGCCCTTACAATCCAGCGCATTAACCTGCAGTGCCACACAGAAATTCAATAAATGGGCTAGACCTTGAAAAATTAATAGAATTTGAAGTGCTTTTTGTTTTTTTGTTTTTAAATGAGTGCCAGTCCTATCTCAGTAAAGCCTCTTGCTTCCAGATTAGGGTTGCCAGTATTTGAGCTTTATCTCCATGGGAGATAAGTTCACTGCCTAGTAGCTGTGCCTGTATGTGCACACATCTGTGAAAGTGGCTACATTTAATTGTAACTCACAGTTAAAGATCTAAATTTAAAATAGACCAGAACCATAGAAGCATGCTGCTCCTTGGAAACCCTACACAGGTTGCTATGAGTTGGAACAGACTCGATGGCACTTAACAACAACAACAAAAATAGAAGCTTAGAAATATTTGGTTTACAGCAAAAAATATAAAATAGGTAAGGGGAAATTGAACTCTTGACAGAAAAGTGTAATGCTTTTTTCTAAGAAATGTTGGAAAGAAGCAGTTTCCTTCAAATATAGCCCTTTCTCTACCATTATAACCAGTATAGAAAGACCTCCAATTTCTCTTTTATGTTAAAGTTGTTGAGATGCTAATTCCCATATCATGTGCAATCTTAAAAATAAGAACAAAGATATTTATCATCCACAAAACTATCTAATCTCTTTGGTCCTATGTGCAGACACAGACAGTCAGTGAAAGAAATGAAGTGAATGATAGCTGTTATTTATCCTCAGTGTTCCTCAGTGTATCCTCAGTGTTCCTATTTCACAAACATTATTTAAGTGGCAAATCAACAATACAGTGGAAAGAATTCAGACTGAGAGTCAAGAAATTTAGACTTTTGGTTTTGAGTCTAACATTTCAAATTAATGTGGATTTTAGAAAAAACTTCACCAATATATACCGCAAAAGACTGGAGCTCAATTATCTCAGAGATTTCCCTACAAGGAAATTCAAATGTTGACCTGAAATTACTTGTCAAAGATAAAGGCAATGGGGTATAAAGTTACAAACCTAGATGAGACTTGTTAAGTTTCTTATTTACTACTACCTTTGCTATGTAAGCACCTCAACATTAACTTCTTGTTCTACAAATTGGAAGTAACATTAACAGTAATAATGATAATTTATTATTATAAGAAGAGACACAGGCCAGAGGTGTTGTCACAGCACCATCCCAGAAAAATGGTCATCACAAGGCAAAACTTTAAGACTACAGAGTGATGAATGAGTGCTTGTTAGAAATGGAAGCCTTGCAGATAAACAAGGAGGAGTGAAATGGGCCAATGAGGAGTAAAAATGGGAGATGAGGAGACTGCAAAGAGGATGGGAGCAGAGAGCATCAAACCAGAACCTGAACTTAAACTTGAGCTAGCTCACTTCAGAATAGAACAAATATTTTTCATTATCGAAGAAAGCTGAGTAGTGAAAAATATAAATATCTTGTCTAGTATAAGCCAAAAAATTATTAAAATGAACGGATAAGTGAAAGTAAAAGTTACTCTCGATCTTTAGTGAACAAACCTACTACAGCACACCTGACACATTGTTTTCTAAAGTCATGGTTTCCTAGATATTTGCATTCAGGACACATGTCCTGAATCAACTCAGTTGCCTGTTAAACTGGGTCCTGCCCTGACCTTTGAGCAGAATTCCTAAAGTGGTACAGACATTTTAAATCTGTTTCCTAGAGGATTCTAGTGCTCACTATAATTTGGCAGCCACTGGTAGAAAATGTAAGACATGATTAATGAGTCTCTGATGGCCAAAGATTTCCAATAGTCCCTGTCGCCTTTGAGGCTTCCTGTCACCCTTGAGAATTAACAAGTATTTCTGTAGACGAACGTGTGTCTGAGGTTTTCCTCTAAGTGTACAAGGTAGTAGAAACCAATTGACCCAGGAAGTTCTATCTGTGAACGTGTCTGAAAGAATTTGGACCATTTTCTAGATCTTTAAAGTAGAGTTTGTTAAGTCTATTTGAATGGGAAATAAAAGTCTCTTTGATAAGTGGTCTTGGGACAAGAAGAGTTCCACAAGCAAAAGCATGAAAAAAAGGATCCACACCTCACATCATCTACAAAAACAAGCTCAAAATTAGAATTAAAGACCTAAATGTGAAAACTAAAACAGTAAAATTCTTAGAAGAAAACATAGGGGCAAGACTAGTAAATCTAAGTTTTAAAAATTGACTAGCATGATAATATTTGCAATATTGGGCTCAAGCATAACAGCAATTGAAAGGATGGTGCCGGATGGGGCAAGGTTTCCTTCGTTGTGCATAGGGTCACTATAAGTCAGAACTACTCAACAGCACCTAACAATATGATAATAAAGGCACAAACATCAAAAGACAAAACAAATAAATGGGACCTCATAAAAATGAAAACTTTTGTATATCAAAACACTTTAATAAAAAAGTGAAAAGAAGCTACTAACTGGGAGAATATTTTCTGAAACCATGTGTCTGATAAGAATATAATATATATAAAAGTTTGGCAACTTAAAACAAAAAGTAGGTAAACTAATCTTAACTTGGCAAAGAAGACATCCAAAGGTCTATCAAAGACATGAAAAGATGCACAACATTAATAATCGTCAGAGATACAAATCAAAACCATAATGTGATGTTATTTCACTCCCACTAGGATGTCTAAGATTAAAAACACACACACAAAAGTTTTAAATGTTGAGGATGTGAGGAAACTGGAACCCTTATCCATTGCTGATATAAATGTAAAATGGTATTGGTGTTATGGGAAATAGTAGGGTGGTTCCTCAAAATACTAAAAATATGATTGCCACATGACTCAGTAATTAAACTTCTAGGATTATACCCCAAAGACTTTAAAGCAAAAACTCAAGCAGAGACTTGTACATCAAAGTTCATTACAGTGCTATTCACAATAGCCCAAAGGTGGAAACAGCCTAAATGCCCATCAACAGATGAATGGACAAACAAAATGTGTTACATATATATAATGAAATATTATTCATCCAGTAAGAGAAGTAAGGAGTCCTGGTGTAGTGCTGTAAGATAAGCAATGGAATGCAAGTTCAGTGGTTCAAACTCACCAGTCGCTCCTCAGAAACCCTATACAGGGTCGTTATGAGTTAGAACCAATTCAACAGTACTTAACAATGACAAAATAAGAGAAATTAAGTTTTGATATATGCCACAATATGGATGGAGCTGGAAGACATTACACTAAGTGAAATAAGTCAGTCACAAAATAACAAGTGTTGTAGACCTCGTTTATATTTAAAGGTAAGAACAGAAAAATATATAAAGACCAAAGTTTATGAATGGTTACCAGGAGTGAGGGGGAGGGGAAAAGGAGTAGTCATTTTTTATGAAGTACTAAGCTTCAGTTTACAGTGATGGAAAAAATCACATTGATTAAGATTAGGGTTGCACAGCCAATTTACATAATTATTGTTGTGAAGTGATGTCAAGTCAGTTCCAACTCATAGTGACCCTCTCTGTAGGGTCTCTGAGGAGCAGCTGGTAGGTCTGAACTGCCAACTTGTGGTCAGCAATCCAGTGTTTATTCTACAAAGCCATACCAGGACTCCATAATACGAAGGTGAGTCAAAAATTATTCTCACTAAAGTTGTAGAATTTATTTTAATCAACTTTAAGAAAAGAAAAATACATCATTTTTCAACATAATCTCCTTGCTTTTCAATATACTTTGCTCATCAATCAACAAGCTTTCGTATTTCCTTATTAAAAAGTGTTTTAGGCTGAGCTGTGAGTCATGAATGCACCACTATCTTCACTTCTTCATCACATGTGAATCTTCATCCTACTGATTTCAAGAGACCAAAAAGGTGAAAGTCCAGTGGAGCAAGACCAGGACTACAATGAGGAAGCTTTAACACCTCAAAATGAAGTTTTGCAGAGTGTCTACAGTATGGGCAGAGATATGTATATGGACATGCATTGTCATGCAAAGTAATAATGCCCTTGGATAGCAGCCTTCTGCATTTAATCTGAAATTTAAGCCTAAATTATTCACTGTAACAAGCACTGTTGATTGTTGAATGTTTTTCCTGATTGTGTTCCAGTACTAGCCCTTGAGATTCCCAGAAAACTGTAAACCTAAATTTTCTAACTGATGGTTACCTTCTGAACTTTTTCTTGGTCAGTGATTAAGGATGTTTCCATTCCATACTCTGCCATTTACTCTCAGGTTCATAATGATGAATCCATGCCTCAAGTATCAGTACAAATTTTGTTTTCACACAGGCAAACATTTCTGTTTATGCTCTTCCATGAGTTGTTTCAGTATCCATCTTGTGCAAACTTTCAAAACCCAAGTGTGTGGTTAGTCATTTCATAGGCAGAGCTATGGCTGATTTACAAATGATTTGCCACATAATCCATGGTTATTTATCTATTTGACAGAATCATTTCACCTGCTTCCTCAGTGTTTTCATCAGCCATGCAAGTGGAAGGGCATTTTAACATAACCAGATATCAGATCATTTCTGATTCACCTGTAAAAATTGAACTTTGCAAAGTTCTGTGATAAATACATAACTATATTTAAACAGCAACAACAACCAAAGAACTGAGGCTGCTTATGTAAAACTAAACACTTCATAGGATTTGACCCTTTGGTTTGAAGATTAAGACCATGATTTAATCATACATTCCAGATAACTGGACCAATATTGTGCTTAATGCTTCTGTTCCACCTTCTAGTTTGTTGTGTACTCTGGGGATCTTAAAAGTATTTATAAGTGGTCATCTGATATATAAAAGTTGGTCTCTATTCACCTGCTGTGGTGCTGTGAGTTAATGTGCCAAACTGCAAAGCCGTTTGAACTGCAATATCAGCAGTTCAAGCTCACCAGCTGCTCCTCGGAAACCCTACACATGGTCACTATGGGTAGGAACTAACTGAACGGCACTTCACAGCAACAACAACATTCACCTGCAGCTGCAGTGGAAGGAGAGTCAGTAATAGGAAGAGGAAATGGAATGTGTAGCTTGATTGCCTACGTGAACAACTGCTCCTTTTGCCAAGAGACCAGAAGAACTGGATAGTGCCCAGTAACCATTACAAATATTTTTATCAAAGTTTCTATATTAGAATCTTTGATCAAAAGCAATAAATACAGAACAAAATTTCAAATTTCCATGGAATCCAGACTTTCTGAAGCCATGAAGTTTGGATGAACCTCCAAAAGTTTGGATGAACCTCCAAAACTATTGTCTAAAATGACTTTTAAACATTTAATCTTAAGTCGTATACCAAAAATATCTTCTGAAATAATCTTAAAACCAACCAGTAGTTTAGATTAACTAGTAAAGAATATCTTGAGCATTGTGTTCTTTTAATATCAAGCTTTTTGGGATCAAAGGAGCTCTGCTGGCCAGTAGTTACTACTTAGCAGCTGTTTGGTCAGTGGTTCACATCCACCAGCCATTCTGCTTTTGTAAAAATTTACAGTCTTGAAAATCTGCCCTATTATGTTCATTATAATTCATAATCAATTTGACAGCAGAAGTTTTGGTTTACTGTAATCTAATTGACAACAGTATCGAATCGGGCTGTGAACCGTAAGGTCAGCGGTTCGAAACTACCAGCTGCTCCGCGGGAGAAAGATGAAGCTTTCTACTCCCGTAAGGATTTACACCCTCGGAAACCCTGTACAGGGTCGCTATGGGTC
>NW_006408694.1:3722156-3724655 GCF_000296735.1 Chrysochloris asiatica | reverse complement strand
ACTTCTTTTCTAAATCCTACTTAATATTTTATACCTTCAAAAAAGCATTGGGGAGTTACTCAGAGTTACCTAACATCAATTTCTCCTACAGAGTAAATGGGAAGATCATTCTGGAATAACCAAAGAAAGGAGCTTGCAAAAAATTTAAGATCAGTTTAGAAAATGTGTTATCAAATAGAAGACCTTGTTGTTTTCTAATGAGCTGCAGTAAACAAGTGACTACTAGTAGCAACTAATTATGCAAAACCATCTTTGGACAAGTTGATGTGTTTGTCTTTCATACTAAAGTTCATACACCAAGTTCAGACACAAGAACAGATACGAACTAGTCAACCTCTCCAATATGTTTTATATCTTATGGATATAATTCTTACTCCAAGTTTTAAGATTGAAAATCCAGCCTAGAATTGAGTCAATTTAAGTTCTTAAACCCCAATATCCCAAAATCGTGCTACTTAGAGAAGAATAAAACTGATTAATTTTTTATGAGAAACATATTATTAGAAATCATTAAGATCATTTTAAACCTATCTTTGGAACATATTAATTATCCTCACTAATTTATGTAATGTCATATTTTATTCCAATCTTATAGAAGACAGATACTTACATTAGTTTTTCGTTACAGAGAAGTGATTTCAAATGAACTCAACAGCCCAAGTAATGCGATGTAGGTAATGACATGGAAAATCCAAGATAACAAGTTATTTTTTAATCTGTTCGTGTGATGATCTGTAAATTTAACTGAGATATATTCAAGGTCTGGGGTCCTAATGTGATGCTGTAGGATAAACATTGGTCTGCTAACCACAAGGTTTGCAGTTCAAACCCACCAGTTGCTCCTTAGAAACTCTATACAGGGTTGTTATGAATGTAACCAATTCTACAGAACTTAGCAACAGCAACAATATTCAAGGTTATATTTTGCTTCTCATTTTGTTGTTGTTGTTAAGTGCCATCAAATCGATTCCAACCCATAGCGACCCTGGATAGGGTTTCCAAGGAGCAGCTGGTGAGCTTGAACCGCCAACCTTGCAGTTCAAGCGATTTTGCAGTCTGGCACATTACCCCACAGCACCACACCAGGATTCCTTGGTTCTCATGGACTTGTTTTAATTTTCTTCAGCATCAACTCGAACTTGCATATGCGCAATTCTTGGTTTGTTTCACAGTCTGTCCCTAGCCTTGTTTTGTATGATGATATTGAGGTTTTCTACTGTCTCTTCCCACAGATGTAATCAGTTTGATTCCTATGTATGCCATCTGATGAGGTCCATATGTATAGTTGCCTTTTATGTTGTTTTAAAAAGGTATTTGCAATGGATAAGTTATTGGTCTTGCAAAATTCTATCATGGGATCTCCAGCACCATTTCTAACACCAACACCATATTTTCTATCTACTAATCCTTCCTCTTTGTTTCCAGCTTTTGAATTCCATCACCAGTAATTATCAATGCATCTTGATAACATTTGAATCAATTTTCATCATTGGCTATAGTGGTTGAAGCATAATTTTAATTTTAAATAATAACAGTAAATATCAATTTACTGTTCTTCCTTGTAGGCATATGGATATACTATCACAGGTGGTTTCATACGATAAGCACTGGAATACTACCCCAAAAGTCAGTGGTCTGAGCCCATCAGTTGCTCTGTGGGAGAAAGATGAGGGTTTCTGCTCCTAAAAAGAATTAAAGCCTCTGAAAGCCCATACAGGGTCACTATGAGTCGGAACCAAATCGATAGCACTTAACAACAATATCACAGAACATACTGTATTTCTGTATAGATCTTGAAATGCTCTTTTGATGATTGATGATGAATGTGACACCATTCCTCTTTAATATGTAATTTCCAGCATAGTATTTTGAGTGTTGTCTAACCTGAGGGGCTTCTGGGTGGAAGCAAACCTCCAAACTTTCCGTCAGTAGTAGAATACATTAACTGTTAGCACACTACCCAGGGACTCCTTGGCATCATGTGATATATGTAAGTTAGTAGTTTTGAATAGTACCCAAAAAAGCACATAACATTGCATTTTATAATGTGAACTCACCTATATTCATGACCTCAGCTTCTAAGCCATATGTTGTTTCAACTCTTAAGAAGGGATTTGATTTTATCTCTGTTTGTTTATCACTTTGCATATCTTGATGTGGGGCTAACCCTGCCCTCTCTCATCGGTGAAGAAGGTTTAAAAAACTAAAGCTCTACTTTTGAGGATTTTGCAGGAAAATGCTACTTGGAGTTACTTTTTAAAGAAAAATGTCAGCAAACAATGACTTTGGAGACAATTTGTTAAAGTTTAGGATTATACACAGCTTTTCCCTCAGAGATGTTAAAGAAAGATGGTAAAGAAGACTGCCTCTACACTATGCCATAGCACAAATTCTACAAGTAGGTGTGTGAGTGTGTGTGTGTGTGTGTGTGTGCGTGTGTGCTATGCGCCATGGAGTCGGTTCTGACTCATAGGGACCCTGTACAGGGTTTCCGAGGCT
>NW_006408694.1:3691155-3722056 GCF_000296735.1 Chrysochloris asiatica | reverse complement strand
TAACCACTACACTACCAGAAGCTATGAGAAGATTCTCATAGTTCCAAATTCTAGGAGTCAAAATTCAGGGTATGGTTCTAGGGTGAGGCCCTTTCTTGTCAATATTAGCTTCTAATAGCTACCAGCAATCCTTGTAGACACATCTGTCTCCATTGTTTGTTTTCCCCTTCTTCCCATGTGTCTCTGTGTCTGTTCCTTTCTTTTTACAACTCAGAAGGGATTTGATTTAGAACCCACCCTACTTGGTTAGGACTTCGTTAACATGAAAAATCTTATTTCCAAACAGGATCACATATACAGGTACAGGGGTCAGGACTTTAATATATATATTTTGGGGAACATGATTCAATCCATAACAAGGGTCAAGGAGAAGATCTACAGGAAAGGGTTTTTACTAGCCCTCTCCTATAAGCCCTCTCTCTACTACACTGACACCCACCTCAGATTGTCAAATGTACTTCTGCTTCAACCCACCTGGGCTCCTCAGAGTGCATTCAGGACACAAGATGATACTACGGGGTGCTTAGCAACAGCTTCATAAGATCACAATGATTGAAAGTAAGGAGGAAACATAGAGACCATCCATGTAAATTTTCATCTTCCTGTTGGAAAATTTGAAGCCCAACAAGGCAAATGGATCTGTCCAAGGCCACAGAACTAATTAGGCAAGAAAGTAGAAGTGGATCTCATCATTACCAGATAAATTGGAAGTTCTGCCCCAGCCAAACCAAGTTCATTTCAGTTGAACTTTAAATCAGCCACAGCAGCAGAATGATAGTGCCTTAAAGAAACAGCAGGAAGCTGACAGAAATTCTAATAACACCTCTGCCTGCCAAGGTTAGTCAAATACTCAGAAAGTTAGGTGAACCCAGAGCCCAATGATAACACATGATTTTCCTTTCTTTTCCCAGCACTCGCTGTTTAATGTCATGTCTTCCTAATATGTGATATACTTTACCTCTCTCCTTTAAATTCTCTGCAGTAAAGTAATCAAAGGCTGTCAGTTGCATCACAACATCTTCCTTTCAATACCTAGTGCACAGATGTGGACAGGAAGAAATGGCATTTATGCCTCTGAATCACCCTTGAATGAAGCAAGAGGTCCAGGACTTGGGAATCCAGAAATAAATGAATCTTGAAGACCTAGAAGAGGGAGAAGCAGTATTGGAGGGGGAAACGGGCCCCTAAAACCAATCCAGACAATAGAGAGTATTCTCCTCTCTGTTCATATAGTGGGGCTGAGAGAACTAAATCCAAACCTTGAGTCACTGAGTCAAGTCCAATTCATGACAACCCACTATGTTGCAGACCATAACTGTGGTCCATTGGGCTTGCAAGCCTTTCTGAAGCCGAATGCCAGACCACTCTTCTGAGACACCTCTGATTGGGTTTAAGTCACCAACCTTGTGGTTAGTAGTTGAGGGGCTACTATAAAAACCTTATTGGTTAGTAGTTGAGGGACTCCCATAAAAGTCTCTGGGATGTTCTGTTGGTACGATAGTCAGCTATTGATCACTGCAACAACAACAATGGCAGAGATCTAAAATGAAACTGAAACAGAAGTTGAAAGGACTAGAATAACAATCATTTGCCTCTGTTTATCACAGTAGTTTTTAAACTAACCAACACAATGATTTTTAAAACAATCACTATGGTTTTAAAACCTTGGAGCTCTAAGATTCTCATATAATGGTGTCTCAGAGAACAAAAGGCTGGACTCAAGGCTCAACTGTTCCCACCTGAACCTCACACTAAAGACCATCTTGGATCTATGCCCCTCTTGCCAGTTCCTTGGCTTCTCAGTACCAACTTCATTTCAGACTTGTAAATATATCTATTTATCTGTGTCTCTTGTTGTTGTTGTTAAGTGCCATCAAGTCAGTTCTGACTCGTAGTTAACCTGTGTAGGATTTCTGAGGAGTTGCTGGTGTATTTGAACCACTGACATGGGGTTAGTAGTCTAGTGCCTATCTTATAATGTCACTCTCTGTTTCTTATAGACCCACATACATGTACAAACAAACACATCATTTCTTAGTGAGGAAGGTACTGCATAAGAATAACAGTAAACTGTATTGTAACTAGTGACATTTTTTTAATGTTGTCTTAGGCTGCACTCTAAAGAAGCAAAATCAGTGAAGCTTATGTCAAGAAAATTACTCACATGATTGTAGAGGTGAGTATATCCAAAGTCTATGGGCAGATGAACCAAGTTCAGCAAATCAGACAGCAGGCAGGCAGGTCTAGCAGGTAAGATGGCAGGTTACTGATGACTCCCAGGATTGGCAGGCAATAGGACAGGTCATTGACTCAAATCCAAAGAACCACAGGTCAGATGGTGAGTCAAATGCAGGATCCAGACCCAGCATAAAGCAAGCAAATTTTGCCCAAGTGTCCAATATATTGGAAGCAGTCCACACACCCAAGGAAATTTTCTTTCAATTGATTGGCTGGTCACAGCAGATCTCACGGTGGAGTTGATTACATTAGCTTAGATTTCGTTATGGGGAATTACTATGTCTTAACTGAAAAACCACCAAGAATCCTGGCCTAGTCAAGTAGACACAAAACCTTAATTAACACAAATGTACAGAAAAGAAAGATAAGAAGACACCATTTGGGCAATTTTGTCTGCATAAAAAGGGTTTATGAAACAAATGTCAAGAGGATGAGGGTCAAAATGAGTAGATTGGAAATGGATAGAAAGACATCATCTCACATGCTCAGCACTGTGGTAAGTGGTTAGGTAGCTTCATGATGGACACAGTTCAACCAGCCCTGAGGAAGTAAACAGAGGCTAAAAGCTCAAAGTTTCACCATCTAATTGTGTTGCTGTGAAGTGCCATCATAACAACCCTGTAGTGGATTTCCAAGGAATGGCTGGTAGGTTTGACTGCTGACTCTGTGGCTTGCAGTCCAGTGCTTATCCTACAGCACCACACTAAATCAGAATATTCTTGGCAAAATTGAAACAGTGGTAGAAAAGAAAGAGTAGGAAAATCTGAGAGTGTTGAGAGGCAGTTGGTATTTTCACTTTAATCATTAACTTCAGAAGTGATGACAGTTTGAATGGCAGAAAGAAAATCAGTCCTGTCTGCATCAATGGTAGTGACAGCACCTGAGAGCCATGTCTGAGGTTGGTGTTCTTATATTTCTTCAGTTGTTTCATCTCTGGTTCTCTGAACAGTTCATTAATATGTGTCATTTAAGAGAAATTGTGTCATTGTTTTGTTTTGTTTTTCCTATGTAAAAAATAATAATAATAAGTGGTTGAACATATACTACCCCTACATTGGTCTTGGTTTTCTTCCCTAAGGAAAGCCTCCCACAGAGCTTCCACAGGCAGGGAGTGGTGTCAGCGCTGCCCCGGAGCGTGGTCACTTTCTAGACAAGGGAAAGCAGGTGGACAGGAGCACACTGGAAACAGGCATCACGAGCATTTTCCTTCCTTCTCCTCTCAGCTAGATTATGCTCATCTTTCAAGTTCCAAACAGAATCTCATCTATTCTATCATACCCTTCTTTCCATAAGCCCCTATAAACACAGGAAACTCAGAATTTTCTGGTAGTGTTTTGCTGTTATAAATGTCACTTTACCCTTAAGTACAAAGTTCTGAAGAAACTGTTACTGAGTCTAACATTTCTCAAATATTGCTACAGAACCTAGCAGCATTAGACTGAGTCTTCAGTAAGCACTTGTCCAATGACTGACAAAGGAGGATGAGGATTTCAAGCATGAAGCTGAGATACAAAAGGGAAGTTCAGGAGCCAGTTATGACTGGAAATGGTACCCAAGGATATTTGGGGAGAGATAAAAAATGACTAGGGTAGGAGACTTCAGAGGCAGCATAGATCCTAGGTCAGAAAGCAGTGACACCAACAGAAGTTTCCAGATACTGAAAGCTAGATATAGTTGCATTCATTCCAAAAAAGGTGACCCAAGAACAAACAAGATGGCAGATCAGGTAGAAGTGCAGTGAGGAGCTCCGCCAGGAACAGCACAATACCGGACCAAGCCGGCTCAGGGAATGGTGCCAGAACTCTGAACCATATATAAAGGAACATTTAGAAGATTGGAAGGCTTACAGCTAGGGGAATTTGTAGCAGAAGCAAGAAATCCATTGCTTTCTAATTCAAGATGCTCAGCTGCTCCCAGAGCCACCATCATGAGAGAGACCAAGCAGGGGAAGGATCAGAGCAGCCATGGATGCCTGGCAGAACTGCATCTGATGGTATCTGTTCATTGGTCTCTCGCTGTCTGTGCACCTCCATTCTGGTGACTAGAGGGGGTGCCTGAGCAAGTGAACACCCCACCCCCCACTCCCGGAGGATTCTACTGCACATGCACACAGATCTGCTTGAAATTTAAGTGACAGTTTCCACCTAAAATCAAACAGCAGTGCAAAATGGCCACAGCTGACCCTCAATTGTTTATCACTAAGAAAAAGCCCTGAACAGGGATTGTGGAGCAGGACAGGCAGACTAAAGGGAAATAGACCAAAAATTAAATCCTGAGTTACATCATAATGACCAACAGTGACATCTTGAAATTTCTCAGGAAGAAGAGTGAAAAGAGAAGCCCATCCCCTGATCACATCTACCTGGAGGCAATCAGAAAACATAAAAAATACCAAAATACACACCCATCTAAGTGTTAAGGCCACAGATAACTCCTGAATATGCCCCAAAAAGAGAAACATATGACCATATCAGCACATGTCCAGAAACAAGATTAAGTGACTGAGGCAAATGAGCTGGAAGTAGACCTACATTCCATACTGGAAGATGGGCAGGCTTTGGAAATGACTGAGAAGGAATTCAGAAAAATAATTATAAAATGTAGCAAAACACTATACAATACATTTGAGAAAAATAAGGAAGAAGTCAGGAAAGCGCTACAGGAAAAATCAAATAAGATAGATACAGCATTGGAAACAATTCAAAATCTACAGAAAGAGGTCCAAATGATTAAGAATAGAGTATCAGAAATGGACAATACACTGAAAGGAAAAAGGAGTAGAATTGAAGAGATAGAAGCCAGAACTAGTGAGCTAGAAGATAAATCTCTCAACACTACTAAGATAGAAGAGCAACCACAAAAAAGGATTTAAAAAATCTGAAGAAGGTTTAAAATTCATGGTGGACAACATGTAGAGGAATAACTTAAGAACTGTCAGCATTCCGGAACAGGAAGAACCACACAAGTCCACAGATGAGATAGTTGAAGAGCTTCTGGAAGAAAATTTTCCTAACATCCCGGAAAGTGAAAAGATAAGCATTTAAGAAGCTCAATGAACCCCAGGAAAGATCGACCCTAAAAGAAAATCACCAAGACATATAATAATTAAGCTCTCCAAAATCAAAAATAAGGACAGAATCCTGAAAGCAGATAGGGAAAAGTAGATAGAGAGAAATACTGTTAACTGATGGTACATGGAGGGGATTATATCATTGTAATGAAATAAGGTGTATGATTTGTTGAATATAAAACTGATGATCTGCCCTGTAAACTTTCACTCAATCCACAATAAAAAACCTTAAAAAAAAAAAAGGGGGGGGCATATTAAAATCTTCTAAAAAAAAAAAAAAGAGGTGATCCAACAGAATGCAGAAATCGCTGAACAATATCATTAATATCACTTGCAAGTAGAATCTTGCTGAAGATAATTCAAAAACGTTTGCAACATGCAGCCACTGACAACTGTCAAAAAGTCAAGCCATATTCAGAAGAAGATGTGGAACTAGGGATATCACTGCTGACATCAGATGGATCTTGGCTAAAAGCAAAGGATACCAGAAAGATGTTTATTTGTGCTTTGTTGACTATGCAAAGGCTTTTCACTGTGTGAGTCATGACAAACTGTAGCTAACAATAAAAAGAATTGGTATTCCAGAATACTTATTGGTGTTCCAGAATGGGTATTCTAGAATACTTGATCAGGAAGAACCTATACATAGATCAAGATATAGTCATTAGAACAGAACAGGAAGATACTGAATAGTTTAAAATCAGGAGTGGTGTGGGGCAGGGTTGTGTCCTTTCACCATACTTATTCAAACTGTGTGCTGAGCAAATAATCTGAGAAACTTGATTATATGAAGAAGAATGGCATCAGGATTTGAGGAAGACTCATTAACAACCTGAGATGTGCAGATGATACAACCTTGTTTTCTGGAAGTGAACAGGACTTGAAATACTGAGGAAGATCAAAGACTACAACCTTCAGTATGGATTACACCTCAATGTAACAAAAATAAAAATCCTCACCAGTATACTAAAAAAATAACATCATGATAAATGGGGAAAGATTGAAGTTGTCAAAGACATCATTTTGCTTAAATCCACAATCAACACTCATAAAATCAACAGTCAAGAAATCAAATATGTTGCATTGGGTAAATCTACTGCAAAAGACCCTCAAATTAAAGTGTGCCTGACCCAAGCCATAGTATTTTCAATCTCCTCACATGCATGTGAAATTTGGACAATGTATCAGGAAGACTGTAGGAGAATCAATGCTTTTGAATTATGGTGTTGAAGATGAATAGTAAAAGTACCAAAGACTGCCAGAAGAAGAAACAAATTTGTCTTAGAAGAAGTACAACCAAAATACTTTTTAGATACCAGAATGGCAAGACTGCAGACATGTTCTAGTCCCTGGGGTAGGACATGATGCTTGATAAAGTGGATGGTCAGCGAAAAAGAGGAAGACCCCCAACAAAATGGATTAACACAATGGCAGCAAGGATGGGCTCAAACATAATACAATTATGAGGATGGTTCAGGATCAGTCAGTATTTCGTTCTGTTGTGCATAAGGTTGCTATGAATCAGAACAGACTCGGTGGCACCTAACAAGTACAAGTGTCTGTGAGTCAAAAACTATCTTAGTAGACATTTTACAGATGAGCACATAATGGTACTGAGAGGGCAGTTCACATGACATCAAAAAATCGAGTAGTGACAGCCACCATGCTAACTCAGAGTCTGCCTTCCCTTGGGAAAGAATGAGGAGAAGCTGAGGTACACACAGTTCTCACTGTAATGTCTGACAATTCATGGAATGTAAACAGTTATGAAAATATTTGCAGACTCAGCCAGCTAGATTTGCTAGCAAGGAGAATTAAGTACAGCTTGTTTGGCCTTATTCTCCTCATGAGGTTCAGTGGAGGTTACTGCTTGTAGAGTCCTGGGGTCTGTGAGGGCTTCCTCCTGAGGATTCATCCTTGTCAGATGGAAAAGCAGGGACCTTGGTGCTCCAAACAACTGGAGTTGCTGAGTTCCCGTCAATCACCAGCCCAGAGGACCCACCTCAGATCCCGCCAAGTAGAGCCCTTGGGCAGCTTACCCAGGGAAGCAGAGGCAAGGATCCACGCAAGATCCCACCCTGAATATTCATACCCTGGAGGGATGGCCTGCTCTCCTTGTTATTCCTCACTTCCAGACTTCCAGACTGCCTTGGAGCACTAACAGAGCTGAAAACACAGCTGCCACACATGGGCTGCTGAGGACCCTCTAGAGTGGCCCTCACAGCTGCCAAGCACACCCAGTGTCCTTCTTCTGAGTCCCAGAAGAGTGTCTAAACCCCATCCAATGTAATGTAGCCCTCCTGAGGTGGACACCACCTGAATCCTACCTAGATCCCCACAACACACATACACCCTTCTCATCCTGACCTCACATCACTTCCCATCACTGTGTCTCTGACTGGTCCTGACTTTTCTCCTATTCTCAGTGACAAAGCCTTATACAGTTCCCCTCTAAGGAGTGGGCTCTGACTCAGATTTCTGTATTCAAATCCTGGATCTACAAAACTCTGGCTGATATGAGCAAGTTATATAATCTCTGAATATCAACAACTTCGTCTTTGAAATGAAACAGAAAAAGTACCGATACCATTGAGTTAGTAGATGAACTAAATCATACAGTTGAGAGTGCTCACTCGTCCCCCATTCCCCAGACAATTTTCATTAGCTGTAGCAGTTTCTGATTCTATCATTTTGCCACCCATTTTTCACTGTCCCTTGCAGCAACCTCCCCTAGGCCTTGTCTCTTCTATCATTTCCCCATACCTTGGATCCTTCCTCACACCCATAACCACAACATAAATAAACTGTATTGGCTTGACCCTCTACTCAACCTGTTCCTGCTTTATGTTTTCTTATTAGCTGGTCAGTTAACTCAGGATGAGGAAATGTATAGCCAATAATAGAATGTGCAAATCAGTAGTATTTCCAGCCAAATGGGTACCTGGAAGAGTCACAACTTCTGAACCCTAAGAGTCTCTAAATAGAATGATAGTAGGATCGTACCTGCAGAGTTTGTGATTCAACTGGTTTGGGAGCAAACTGCACAAAGGGATTTTGAAGGTACCTCAGGTGCTTCTAAAGTGCACCCACAGTTGAAG
The DNA here is from genome assembly GCF_000296735.1 of Chrysochloris asiatica. Lineage (NCBI taxonomy): Eukaryota > Metazoa > Chordata > Mammalia > Afrosoricida > Chrysochloridae > Chrysochloris > Chrysochloris asiatica. The sequence goes on along the minus strand of NW_006408694.1, from coordinate 3,713,650 downwards.
ACCTACATCTTAACCCAAAGGATGGGTTGCTCCTTGGAAGGGTTCTAAGCTCAGTGGTGACTAGACAGACACCCATCCGATACAGGCAGGGTGCATAGACAGAGGTTTTGGTGTCTGGGAGTCTTGAATTTAAATTCTAGTCCTGCTACTTACTAACAAATTACTTCAGCTATTTAAGCCTTTATTTTCTTCCCAAAAAAGTTGGAGAGTAGAACACATTTCATTCCAGTTTGGGATTGTTGAACACACATAAAGTGCCTGCCCTTTTCCCATCAGCCACATGATTGCAGCAGCTCTCTGCATGAAAGTTTCAAGGACCAATTCAGAAGTTTGAGGGCAAATATCAGAACCCTGGGGAGATCAACTTCATTTTCCTTTCTCCCATTTTCTTGCTTGCAGGTAGCAGGAATGAAGAGCAAGCAACTGGCTCTTTGTAGCACACTGTGACTTCATCTTCATCATTCACTTAGTTCCCGGGTCCCTTTCATGAGAACATCTCACCTGTCTTCCTCAAACCCATATTCATCTTGAGATAGCCACTAATCTACTAATCTCTTCCCATGGACTTGTTCATATAAATCATCCTTTTCTAATCAACCAACCCAAACTTTTCCTGGCACTACCTATAGCCCTATAAAGCACTTTTCTAAAACTGACAAAAAATGTGGGAGAGAGGATTGCATTATTCACGTGCAGCATCCAATTATGAAATGTGACCTTTTGCCCATGATCATCTAACTGTGCTTATTACTTAGAAAAGAAAATATGAACCATTAGTCATGTGCTCCCTAGGTCATCATATTTAACAAAGCATTCATTTAAATTCTCCTTCCCTTCTGTGAAATCGGGACCTCTTCCACTGCTGGACACAGATCACCTTCGGACTTTCTCTGGGCCTCTGCTCCATCAGTCACACCAATGTCTCCTGTGTCCACAACTTCTCTCTCCCCAGTGAACCTTCCATTAAACCACAAGCAAGTTCAGTTGTCCACCATCCTCAGAACACTCCCCTTGACCCTATCTGCCTTCTTCCTTTCACTTGCAAACTTCTTTAAAAAAAAATAAATAACCGTTTTTCTGCTCAGTCACTCCTCTTTTTCACTTCCTACTCACTTTCTGTCATTTGTTGCTATTGTTGTTGTTGTTAGTGCCTTTAAGTTGGTTCCAACTCATAGTAACCCGTTATAGCGTTTCCAAGGCTGCAAATCTTCCTGGGAGCAGAAAGCCTCATCTTCCTCCTGTGGAGCAACTGGTGGGTTCAAACCACCAATCTGTAAATCACAGTCCAGTGCTTATCCTACAGAGCCACTGTGCTGTCGTCTCTCTTCCTCCTTTACCCAGCAATATTCACACTCTCAAGGATTTCTTTTCTGTCCCCAAAGTGTCCTTCTATGGATAGAAGTGTCATGTCAAGTAAACTCAATGTACCACAAATCCCACATCACATCCTCTGGCACCGTTCCTAGGCCTACTGACTGCATACCATTCCCAACCTAAGCTGTGAGTCTCTCTATGTTTTTCTGCCTCAGGGATTTCTGTAATGCTGTAAAGGTGGCTCTCACATGTGGAAGTGGCTGGCTAGGAAGCCCAGGGGAGTTAAGACTCCCAGTTAAAACTGAAATAATAAGAATTCTAAAATTTGGTCTCCACAACAACCAGCTCAGTAGTGAACACGTTATTGACCTTTCATCCTTCCCTGTCTCAACCTCACTGCTGCCTCAATTCTTCTTCATTGGATTGCCTCTACATTGACAATGAAGTTGTCCCCCAAAGCAGAAACTCAAAGTAGACTTCTTGGGTGGGATCACTCATTTGACAGATTGCATCAAGGACCTAACCCTGGTGGTTAGTGGGGTAGTGATGCTGAAGTGCCACAGTAACCCCAAGATGCTTGCACATTGAACCTCCTTGACCCAGTGACAAGACACTGGAGGAGCGGTAGAAGAGCAGCTGTAGAACCAAGAGCCGGATCATGGAACAGAGCAGTGTAAGCTGAGAGGCTCTCAGCAGAGTGAAGTGACTCACAGCAATTAATTGGAGTTTGCTGACCAATGGAACTAGAGCTGAGTGCCTTCAGAATGAGACTTATAGTGGAGTGGCATGCCCTGTAAGCTTTTATCAGCAGCCCTAAAAAAGCTTTGCAACATTGACTGGACAAAGGCCTGCCTATAAGCATGGCTGAGGAGAGGCTGTCCTGACTGAAAGAATTATGCCCTGAGCCTTTTCTAATCCTGAATCATTGACCTGTTAACTTTGCTAATAAGCCCCATAACTGAGAATATATCACATGCATTGTGTGTGAACATTGCAATTAATTATCAAACCCAGTTTAGAAATGGTTGGTGTCACATTTTTTATTAACTTATGTATTTATTTTGATATCACAGAGTGGATGTCCAACTTTACTGCTTCCACATCCAGTACTAGCCATCCCTGACCCTTCACATTTGACAGTGCATGCTCCAACAGAACGAGGTCCACATCCCTGCTGTAGCTGTGTTTGGCAGCTAACACACAAATACTTTGATGCTTTTTTTTTTTTTTTTTAATCTTTCATTTTTTCCCCTCATTTTTCTTTTTCTTTCTCTTTTTTCCTTTCTTCCTATGTCTTTTATTCTCCTAACCTTTATTGTTTCTTCCTCTTCCTCTTCCACTTCCCCTGTTATTTTCCCCCCAGCAGTTGTGAGCTAGTAACCCTGCCCAGCCATACCAATCACACTTGCTATCTCACCCACCAGATAAGTTTTACCACCCACATTGCTCAGAAATCATCCCAGATACAGAGAGATAGCAGACCATGACCAACACTTGCCCAGCCTACCATCAGATGCTCTGAACAACCAGTGATCAGAGATTCACATCCATACTTCCACCTTCTACCAATATCACCCAAAAACAAGTAATGAGCACCCTAGTACTGCCAAACTGACAACCAGAGTAGCATGTTTACACTATTATCCAGACATATTAAAACAAATTTTAAAATCAGGATGAAGAAAACCATCATATAATCAATAAATTAATACAGTGACACCCCAATGTTTCAGAGACTACAGACAACATGAAACAATCCAAAAGAATAGGACAAGATTATTTAAACAGTTGACCAAAATGCAGAGCCAGAAAGTCTTCTGGAAGAAGAAATGCTTTGGGAACTACCTGATGAAATTAGAAGTTGTACTTCTACAGTCTTTTCAACAGCTTAAGAAAGAGATCAAAGAAACCACAGGAAAAAATTGAAGAAAATACTAGAAAATTCAAGAAAATCATATAAGAACAGATTGATAAAATAAGTGGGAAATTAGAAGCCATACAAAACAGTAAATAGAAATGCAGATTAATACTAAAACTTCAGAAGTAACTAATGCATTGAAAGAACAGATGAGTAGAATTGAATAAATGGAAAACAATTCATGAAATTGAAGACAAATCCCTTAATATTTATCTACTACACAGGGATAGGGAACCTTTTTCCTTCCAAGGGTCATTAGGATATTTATAACAGCATTTGTGGGGCATACAAAATTATCAACTTAAAAATCAGCCTGCTGGTAACAAAAGGAAGGGAGTGGTTGATCTAGCAGCCCAGGAATGGAGGATCCTGGGACCATCAAGGGAGAAGAGCAGAGTGCAGGACCCTATCCAAAGAAGCAGTGACACCAGAGATGAAGGCAAAGACGATGACATGGAGTGACGGAGCAGCTGGGGACTCTCTAGACTCAACGAGGGAGAGGGGCTGTGTGCTGGCAGCTGGGAGGCTGGCATGTAGGGTATATACACGTTGATTGTTTGAATAGTTATATATTCCTGAGTGCTTCAGTGTACATCCAAAAAACGAAAGATTGGAAGCAAATGCTGTTGAATGATGATGCATGGAGGGGATTGAAATCATTGCAATGAAACGAAATACAATAGGATGAATGTAAAACTGATGTCCTCCCATGTAAACTAGCATTCAATTCACAATAAAAACTTATTTTTTAAAAATCGGCCTGCTATATTTGGATGGTAGAACTGCAGTTGTCTTGGAAGGACCACAATAATATTGCTAATATTATTATATTCTTACCATGCAGGTCTTACACAGCCCACAGACCAGACATTCCCCATCCCTGTGTCAGAGGAACAATCATGAAAAGGAACAAAAAGAAATGAATAATTATCATTATATGGATATTATATTATAATTATATGGATTGTTGTTGTTGTTAAGTGTCATTGAGTCAGGTCCGACCCATAGCGACCCTGTACAGGGTTTCCAAGGGTGTAAATCTTTACGGGAGTAGAAAGTCTCATCTTTTAGAGAATTATAATTTTCTATCAAGAGAAAATTATCAAAGACCTGTTGGAAGAAAATTTCCCTAATCTCATGAAAGATGAAAGATATGCACTCACAAAGTCCAAAAACAGCCCAAGTAGGATAGAATCCCAAAGAAAATCACCAAGACATATCATAATAAAACTTTCCAAAATCAAAGATAAAGAAAGAATCCTGAAAGAAACTTGAAAAATATGAAGAACCATTAACACTAAATATTGATTTAGTCTTATTCTTACCATGCAGTCAAGAAGACAATGAAATAACATATCAAGACCTCACCATTTTTGTATCTTGGGGTGCTTTCTTTGGGTACAAAGACATTATGGTTATGTTTCAGTTATCTAGTACTGCTATAATAGAAGTACTACAAATGAATGCATTTAACAAACAGATATTCACTCTTTCATGTTTGTTGTTGTTCTTAAGTGCCGTCGAGTTGATTCCGACCCATAGTTTGTTGTTGTTGTTATGTGCCGTGGAGTCAGTTCCGACTCATAGCGACCCTGTACAGGGTTTCCAAGGCTGTAAATCTTTACGGGAGCAGAAAGCCTCATCTTTCTCCCGTGGAACAGCTGGTAGTTTCAAACTGCTGACCTTGTGGTTTGCAGCCTGACTCGTAACCACTACGCTACCAGAGCTCCTTGACCCATAGTTTAGAAGGCTAGAAATCCAAATTCAGAGTGCCAGCTCTAGAGGAAGCCTTTCTCTTTGATGACTCTGGAGAAGGGTCCTCATCTCCTTTCAGCATCTAGAACCAACATTTCTTGGGGCTCTCTATATGCCTTGTCATCAGACTCTCTCTAGATCTAGGAGCTTCACAATGCAGGTACCAGAAATCCAAAGGATACACTCCACTCCTGGTTCATCTTTCTTGGTGGTAGTAGGTCTCTCTGTCTCTGCTCACTTCTCTCTTCTTTTATCTTCATAAGATGAAAGATATTACAGGCCACAACCCCCAAGGAAACCTCCCTTCAGCTGACTGGCTGTTCATAGCAGATCCCATCATGGAGGTTGTTGTTGTTAAGTGCCATCAAGTTGGTTCCAACTCAAAGCAACCCTGTATAGGGTTTTCAAGGAGCAGCTGGTGATTTGATAAGCATATTGTCCTTCCTGGCAATATGTCTGAAGTATGAGAGATGAAGTTTGGCCATCTTGGCCTCCAAGGAGCACTCTGGCTGCATTTCTTCCAAAATGGATTTATTGGTTCTTTTGGCAGCCCATGGCACTTTCAATATTCTCCTCCAACACCATAACTCAAAAGCATCAATTCTTCTGTGATCTTCCTTATTCACTGTCCAGTTTTTGCAAGCATGGGAGGTCATTAAAAATACCATGGCTTGGGTCAGGTGCACCTTATTCCTAAAACTGACATCTTTGCTCTTCAACACTTAAAAAAGGTCTTGTGCAGCAGATTTGCCTAATGCATTACGTCGTTTGATTTCTTGACTTCTGCTTCTGTGAGTGTTGATAGTTGATCCAAAAAGAATGAAGTCCTTGACAACTTCAATCTTTTCTCCATTGATAAGAATGTTGTATATTGGTCCAGTGGTGAGGATTTTTGTTTTCTTTACATTGAGATGTAATCCATACTCAAGGGTGTGCTCTTTGATCTTCATCAATAAATGTTTTAAGTCCTCTTCACTTTCAGCAAGCAAGATTGTATCATTTGCATATCACAGGTTGTTAATGAGTCTTCTTTCAATCCTGATGCCATGTTTTTATTCATAGGACCCAGTTTCTCATATTATTTGCTCAGCATACAAGTTGAACAAGTATGGTGAAAGAATACAATGCTGTCACACACCTTTCTTCATTTTAAGCCATTCAGTGTTCCCATGTTCTGTTTGAACAACGGCCTATTGGTCCAGGTACAGATTCCTCATGAGCACAATTAAGTGTTCCAGAATACTCATACTTCACAATGTTGTCCATAGCTTGTCATGATCCATACAATTGAAAGCCTTTTGCATAGTCAATAAAGCACAGGTAAACATGGAATAAAGTTTATTAGCAAGACTGCAGTGATACCCCATCACCTCTGCATATTCTAACAATTCAGAGCAAGTAATAGGTCCCACCACCACGCAAGGGATCTTCACTATCAGAAGACAGGGTTATCATAGAGCCTACAAACACAAGCCCTAATGCAAGAGACAGCAGGACCGAGAGATGCGCAAGTTTGCTGCTGAATGAAGGCTTCCTCCTATCACAGGACCCCACAGAACACAGGCAATGAAATGTCAAAACAATCCTTTCCTAGACTTTCTAGAGTAGGAAAAGATTGGAAGTTTACAAAGTTGGATTTATATAAATGTACCCTCTTTACATCTTTCTGCTTGTTGTAAAGAAAATGCTTGTAGAATTGACAATCAAACAATTATTCCATTTGCAACTGAACTCAAGACTTAGGTTTTATCAATACTATGTTAACCTAAAGTAATTTATGTGAGTATATTTAAATTTTTTTAGCCATTGTTTCTACAGAAATTTTTAGCCAAGGGAAAAAAGAAGTCACATTTATTGAACTTATGTGCACAGCACTTCAACTCCTCCTACGTTTCCTGTTAAAGAAGCATTATCATCTTCACTTCACAGGAAGGAAGTTGAAGGTCGGTTTATGTAACTAGTTCTCAATAGTCTGAGAATACAAGTTTAGTCTGGATGATCTCATTCCTATCTCCTGCTCAGTGCTCCTATTAGAGAGTTCAAAACCAGAGAGTAACTTCTGGACCAAAGAGGGGAGCATCCCTTCAGCTCTGATACCACCCTCAGAGAACCCCATGAAGAATCTCAGCTTTCTGCCCAGGAAATGCCACTATTGAGAAATGTGGATGTTCATCTGGCCAGGTAAGGTCGGGATAGGAGCTTAAGCAGTCCCAGTACAGGGAAGACACTGGAGGAAGAGGGTATAGCAAACCATAAGAACTAGAAACCCAAGTCACTTGATCAAGAGCTCATATACACCTAATTATTGTTGTTATGTGCCACGGAGTCTATTCCGACTCATAGCAACCCTGTATAGAGTTTCTGAGGAGCATCTGGTGAGTTTGAGCCACTGACCTTGCGGTTCAAATCTACCTTGCAGTCCAATGGTTATACTACAACGCCACTCCAGGACTCTGATGCTGTTGTTGTTGTTAAGTGTCATCAAGTCAGTTCCAACTCGTAGTGACGCTGTACAGGAGTTTCCAATAGCAGCTGGTGAGCTTAAACTGCCAACCTTGTGGTTCGAATTGACCTTGCAGTCTAGTGCATTAACCCACAATGCCACACCAGGATTCCATAGAACTCTGATTGTTGTTGTTGTTAGGTACCATAGAGTCATTACCAACTCATAGCAACCCTATGCACAACAGAACGAAACACTGACCAGTCCTGGGCCAGCCTAACAATTGTTGCCATGCTTGAGCTCATCGATGCTGCCACTTTGCCAATCCATCTCACTGGGGGTCTTCCTCTTTTTCTCTGACCCTCCACCTTACCAAACATGATATCCTTCTCCAGTGACTGGTCCCTCCTGACAATATGTCTGAAGTAGGAGAGACGAAGTTTGGCCATCCTGGCCTCCAAGGAGCACTCTGGCTGCACTTCTTCCAACACAGATCTGTTTGCTCTTTTGGCAGTCCATGGCACTTTCAATATTCTCCTCCAACACCATAATTCAAATGAGTCAATTCTTCTACTGTCTTCCTTATTCACCGTCCAGGTTTCACATGCATACAAGGTTATTGAAAATACCATGGCTTCGGTCAGGCGCACCTTAGATAGATCCTTTAATTACCTACCCGCTGAATCATTTTTAAAACCCTTAATGAAAGAAAATGTGTTTGAAAAGATGTTTTGATGAACTTCATTCATTGATTTCCCTGTTTTGCCTCAAAGACCATCTCTACCCACAGAAATGTGTAATGCTTGCAAAATTCCAAGAACAACTGATTTATTGTATTCAGAATCCAAATTACCTCAAGCTCAAATCTAACAATGAATTCTAATCCACCTGAAATTTCTACTCTATCAGCAGGAATTGTTTAGTCACTACATTTACAGTCCCAACCAGAGATCACCCCAGAAAACAGAAGATTAGAAAGGCAGCAAAAATAATATTTATCTAACCTTTTTGTTTTTATATGTTTTCTAGTAGTTATGAGTGGTTTGCAAATATCAAAGAAAAATCTTAGTTTGTATAAAATGCCTTCAGGTCTAACTTTATCACCCATTCATTTGTTCCAAAAATAATTATTGCAGCCTACTTTGTCCCCAGCAGGGTTCTCTTGTAAGCACAAGTCTTATCTTCTTGGGATCGCCCCCAAATGAATCTGTGTAATGTACTAGAAAGGGTCTTTCCTTAAGGAAACTGTGTGATGTTCTAGAAAGGACAGCAGACTTCTCTTCTTCATGTCTCAGAACTTATTTGGTTCCTCCTGGGCTCTGTAAAAATGAAAGGGCAGAGAGAGAATAGATGATTCCAGGATTTCTTTCAGCTCCTGAGAGTGAATAAATTGAATTTTTTTCTTTTTTAATCAGGTCAATTTACAGTTTTAAAATGAGGTTCTTACTAACTTGCAGTCGATTGAGGTCCTCCAGGAAAGTACTTAAAAAGCAAGCATAATACCCACTCCAAAGCAAAAGAAGCAAAAAGCCACCCTTTTCATCAGAAAAACCATAGCCCTGGGAATAACCGGAACTGCTTTCTATCAAGGATTACTGACATTGGATCTATCTGCTTTCAGAAAGGGCTTCATCTGGCACACTTCACTGCACTGGGAAGACAGGAAGTTCAACGTTATGATTGTGAGAGCAAGGAGGGCAGCATTTGCAAGAGGTCCTAGCATGGATTTCAACACACAGAGACCACGGAATTTGTGTTAATTCTCCACAAACTCGGTCACAACCTGTGCTTTGCTGTCTCTAGAGTAAATCTCAGACTTGGGTAGGTCTTCCAGCCTGTGTCAGCAAACCCTTGAACTGGAGCTCTGGAATTGTTCACAAGAAAAGGATGGGACTTTTGAGGCCAAATCCGTGGCGGCTATCCACAGGAACACAGTGTTCCTTTCAGAAGCTCTGGCTGCTCCTGAGCTAGCATCCTAATCCCTTCACCAACATTCACACCAGCTGGAGGGAGGGAAACCTGAGAGTCAGAAGGAGTATCCCTGGGTCCGTGATGACTTGAGCTTCTGGAAGGTACAGAGCCAATTTCTGATATCCAAACACAAAGCTTCCAATTTGTTTGTTCTTCTGGCAGTCAATGGTACTTTTAATATTCTTCTCTAACACCATAATTGAAATCAATTTAGTTCCTTAACAAGTACAGTCAACAAATATCTATTAACCAAGTAAATAATGTCAATGGATATTTGGTATTTATGTCAGGCATTTGAGGAGGATAAAATTTGAGAAATTAGAAATAACTTGTTGAAAAATAATTAAAAGACAATATTCAGATATAAGTCATTTGTTAGAAGACATTAGTCATGTGCTGTGGAGTACTACGTTCCAACTCATAGGAATTCTGTATAGGGTTGCAAGGAGCAGAAAGCTTCATTTTTCTCCCACATGGCAGTTAGCACTTTCAAACTGCTGACCTTGCAGTTAGCAATCCAACTTGTAAAAATGCACTACACTACCGGAGCCAGAGGCTAATAATTTAATCTCCAACCCTTCATTCCAGCAGTAATAATAATTTTTAAATTAACGATATCACCTTGCTCAAAGCAATACAAACACATTTAATCTTTGCACAAAGATTGCAAATTGTCAGGGTGCAAACACACGCTGTGGTAGCTCAGAAGCTACAGATTTGCTGAGCTTCACGATTGGTAACAAGCAGAGGCACCGGGTATTTTACCTCTGCAGGTACCTGACACAACGAGCTCTGGGAGCGTAGAAGTTACGAGTCGGACTGCTAACCTCAAGATCAGCAGTTTGAAACTACCAACCATTCCATGGGAGAAAGATGAGGCTTTCTGCTCCCATAAAGATTTACAGCCACGAAAACCCCCTACATGTCGCTATAATTGGTGACAGGCAGTTGTTGTTAAGTGCCGATAGAGTCAGGTTCCGACCCATAGCGAGGCTGTTCATTGCAGGCCTCCTAGTTCAAGCGGACTAACCAACAACGTATTAACCAACAACGCCACACCAGGATTCCTCTAACAGGGAGAGGCACCAGATAATTGACGTGGTATGAATCAGAACTGACTGCACAGCATACCACCACCACCATTCCTCACAAACTTACACGCAAAAATTCTCTTAAAAATCCTAGTCACGTTTTGCAGATATTGAGTTCCCCCGCCTACTAAACATTTTAAGTGGAATAGAAAGGATACCTGGGGAAGATGATTACAGAAATCTTGTAAACTCGTCTTCAGACTATAATGAATTGAATTATCTAAAATGGGTCTAGATAGTACCCAGGAAAACAGGCTTGTTGTTAAGCCTTTGTAGAGTATGGGGCCTTAGGTGGAATCCTGAGCCCCACCCAGGAGAACCTTTAGGGTTGGGATATTCCCAATTGAAGACATGAAGACCAACCCAAAACGGCTACAGGAACAGAAGATCCTTCCTAAAGAAAGACCAATGGGCAGAGAAGAAGGGGCGGGGAGGGAGCCGACTATTTGGCTGTGACATTATCAAACAAGTTGTTTGCCCTGGAGCCACCAAGGCAGAAAAGTCACAAATCGGCCTGCTAACCTCAAGGTCAGCAGTTCATAACTATCAGCTGTTTCATGGAAGGAAGATGAGGCTTTCTGCTCCCATAAAGAGTTACAGCCTCAGAAACCCCATGCACGGTCGCTGTAAGTCACAACCAACTCCACAGCACACCACCACCACCAGTCACCTGGCACACATGTGTGGCAGCGCACCAGAGCCAGGATAATCTCAGAAACTGGGAGCTGAAACAACAAATCCATCCCTATACAAAGAGTCAAAGTATCTGCAGCAACTGCTGATAGGGGCTGTGCCTGAAGACAGCAGATCGCTAGGGTGTCAGGAGGGTGCAGAGAGGCAAGCCACCACCCATTTCTCATTGACCAGATCCATGCTGTCCCCCAAATCACCCAGGCAAAGTTAGAGGAAGCAGTCACAAGACCGCTTCCTAGAGAGCTGAGTGTAGGGTGAAAGAGATCCAAAAATGCCCCTTTCAGGATGAATCTGCAGTTCAAAATGCCAAAGCCATGAGAAATCTTGAAAAAAAAAGTAACCAATGTAACAATCGAAACCTAAAATGAACACTGAAAAAATGAAAACAGAACAACCCTAAAATCACTATAAATAAGTATATTTAAGATCGTCAAGAAAATAATATTAAAGAACAAGAATAAAACATGTTAAAATAGAGAATTGTGACTAAGAACAGATGTGTATAAAATATAAAAGCACAAATTCAAGAAGTAAAAATTAGAATTATTAAACTAAATAAGTCAAAAGAGAAGAATGAGTAGACTGGATCAACAAAATAGAGAATTTAAAGTTTATACCAAGTCACCATACAATCTAACGTATGACTGGGTGGATAATCCGAGTCCAGACAAGAACGAGCTCTCTGTGGTCAAACAAGTTTATAAGAAGTATGAAGAAAGTGACTTGGACCAGTCCTAGGTGTCCCTACAGAAAACCACTTAAACCACATGATCTACACAATATTTCAGAATGTTGCCCCAAAGAGTCAAAAATCCTCTGCAGGGAGCCTAGATCCAGAGGGTACATGGGAAGGTAGAATCTCCACTTGGTGGTTTCCAATCTGTCTGGACAGGGCTGATGAAAGGAGATGGGGATAAGACTCTAGTGCTACAATAGTGTATAACTGCTATCAGGACTGACTGTAAGGGTTGGAAATATTTTGTAACAAAACTGACTGACTGTAAAGGCAAATATTTTGTAACAAAAGGACAGGAGTGGTTGATTTTGCAGTCCAGCAGCAGAGGTACCTTGGACCATCAAGGGAGAAGAGCAGAGTATGGAACCCTACCCAAAGAAGCAATGATGCTAGAGATGAAGGCAGAGATGATGATGTGGAGAAATGGAGTGGCTGGGGACTCTAGACTCATGGAGGGAGAGGGGCTGTGTGCTGACGACCAGGGGGCAGGCTTGCAGGGTATACCCTTTGGTTATTTGATGATACATGGAGGGGATTGTAATCATGACAATGAAACGAAATTCAATAGGATGAATGTAAAGCTAATGTTCTCCCATGTAAACTATCAAGTAATTCACAATAAAAAAAAATAATAATAATCCTCTGCAAAAAAACAAAAACAAAAACAAAAACCTTCAAGTGAAAAAGAAACACACACTGAAGTTTATCAGATCGCAGATAATCAGATGGGCTTCTACTTAACACCTACCATGACAGCTCCCTTAGCCTCAACCATCTTACTCAATAGGCCTAGCTCACACCTCACATTAAGCCAGCATCAGCCAAAAGTTGACTATTCTATTTCAAAGGAGGCCATGTTTGAAAAGGCCTTCTGCTATGGAGTGGAATGCTGACAAACATTAGACCACGGTAGAGTCTTAAAATCTAATGTGATGTTAAATACCTACATGGATTTTTATTGCATATGCTGGTGGTGGTGGTGGTGGTAATGGTGTTGTTTGACATTGAGTCCGTTTTGACTCTTTTTTTTTTTTAAGAGCTGTTGAGTTGGTTCCCACTCACAGTGACCCTGTATAGGGTTTCCATTCAGCAGCTGGTGAGTTTGAACCACCAACCCTGTGGTTAGCAATCTAGTGCTTATCCTACAGCACCACACCAGTTAGCTTCTATTAAGTCTACCCCACGTCCAACAGAGCAAAACACTGTCCTGTTCCAAGGCTGTTAATCTTTATGGGAGCAGAAAGCCTCATATTTCTCCCAAGGAGTGGCTGGTGGATTCAAACTACTAACCTTGCGTTTAGCAGCCCAATGCATAACCCACTATGCTACCAGAACTCTACTGTCATTGTTGTTAAGTGCTATTGAGTAGATTCCGACTCATAGTGACCCTGTATAGGGTTTCTAAGCAGGAGCTGGTGGATTTGAACCACTGTCCTTGTAGTTAGTAGTCTAGTGCTTATCCTACAGTGCCACACCATTAGCTGCTATTAATTAGTGCCCCATGTACAACAGAGCAAAACTCTGCCCAGTCCTGTACCATTTTCTTGACCAGTTGAGGATCAGACCATGGTGACCCATAGAATTTTCATTAGTTGAGTTTCTAAAATAGTTTGTCAGATCTTTCTTCCTAATCTGTCTTAGTCTAGAAACCTGTTCAGTCTCATACTAACATACAAGTCTCAACTGACAGACGAGTTACATTGGCCAGAAATTAACATGATCTCCCACATGAAAGATAATCATTCTACATATATATCTAGATCCCAAAGACACTTGATGGCACATTTGATAAAGCATTGGGTTGCTAACCACAAGGTTAGTAGTTCAAACCCACCAGCCACTGCAAGGGAGAAAGATGAAGCTATCTGTTACCATAAAGTTTTGTAGTCTCAGAAATCCTATAGGGTCACTATGAGCTGATGGCAGTGGGTTTGGTTTTGGATCTAGATCCTGCCTCCATTACATGCATATAATAAAATTACTATATGGGTTTTAGAAGAAAAAGAAAAATATATGTGCTAGATATTAGATTATAAAGGAAATAATTCTTATAATTTCAAGCCAGACTGACTATGATGCACTGAGCAGACCTGTTCAAAAGTGGCTCTGAGAGTGAGAGTTCCTTGTGGACCCACCATAAAACCACTGGCTTCCTGCCAGCAGGAAGAACTGTAAATTCCCATGGACTCCAAGAATCCTAGGTTCTAGGTAGTTAGTCATCTGACCACCTGTCATCCAGCCTGGTCTGTGTGAAATACATAGGTATCAAGCATGCTTTATCAAAAGGTAGAAAAATAGGGCAAAAATCCCTCCACAGAAATGCAGTCCCAATCCAAAGAACAAATGAAGCCCCACCAAGCTGTGAGATTAAGACAGGATTGGGGGACAATTGCCTTTAATTTTCTTTATCCAATAAAGGCTATTTCCTAATTCACCCTCTAGCTGTATGACAGCAGGCTGTTTGGCACTTGGTTATCTCCACATGAATAGTCCTGTTCAGAGACAAGGAGTGACACTAATTTTGACAAGGCCTGTGATACTGTTAAATTCCCTCTTATGATTTCTAAATTTAAATCACACTCCCTAGACATCTTAATCAAACCAGAACTTGTTGAGAATACAAATAGTCTGTAATGCTTGACATAATTACTGCATTCTCTTCTATTTTCCTTTGAGTTGACAGCAGACCTTATATTAAGAACATACTGAAATTTAAAATGTCAGGGCCAGAAAATACCAGACAAAATATTGACCCTTAATTATAAGCCAGAAAGTGAGATTACATCTTCCTGTTGCTTATTTTTCTTTTTAATTGTTAAATATATTTGCAGAAAAGCATGTAACAGAATTGCAGTTTAAAAATTATAAAGCATTGCAATGAAATGAAATACAATAGGATGGATGTAAAACTGATGTTCTCCCATGTAAACCCACATAATTCACAATAAAAACTTTAATATATATATATTTAAAGCAAACCCCTCTGTAACTACCACCCAAGTCAAGCAACAGTGTACCACTGTCTCAGATACTACCATTCAGATACACCACCTGTGTCCTTTCTAGACCACTACTTCCCACTTCCCTTTTTGAAGTTCCCCTTAAACTGATTTCTGTTATAATGGTTTCCTTGGTGTCTTTGTAGTTTTACCTCTTCTGTATACAACCCTAAATAATATAATAGATTATACTGTTTTGAAAGTTAGATAAAAGGAATCATACCTATAACTTTTCTATGTATATGTTATGTATTAGTACATATCTTGCTGTTGTTGTCAAGTCGGTTCCAACTCATAGTCACCTTGTACAGAATTCCCAAGGAGCTACTGGTGGGTTTGAACTTCCAACCTCATGATTCACAGTCCAGTGCTGATCCAAAGAGCACACACCAGGAATGTATCCTGTTTCAGTTTCAGTCAATTTTACTTTGGTGAGATTTGACCAAGTTGCAACCACACAGTCATTCATGCCATAACTGTATAAGATTTCTCTGACTAGCTCTATGAATGAATGTGTTGGGTCTTAAAAATTAATATGTTCAACTTCAAAAAATAATGCCAAATTATGTTCCACCCAACAGTGTATGAGAGTCCCTGCTGTTCACTGTATCAACACTTGTCCTTGTCAGTCATTTTGCCCATTCAGTCACTGTGTAATAGGATCACATTAAGATTTGAATTTGCATTTTTCTGAATACCAATGAGTTTGTTTTTTTTTTTTATCTTGATTGTTTCTTTACATATCCTTTTTTGTAAAATATCTGTTCAAGTCATTTGCCTATTTTTCCTTTGGGTTTTTAGTCTATTAATGTACAAGAACTCATTATACAAGGGGGCTTCAAAAAATATGTGGAAAATCCCATTATCTTTTCATTCCGTTTTTCCATGAAATTTTTGATGCTCCCTTGCATACACATGATATGAGCAATATTTCAGGTACATATCATGGGATTAATTTTTCTTAAAGAATTTGGCTTTGTCCTTGGTTCCTGAGGAAAGAACTGTAAATTCCTACAATTTCCTGAATAACTGAGATAGGTACCTTACTACAGGCCTCTAGACCACACCTGAGGGTTTATGCTAATGAGGCAATTTGTAAGCCAGAGTTGGCAGGAAAAGAGAGACCACCACATGATATCAGATGATCTAAGAAGGTTGGGAGGCATGATTCAATCAATTATGCCACATATATCCCTGTGGGAATCATGTCTGACTTCCCCTAGCTTCACAAGGGGGAAAGAGAATCAAATTCAAAATCAGCCCAAGGCTGAAGCCTATGAAGTGGAGGTTAGACATGACTCCACGCTACAAACTTCTTGACCCTATTCTGACACCAACTATTCCTCACACAGCACTCTACTTCACATCTGGGGTCAATGATCCATTGCAATGACTACACAGAACTCCTGACAATACTCACGATTATGAAATTTATTAGGGCAGTGAAAAGAGTACAAATCAGGATCAGAAAAACTCAGGATGTAGCAGTTCTCCAGTCAGGAACCTCTCTTGTCAGCCATACTGCAGGCATGCCTTTCATATGATCCTTTGGCATCTGCCATGCTCAGGAAAGTATTACAAAGCTCTTTAAGCCAGTCAATGAATGTCCAAAAGGCACATTCTGCAAGTAGTATCCTGCCTGTATTCACTCAGCTTTACTCAGTCCATGGGCCTAGAGCCCGCATCTTTGCCATCGCCTCTGCTGTCACTTTTCACGTTTTTAAGTAAAATCTCACACTCCACTCATGCTCTTCCTTTTTGGTGGTCCTGGGGCCATCTAATCCTGCTTGTGAGATGGCTTCTGTTAAACCTAGCTGGATGGCAAAACTAACCAATCCCAGACTTAGAGCACTATATACCCACTTGGTGGGAATTAAGAACACATTGTATAGAAAAGTCATATCAAGTAAATTCAAGGTACTACACACATGCCGATATAATGAGACCCCAGTAAAGGCTCTGTACATGGAAACTCCATAAACTTCTTGGTTGGTGAAAGACATCAGTGCTCATGGCAGAGTACTTATAAAATGTCATGGTAGCAACATGATCTGACCTCCTCTAACTTCACAAAGAGGAAAAAGAATTAACAGCATTAGCCACCCAAGGCTGATTCCTTGGGTGGCTAATGCTGTTAATATGCAGAGGTCAGATATATCTCCTCTCTCTCAATATTTTACCTGTTTGGGCACCAATTATTCCTTCTACTGCACTCTTCACTTCTTAGTTGTGTCCAATAATTCATTGAAATTGCCACACAGAAGTCATAGATAATGTACATGGTTATGGGGCGTCTTACAATCAGGATCAGAAACAACTCAGGATTCAGTTCTCAGTCAGGACAGCTTCTCAGGGATGCCTGTAGGCATACCTCTCTCACTGACCTCTTGGTCTTGTGGCCCTATGGCTTATGCCCTGCTCAAAATAATGTTATAAAGCTCTTTAAATCCCCCAATAAGTGCCTGGAAGCACTCTCTTTCACCAGTAAGATTTGGCCTGAAAAAGTTCAGTTCTCTCGCTCTGTGGGTCAAGGAGCCTAGCTCCACCACATGCCCAGAGGAACCCCCACTCTACCACTGAGCCCTCTGCCCCAAAGGCCAAGAAGCCCACTATGTAGTCTCCTGCCAGTCTGGTTCTGTTGGCTCTGACGATACCACTGTTTCTCTGCCAATGTTCTTGCTGCTTTTTGCCATCTCTAGAGAAGCTTTGGTAGCATACTAGTTGCAAGTCAGGTTGCGAATCTCAAGGTCAGCAGTTCAAAACTACCAGAGGAGCTGTGAATGAAAGATGAGGTTTTCTGTTCCCTTGCACTTTGAAAAGCTCTGATTGTACAGTACTTGTCAGTTGGGCTATAATTCTCAAGGGCAGCAGTTTGAAAATACCAGAGGGGCTGTGAATGAAAGATGAGGCCCTCTGTTCCCTTACACTTTGGAGTCCTGGTGTGGTGTTGTGGGTTAATGTGCCAGATTGCAAAGCCATTTGACCTGCAAGGTAGGTAGTTCAAGCTTACCAGCTGCTCCTTGGAAACCCTATACAGGGTCACTATGGGTTAGAACTGACTTGAAATAGTGGGGACAGGCAGAGGGGACAGTCAAGGAGCTCATCCCAGTAAGGTGAAAATATTTAAGCAATTATTAGCAAATGGAGTAAATAATACAAATACTCATGAAATTAAAAAGAAAGACTCAAGAGTTGTCACAGTAGAGTGGAAATCTTTATAGGTTTATTAAGAAATGACATGAAAAGGCATGAAGTGGCTGGCTTACAAGTTTTCAAGAGGAAGTTTAGTTTCAGAGTGTGTGGGAGAAGGTAGACTCTCCACTGAACAGTTTTCCTCTTGTCTAGATGGGTCTGGTGAAAGGAGATGGGAATGGTATTCATTGGTTCAATAGTGAGTAGTAATTATCATACCTAATTGTGATTGTCAAAACTGTAAACTTAGAGGTTGTGTAACAAAAAAAAGGGAAGTAGTTAATCTTGCATTCCAGGAACAGAGGACACTAGGACCATCAAGGGCTGAACATGTGCTGAACATGGGACTCTAACCAGAGAAGCAGTGACACCAAAGATAGAGACAGAGGTGACATCATGGAGAGATTGAGCAGCTGAGGACTCATGGAAACACTAAGGCTGTGTGCTGGCAGAGACTGTCTTCCAGAATGTGCTCTGTGGTTTTTTAAATGATTATATGTTGTTGTTGTTAAGTGCTGTCGAGTCGGTTCCGACCCATAGCAACCCTGAACAGGGTTTCCAAGGCTGTAAATCTTTATGGGAACAGAAAGCCTCATCTTTCTCCCGAACTGCTGACCTTGTGGTTCGCAGCCTGATTCATAACCACTACGCTACCAGAGCTCCTTAAATGATTATATATCCCTGAAAAAACAATTAATTTTTTAAACTAGGAAGAAATTAGATGAAAAAGGCAGCTTACTAGGGTTGAAACTGAAGAATCCTGGAATACTGATGTGATCTTGTAGGATAAGCACTGGACTTCTAACTGCAAGGTTGGAGTTTCAAACCCATCAACCACTCCTTGGAAACCCTATAGAGGGTTGTTATGAATCAGAACCAACTTGACTGCACTTAACAGCAACAACAGATACTGTAGAATCCATGGGTAAATTATTCTTTAATTCTACTCACTATGAATCCAGTCTGATTCAATGACACTTAATAACAACAACATTGAATAAGAGCCCCTGCTAGCCCTCCAATATTAAAAGGACATAAACAAGTCTGAAACCCAGTATAGAAGAAATGTAAAAGCCAGAAGGAAATTATTACAATCAAAAGTCTAACTTAGAATCACTGAGAAGAAATGATCCAACCAATTAATCAAGATGATGACGGAGCAGAAATCAGTTCCCTTGAATCAGTCCTTACAGAAGACCCAAGGACTTATGCATATAAATGGTTAAAATGGGCAGTGGTGATAAAGAGAAGTTCTGGAACATCTTGACAGGGGAAGTGCATGCACAGTAGGTCTAAAATCTCTTGGGAAAGCTCTAATGTAATTTCTTCTTTGTCTATGTATAGGTTCTGCATGAGTACAGATAAGTATTCTGGAATTCTAATTCTTCTGAATGCTATCTGTAATTTATTATTACAGTGATCCCACTGTTTAATGCCTTCTCATAGCCAATAAAACACAGATAAACATCTTTCTAGTATTATTTGCTCTCAGCAAAGTTCCATCTGACATCAACAATGATATCTTTCATTCTGCATCCTTTTTTGAATCTAGTTTTAATTTCTGGCAGTTCCCCGGCAATATATTGCTGCAACAATTTTTAGGTATCTTCAGCAAAATTTTGCTTACATATGATATTAGTGATATTGTTCAGTGATTGCCACATTCTGTTAGATAACCTTTCTTTGGAATGGAAACAATTATTAATCTTTTCCTGTTCATAGGCCAATAGTCTTTTCCTCAAATTTCTTGGTATAGATGAGTGAGTGCTTCCAGCATTGCATCCTTTTGTTGGAACATCTCAATTAATATTCTGTCAATTCTGAAGTCTAGTTTTTGGCCAATGCTTTTGGTGCAACTTGGACTTCTTTCTTCCATCAATACTATTTGTTCTTGATCAAAGCTACCTCCTGAACTTGCTGAATATTGACCAATTCTTTTTGAGGATACAGGGAAATCAAATTGTCCACAACTCTGGAATGAGATGATGGAGAATCTCTATGTCATCAATCAGAACAAGGCCAGTGGCCAACTGCAGAACAGATTATCAATTGCTCATATGCAAGTTCAAGTTGAACCTTAAGAAAATTAACATAAGTCCACAAGTATGACATTGAGTATATCCCATCTGAATTTGACATATTGAACACTAATGACTGAAGACCAGGGGTGTTGTGGGATAAAATTAATTCATCATACATCAAGAAATCAAAAGGTCATTAAAATGACAGGAAATAAAGAAAAGATCAAAAAATATGTTAGAAGCACTGGAGTCAGTCAGAAGAGACTCTAAAACTTGCTCTAGAACATAGAATAGCTAATAATTGGAATTATGAAACATAATGATGAAGTAAAAGCTAAACCAAAGATTTCAAAGCTTAAGGAGACAAAGTAAAGTATTAAAATGAAGTATGCAAAGATCTGCGTTAGAAAGCTAAAAGGAAGGAACATGCTAAGCAATTCTCAAGATGAAAGGGCTGAAGAAAAACTCAATCCTCAATCAATATTGAAGGATACTATGGGCAAAAATTTGAATGATTCAGGAACCTGCAAAAGATGTAAGGAATACATAGAGCCATTGCTTAAAACGAGGGAAAGATAGAGTCATGAAGTATTCACTTACATGTCTTCAAGATTGTGTGCTCACATTCTACATGAGGAGTGTCAAAGGAGGAATCCCATTGGATAGATTACTCTGATTTTCTGGTGCATCTGGGGAAGAATTGAAGAGAAATATACTGGTGTGACTATATAGTTCTTCCTTATATCAGTTCAACATTCTCTTTTATTTTTTTCCCCACATCACTTCAATTTATGTGCTATGGTCCCAGAATCAGAGTTGCTAATGTGCATATGGGAGCAGGGATTTATGCCTAAGCAAGAAACTGTTCGTTCTGAGCTGACTCTCAAAGATCACCAAGCCAGAGTTCCTCAGTTACACGGTCCCCTCTGTTCCTTACAGAATATTTTCAGGAAGAATGTTTACTCAGGCTGAACCCAAGACATCAAATGTGAAACTAATTCAAACTTTATGGTTAATGAAATAATATGTAAGCGGTCCTGTAACTGTCTTGTGACTACTAAGGCATGATTTTGGAAATGTTCTCCAACCAGAATTTTTCTTTGTAAATTCCTGAATTTTGTGTATTTAAACCCTGTGAAAAATTCCTTTTACCAGAGTTTCAACCTATACTTATAGTGCTTAATAAATAAGCCTAGACTTATCTTACAAGGATGCTGGTTAGAGGTTATCAAAATATTATAACCTAAATATATTGTACATAATTTGGAATTTCAGTGATCACTTTAAGAAAATGAGTTTCTATCAACTTTTTTTTGTTCTTCCATTTAGGAAAATGGGTTCCCATTTGTGATGTGTTTTATTTCCTCTGACCTCCCTCCATCTGAGTTTAACTTGCCATCAAACAAGAATGTATATTTTGTTAAAATTAAAGAGATTTATTACAAAATGAAACCAAATACTCCAGAATGGTGGAGTAATAGAGGCATATTTATAAGGTAAAATCAAACACTAAAGGTACAATATTCTGATTATAAGTTGTAAGATCAGGGAAGCTGCAGGGTGAAAAACTTAAAGTAGGATCTTTATGGTGATTGGTTAGAAACAAGAAAGTGGGCCATTTTGGTTGTCTAGTTCAAATATGAGTCCTGATGTGACACAGTATATTAAGTACTGAACTTCTATCTGAAGGTCAGTGGTTCAAACCCATCAGCCACTCCTTGGAAAACAACCAAAAATTCAATGACACTTGACAACAAGTTTTAACATGAGACATTTCAAAATTTAGTAGGAAAATGGAATTAAAAGATAATGGAGCCAACAGAATCCAACAGTACATCAAAAAGATAATACATCATGATAAAGTGGGATTCATATCAGGGATGCAAGGATGGTTCAACATTAGAAAAACTATCAACATAATCCACCATATAAATAAGAAAAAAGAAAAGAACCATATGATCATATAGATTGATGCAGAAAAGGCATTTGTCAAAATCCAACATCCATTCCTGATTAAAAAAAAACTCAACAAAGTAGGAATTTAAGGGAAATTCCTCAACATAATTAAGAGCATATATACAAAGCCAACAGCCTACATTACTCTCATGGTGAGAAACTGAAACCCTTCGCTCTATGAACAGGAACCAGACAAGGATGCCCTTTTTCACCACTCCTATTCAATATTGTGCTGGAAGTCTTAGCAAGAGCTATACAGAAAAACAGGGAAATTAAAAGCATCCAAATTGGCAAAGAGGAAGTAAAACTCTCTCTATTTGCAGACAATATGATCCTATACATAGAAAACCCCAAAGACTCAGTAAAAAGGCTACTAGACCTCATTCAAAGATTTAGCAAAGTGGCA
>NW_006408694.1:3684511-3686430 GCF_000296735.1 Chrysochloris asiatica | reverse complement strand
TAGCGAAGTGGCAGCATCGATGGACTCAAGCGTGGCAACAGTGGTGAGGTAGGCCCAGGATCAGGCAGTATTTTGTTCTGCTGTGCATAAGGTCGCTATGGGTCAGTACCGACTCAATGGCACCTAACAACATAACAACAACAATCTTAAAACGTTTCTTGAGTGCTGCTAACAGGATTTCTTATATGGTCTTGTGTCAAGACCCTCCCTTAATAACATTCTTTCCATATCTTTAGTTGAAACACAGATAAAAGCATTTCCTTTGTTATGTACTTAAGCCCTTCTAATGGTTCCATGCCTGCAAGGGAAATAAGTAAAAGCAAACATGGGGTTGAGGCTCACTGATATTAGTGAAGTGCCTCAATTTTAGAACCCTCATACATTCCCTCCCTCTGAGCAAGGATTTTATATATTGACATTCTTTGATCATTGTTATTTAAATGATTTCTTCTGGAGGAGCTTGTGATTATGACACATAATTTTTTTAGATGGTTTTTTATTATGTAGTCCTTTAAGAGTATTGCTACTACTGCTTAGTAATCAGGAACAATATGATTTTAAGGAGCTCTGGTAGCATAGTGGTTACTAATCGGGCTGCTATGTTCAGGATCAGAAGTTCGAAACTAACAGCAGTTCCGTGGGAGAAAAATGAGGCTTTTCTGCTCCCATAAAGATTAACAGCCTCTGGAAACCTGTGCAGGGTCACTATGAGTACGAACCGACTCCATGGGACATAACAACAACAACAACAACTATGACTTAGCATTCAGTTTCTGTGATCTTAGTTACGGAAGTGAAGTGTCTGTGTTTAGCAAGAATACATTAGAGAATAGCTCAACTGTTTAAAAGCTAGGCTCAGGGTGTGAACCTGAGCTCATTTGAGCAACAGGTCCCATCTATGTAAATAGTTCTCTTCATAGGCATTCATATGTCTTTTGCATCATAACATCCAACATACTTTTTGAAATATTTGATCATTCCAATAATTATTACCATATAATTAGTATCATTCAATCTAGGAGTCCTGGTATGACACTGTAGAATAAACACTGGACTGCTAACCACAATATTGGTGGTTCAAACCCACCAGATCCTTGAAAACTCCATATTGGGTCACTATGAGTTGAAACCAACTCAGCTGCAATGTATAACAACAATGACAATTTAGTTAGCAATTCAGATCTACTCCAGTCCCAAATACTTTTAAGTAACTAACTGAAAATTTACATATAAAGAAGAGACAACAGTTATAGGGGATACTGATAGCAACTAAAAAGCCTTCTGTGGCTCTTCATAATGTCTTTCACTACTTTCCCAGAGGTGTTTAATCAGCAGTAGCAGGAGGTATTAGCAATGGCATCTATTCCTCCTCATTGAGTTAAAAAGGAACTGTAGAGCTATAATTACAGGCACTAGTTCTATGAATGGGAACCAACTTGGCACTTAACAACAACAGTTACTGATTGGGCTAATTTAATAGCTGCATTTCTAGTCAAGTATCAGAATAACTTGTTAGAAAAGACTAAAACTTTAATAGACTTTCATAGTGCAAAACCATTAGAAAGTAAAACCACAGGTATACAATGAAGTTAACAGTGAAAAAATAGCTCTGGCTACAAGGCAAAGTTCTAAATATTTCAGAAGGTTGCATGAAGTCTTGTTCTAGGTCTTGGGACCAGT
This sequence comes from Chrysochloris asiatica, assembly GCF_000296735.1. Lineage (NCBI taxonomy): Eukaryota > Metazoa > Chordata > Mammalia > Afrosoricida > Chrysochloridae > Chrysochloris > Chrysochloris asiatica. Next base: position 3,684,750 of record NW_006408694.1, on the reverse strand, counting down.
TGTCTACCTCAACTGTCATCTGCTTCTGGATGCCTGGGAATTTCAAAGCGATTTTTACTTCTCCAGAGAGTTAATAAGTCCATGGGGGAAAGTCATTTAAAACGCTCAGAATAAATTTAGTCAGAACTTTGGCATGTGCCATAACGTCTTCTAATCCATATGCTACTTTGTATCCAACATAATGTCATTGTTGTTGTTGTTAGGTGCCATCGAGTTGGCACCAACTCATAGCAACCCTA
>NW_006408694.1:3681760-3683516 GCF_000296735.1 Chrysochloris asiatica | reverse complement strand
TACTCCCATAAAGATTTACACCCTCGGAAACCCTGTACAGGGTCGCTATGGGTCGGAACCGACTCGACGGCACTTAACAACAACAACAAAGGTTCAAAATATCATAGTCCTTCTCATAAGTCCAGTAATGATATATTTTTGCCAAGCACTTTTATCAAGTCAGAAAAGTAAAAATTCATCTGTAGACCACATAACTTGATATGGTCCACAATTGTCTTATGATAATAATATTTATTTTAAAAGAAGATTTTCTGGCTCTGTATTTTGGTTACATGCTTGAGCCATCTTGTTTTATTGTTGTTGTGTTTTTTGACATTTCGTTTTGTTTTGTTTTTGCAGGATTCTATGTTGCATGTTATCTCTGAGACAGTATATTATCATGTTAATTTGTTGATTATATGTTGGTTTGCTTCACTCTGATTTTTTTTCCTAGTGTATCTAGGTAATGGAGTGGGAATACTACTCTAGTTCTAGTTTGACAGTAATGGGAAACTTACTAGCTATCTCTGGGAGAATTTGTTAGTGGATGAAGAGTTTGGTAGTGGGCCTGAGTCTCTAATCATTGGTCATGTAGAGTATATAAGGGCAAACTGGAGGGGTGTGTATGTCAGCTGTCATTTGCCACCAATCCAATGGTGCTAGAGTGGATAGAGACATTAGCCCAGTGGGTGATGGGGCAGGTGCAACAGGAATGACTATGTAGAATCTCTGTATCACCTTTAATGGGGAAAGAGGAAGAAAAAGTAACAAAAAGAAAACAGAAACAGGGAGTAGACAGACTTCCAGCAAGACAGCCTACTAAACATGCTACACAGACCCTCTACAACAAAGGTATGGGAGACCAAATGAAACAGATGCAGATGATAATCCTGGAATACTGGGCTTCAGAGGAAAATATAGAAAAGTGGATTGAACACTTACTAAAAGAAGAAACTGAACAAGGGTGGCAATAAAAGGAGACAGATGTGTGAATTGTATCCACTATCCAGATGCTTCAAAGCCATATTGAACCTTTGGTGGCAGACATCATCCTGGTGGTGCAGATGTATACTGGTGACCAGAAAGTTGAGATTCTTTCTTGTTTCTGACACTCCTCCAGTGACCAGAGGCACGGCCAGTACCCACCTCATGCACCCCCAGCACAGCCTCTGCTCTATAGGAGATCATAGCCTTAAATTTGTGAGCTGCACAACTATGAGATGCAACTCTGTGAGTCTAGAGCTGGCTGTACCACCCAGCACCCAGGTTCAAGTGATTCTTGTTCTAGATCAACAAAACTCAAAGAACTGGTCCCAGCCAGATGTAGACAAGTGAGAAATCTCATAACCAGCAACCCTGCTCCTGTCTACCCCCTGGCTAGAAAGACCATAGTCCCAGCTACCTTTGGGACCTATACAAACTACTTCTAGATTCGGTGCACTTAACATAGACAACAGCTAGGCCTATAGGGACTCATCCATGGCAGGAAAAGCCTCCGTGTCAACCCTCCCACACCTATGTCATGAAATGCTTAGCTAGCAGGAGACCCCAGCATTTTCTCCTCTCTGGGTGGCACCTGGCCTTGATTTTCCCTTTGTTAATTCTTTTTCCCTTTGTTAATGTTTGTTAGTTCTTTCTTTCCTTTCTTATTCTCTTTCCTTTCCCTTGTTTTTTTAATTCTAGCTCTGTTTTTGTTTTTTCTCTTTATTTTTGCTTCTCTTTCCCCCTTCTTCTTTAATTTGTTTTTTGTTTGTTTGTTTGCTTTTTTTTTTTTTTT
>NW_006408694.1:3666219-3681660 GCF_000296735.1 Chrysochloris asiatica | reverse complement strand
CTAGTTTTGCTTCGTGTTTTTTCTTTTTATTTTTCTCTCTTATTTTTCTCTTCTGCATCTTTATTCTCTTTTCCCTCTTTTGTCTTTTTTGTTATTAGATTTTTTTTTTCTTACTGTTCCCTGTTTTTGTTTTTGTTTTTTCCCTTCTTTATTATTTCCATTTTCCATTATTATTTGCTTATCTGTTTGTTTAGTTGGTTTGGTTTTCTTGTGTGTGTGTATTTATGTGTGTGTGCTTTCTATTCTTGTCCCACTCCATTGAAGAAGCGACTGTGTCCAGAGATCCTAGCCACAACAGTACCCCTTGCAGGACCACTCACTGGGCAAGTGCCAATACCATCTCCTAATCCACTTGATCAATGACAGACATCAGTCAACACCAACCAAACCCACCCTAAAATGAGCTGAATGAAAAGCAAGTAGAGAACTATAATGCACTTCTAATCTCTAATCATACTTACCAAGAGGCCTAAGAACACACCAATCATCAAATAAATACAAATACAATGATGCAACAATGTCTCCAAGACAAAAGATAATTTCAACTCACATGAAGAAAAGAGGTGGAGTGGCTCAAAACAGTTAACAAGATGCAGAGCCAGAAAACATTTGGAGGGAAGAAAAAATACTGGAACTACCTGATAAACAATTCAAAAAAAAATTATATTTAGGTACCTTCAAGAGATTGAAAGATCAAAGAAGGCATGGAAAACACAGAAGAAAATACGGAAAAATTCAGGAAAACACTACATGAACAAATGTAGTGTTTTTCACAAATAAGTGAAAAATTATAAATAATGCAAAACCTGCAAATAGAAATCCAAAAGATTAATAATAAGATTTCACAAATTGATAACATATTGAAAGGACAAAGAAATAGATTTGAGTCAGTGGAAGCCCAAATTTGTGAGTTTGAAGCTAAATCTCTCAATATTGGTATGCTAGAATCCTTATGTGGAAAAGCACTGCACATTGAGGTCAGTTTGAAGCATAAAGTTGGCAGTTCAAATATACAAACTGCTCCTTGGAACACTTATGAGGTTTCCATGAGGGTCTCTATGAGTCAGAACCAACATGATAGCACTTAACAACAACAACAACATTGGTATGCTAGAACAGTCAGAAAAAAGAAGGAAACAAATCCAAATGTAACCTAAGATTTATGTGGGATACTATGAAAAGGAGAGTTTTAGTGTGGCACTATAGAATAAGCTCTGGACCACAAGGTCGGTTTAAATCGCAAGATTCAAACTCACCAGCAGCTACTCAGAAACCTTATACAGGATCACTATGAGTCGGAACTGACTCAACAGCACTTATCAGCCACAGCACTATGAAGGAGAATTACTTATGGGTGATTGGAATTCCAGAAAAGTAAAAGACAAATAATATATATATATATTTTAAAGCACAGAAAAAAATTGTCAAAGAGTTTTGGGAAGAAAGCTTTCCTGTTATGAAAGGTGAGAAGATAAGAATTCAAGCAGCTGAATGATCCTCAAACAGAGTAGACCCCAAAGGAAAATCACCAAGAAATATCATGATCAAAACCCAAACTAAGGCAAGTAAAGAATCCTGAGAGTAGCTCAGAAGAAACTGAAAAACTACCTCCAAATGAGAACCATTAACACTACGTTCTGATTTCTCAGCAAAAAACCATGTACATAAGAAGGCAAATAGGATGACATATATAAAATTCTAAAAGAAAAAAACAATGTCAACCAAGAATCATATAACTAGCAAAACTGTGCCTCAAATATGACCTCAAAATCAAGACATTTCCAGATAAACAGAAATTAAAGGAATTTTTGATAACCAGACCAACTTTATAAAATAATACTAAATGGAATTCTTTGGACAGAGAACCAATGACAGTAGAAAACAATGTGAGATTGACATACATGAAAATACCACACAGAATTCAATCCATGTACAGAAGAATCCAAATTAAAAGAAACCTACAAGACTGAAAATAAGGAAACAGAGATATCAATTTATAATGAAGATAACTAAGGCAAAAAGAGGGAATAGTGTAGTTACAAAATTTCAAAATGGCTAGGAATTCAAGTAGAGTTCAGGATAAACTAGACTGTTTCAACTGGGCAAGAAATTAATAGATTACAGGGAAGCCTCAAAGAAAATGAATAAACTTCCACATCAAAACAAAACAAAAAAGAGGAAAATTATAAAGGTTTAGTAAAACAACAGCAATGGAGAATATGACAAGAAAATGCACAAACAAAATTACTTCAGCACAGAAAATTATGTGGGGCAAAGAATTCAGCACCAGCACATAAAAACACACAGCAAATGACAACAATAACTTCATACCTCTCAATAAGCACACTGAATGTAAATGAACTAAAGATATCAGTCAAGAGAAAGAGAGTGGTAGAATGGATAGGAAAACAAGATTCTTCAATTTGCTGTCTACAAGAAACACACCTTACACACAAAGACAAAAGTACACTAAAAATCAAAGGATGAAAAAACATACCAAGCTAACAGCCATCAAAAACAAGCTGGGAAAAAAAAAAACAAAAACAAGCTGGAGTGACAATATTAATTTTGGATTAAAAAGTGAAAAACAGCATAAGAGACAAAGAAGGACATTATATCATGATTAAAGACTACGCTGAACAAAAGCATATATCTAGGCTTCCAATGAAAAAGCCTCAAAATACATAAAACAAATTCAAATTGAATTGAAGAAAGAAACAGACAACTGCAACTATGTTGTTGTTAAGTACCATGGAGTCGGTTCCAACTCATAGTGACCCTGCACAGGGTTTCCAAGGCTGTAAATCTTTATGGGAGCAGAAAGCCTCATCTTTCTCCCACAGAACGGCTGGTAGTTTTGAACTGCCAACCTTGAGTTAGCAGCCCGATTCGTAGCCACTACACTACCAGATCTCTTACTCTGCAGCTATAGTAGATTTTAATACACTGTTTTCAAGGAAGAACAGAAAACTAGAAATCAATTCAACAGACACAGAACAACTAAACAACACAATCAATCCACTTGACCTCATAGACTTTTACTTAGTACTGGCACTGTGGGATAAAGCACTGGACTGCAATGCTGGTTTGAACCACAAGGTCAGTAGTTCAAATTCACCAGCCACTCCTTGGAAACCCTATACAGAATCCCTGTTTGTCAAAAGTGACACGATGGCACTTAACAACAACAAGCCAACAACTGCACAATATACATTCTTTTCCAGACACATTGAGCATTCTCCAGAATAGGAGCACAAAAACAGCCTCAATAAATTTTAAAACATTGAAAGACTACAAAGCATCTTTTCAGATCACAATTTCTATGCCATTGAGTCCATTCCAACCCATAACGACCCTGTATAGTGTTTCCAAGGAGCAGCTGATGAGCTTAAACCACCTACCTTGCAGTTCGAATGACTTTGCAGTCTGACACATTAGCCCACAGCACCATACCAGAATCCATGTAGACACATAAGCAGATGCACAGACTAAATAGATATGGTAGGGAGAGTGAGAGTACACCCATAAATAAAAAAAAGTTTTGAAAGGGGATATACATTTATGGGTATTTACCTTTATTGCAAAACACATCCAAGAATGTGGTGGGAGTATAGAAGAAGCAAAATTATGAAAATTTCTTAGACTTTATCAATCACCTTAAGGGAATAAGTTACTGGGTCTGGGTGCTCAAGTATTGGGAGTGATCTAAACCGAAGGTCTCAGACTTGGAGGCAGTTTAACCAAAGGATTACAACTAAACAGTTGTGGTCGAGAAAATCAGGCTCTCCCAGATCAGGCTGCCCCCTGAGGAACTTGCAAAGCCTGCCTCAGGGAACAAGGAATATGCAAAGCCTTTCCTTGAACACAGCCATGGCCTTCAGTTCAGTCTGCAAAAACATCTGGCTGCCTTATCTCTGTTTCCCTAGAAACTATATTCTTATAAAGTCCAGCTTACTGCATGCAACAATAACACCAGATTTTTTTTTTTCCAGTCCCCAGCACTCTCCTTTGATTTGTGTATATAATAAATGAGCTGAACATAGGTCGGAGTCACAGTATCTCCATCAGAGTGCTGTGTCCCACCTAGTTCCAACTTTACTTATTTCAATTGTGTTTTGTGTCTTCCTTTTTTTCTAATCTCCTGTCACTCCTACTCGGGTTAAATCTGTCCGTGCAGGTCATGGAGTATAGCCACTTTTCAGACACAACACTCAAGTCCATAATCTTAGGGGATCCCATGGTCAATTGGCATAACATAGTCCACAAACACAATTATCTGCTTTGGTGAGTAGCAACTGAGATCTTAAAAGCCCACGAGTAACACTGAATGTGCAACCATCAGTTCTCCCTGTGTGAAGAAAAGAGTAATGAAAACTGAAGACACTTGGAAACAATCCAGTAAAAATGTGAATGTCAGTCTCCATGATCCTGAGGCCAAAAGAACTAGCTGGTGCCCAGCTACATCTACCAACTACTCTGAAAGGAATCATATTAGAAAGTTCTGGATATAGTTGAAGAAAATGTGGAACAAAACTCAAAATTAATGAAAAAAAAAACAAGACAACAAGATCGGGCTTGGTTGTCAGAAAGATACTGGAGGAATCCAAAACTATGATCCTGGGTCTCAAAATTAACTACCGTTTTGGCTCAATATTCAACTGAGCAGTAGATAGCTACATTGGAGGAACAGCAACACCAGTGAGACATGCACACCACAAAATGGTCAGCCATTCAAGATCAAAAGGGCAGCATTTTCCTAAGGACAAAATATAGAAGGGATGAGAAGGTGGAATGGAAACAAGAATCAAAGGGAGGGAGAGGGATAATTGGTGATACTTGTGGATTAGCAGTCATTGAAATGAAATGAAGTATATGATTTGTTTAATGTAAAACAACGTTAATTACAGATGATCTGCTCCGTAAACTTCCACTTAATACACAATAAAAAGTTTAAAAGTAAAACAAAGGTGGAGAGGAAGAGTACTAAGAATAATAAAAAAAAGAAAAAGGAGAAATGGTGGGAAAGCAACACAGTACCAGAGCAAGTGCTCACAAGAAAACACAGCCATGATGGAAATATAGCACTTGCTTTTGGGGAGCATATCCCACCAACCATGGAGTGGGAATGGTGGGAGGGTGGGAAGAATGGTACAACTAAATGTGTCCTCCTGAATTCTTGGAATTCGCTTTCAGCATCTTATTAAAACAGTGAATTTCATGTGCTAAAAACTAACTTCCCAAAGTTTATGCTTATTAGACTTGAGAGTTTCATGATAACAGTCACACAAAACTCACTTGGCAATAAGTCTGTCAGAACACCTAGAGAAAGCTATAAATGAAAGTAGAACAGAATTTTTACAATAAATTTCAAAAACTCAATGTAAGGAAATTAAACTCAATTAGAGATTACATTGATCTGGGATGGCTTCCAGGAATCTGTGAGATGGATGTCTTTCAAAGGGCTCATGATTGACATCAAAACTAGGAACATCAGAAGAAATTTGTTTTCCTTTCCTACTTTGGACACCAGAAAGCATCAATGAATAAAAAAAAACAAAAAAAAAACTCGGTTTAAATAAAAGCAAAGCAACTTACTGAAGATTCAGTACAGTTCAAACCAGGAACATGTCTAATCTCACAAAATGAATTCAAACAATGCAGAGATGATGGAATAACAGAGTCATATTTATAAAGTAAAATCAAGAACTACCAATACAATATTCTGTTTGGAGGCAGGACAACTTGAATTGGAACCCTTACAGTGATTGGTTCAGAATAGGAATATAATAGCTATTTGGGTTTGTTATTCAAATAAATGACTATTCGTGCCCATTCCAAAGAATGGTAACTCAACGTAATGCAGAAGTCATTTGAAAAATGTCATTAATATCACATGCAAGCAAAATTTTGCTGAAGTTATTTTTTAAATTATTACAGTAGCACACCAACAGGAAGCTGCAAGAAATTCAAGCCAGATTCAGAAGAGGACATGGATACTGGCTAAAAGCAGAGAATATCTAAAAAGATGTTATTTGTGCTTTATTGCTTATGCAAAGACATAACAAATGTGTGGATTATAACAAACTATAGATAGCATTTCAAAGAAGGGGTATTTCAGAACACTTATCTGTGCTCAGGAGCAACCTGTACTTAGACCAAGAGGCAGTCACTTGAACAGAAAAACGGGATACTGAATGGTTTAAAACCAGGAAGGTATGTTCAAGGAATGTATCCAATCACCACATTTATTCAATCTGTTTGCTGAGCAAATAATTCAAGAAACTGGGTTGTATGAAGAATTATGTGGCATCAGAATTGGAGAAAGACTAATTTACAGTCTTTGATATGCATATGATACACCCTTGCTTCACAAAAATGAAGAGGACTTAAAATATTTTCTGATGAAGCTCAAAGATTTCAATATGGATAGCACCTCAATGTAAAGAAAATGAAAATCTCACAACTAGACCAATAAATAATACCATGATAAATGGAGAAAAATTGAAACTGTCATAAACCTCAATTTGTTTGGATCCACAATCACTGTTCATGGAAGCAGTAGTCAAGAAATCAAATGATGTATTCCATTAGGCAAATCTGCTGCAGAAGACCTCTTGAAAATGTTCAAAGATGAAAGAGCAAAGTTGCCAATTTGAGGACTAAAGCATGCCTGACCCAACCCACGGTATTTTCAATTGCCTCATATGCACATGAAAGCTGGACAATGAATAAAGAAGACTGTAGAAAAATGGGTGCATTTGAATTACAGTATTAGCAAAGAATATTGAAAATATCATGGACTTCCAGAAGAACAAACAAATCTATTGGAAGTACAGTCAGATGCTCCTTAGAAGCCAGCAAGGTGAGACTTTGTCTCCATATTTTGTACATGTTTTCAGAAGCAATCATCATTCTTGGGAAGGACCCAGAGCACTATTGACTGGTACAGTGGGAGCAACAATGGTGTTAAACATAATAGCGGTTGTGAGCACAGCACAGGACTGGGCAGTGTTTTGTTCTGTTGTTTGTAGGGTCAGTATGAGTTGGAATCAACTCAATGGCATATAACAACAATAATAACAAAGTGGGATTTTACAGTGTTGTAATAAGAAATAAAAGACCAAAATATATGTCAGAAGAGACTCTGAAACTTGCTTTTGAGTATAAAGAAGCTAACGTGAATGGAAGAAATGAGAAGGAAAAGAGCTGCATATAGAATTTCAAAGGTCAACTCAAGAAGACAAAATGAAGAATTATGATATGTACAAATACCTGGAATTAGAAAATGAAAAGGAAAGAACATACTCAGCATTTCTCAAGCTGAAAAAACTAAAGAAAAAATTCAAGCCTTGACTTGCAATTGAAGGACTCCATGGGCAAATTATTGCATGGGCAAAATATTAAAAAAGAAATTATCAATATTCAACCATTTCATGAGGTGGTATATGATCAAGAACTGATGGTACTAAAGGAAAAAGTCTAAGCAGAACTCAAGGCATTGGCAAAAAAACTTCATCTCTCAAACTTTGAACATATTGTCAGGAGGGACCAGTCACTGGAGAAGGATATCATGTTTTGATAAGGTGGAGGATCTGAGAAAAAGAGGAAGATCCCCAAAGAGATGGATTGGCCAAGTGGCAGCATCAATGGACTCAAGTGTGGCAACACTAGTGAGGTTGGCCCAGAATTGGGCAGTGTTCATTCTGCTTTGCATAAGGTCACTATGAGTCGGTACCGACTCGATGGCACCTAACAACAGCAACAAGGAATTGATGGAACACAAATTGAAAAATTTCAACAAACTGATACAGCACTGGAGGAGCTCACTCATCTATGCCAAGAAATTTGGAAAACCTAAATATTGGAAGAGATCCATATTTGTGCCCATTCCAAAGAGAAGTGACCCAATAGAATGCAAAAATCATTAAAATCACAAGTCAATTTTCCCTCAAAATAATTTAAAACTTACTGCGGTAGTATATTCACAGTGAGGAAGAACTAGGAATATCATTGCTGACACCAGGTGGGTCTTGACTGAAAGCAGAGAATACCAGAAATATATTTGGTTGTACTTTATTGGCTATGCAAAGGCTTTTGGCAGTGTGGATCATGACACATTATGGATAATATTGAGAAGAATCCTAGAGCACTTCATTGGATGTACTCATGAGTAACCTGTACATAGACCAAAAGGCAGTGATTAGAAAAGAACAAGGTGATACTGAATGGTTTGAAATCAGGAAAGGTGTGTGCCAGTGTTGTATCCTTTCATCATGCTTATTCAATCTGTATGCTGAGCAATTAATCCAAGAAACTGTATTATCTGAAGAAGAACATGGTATCAGGATTGGCAGAAGACTCATGAACAATTTGTGATATGCAGATGATATAATCTTGCTTGCTGTAAGCAAAGAGGACTTAAAATATTTACTGATGAAGATCAAAGACCACAGCCTTCAGTATGGATTGCACCTCAGTGTAAAGAAAGCAAAACTCCTCACAACTGAACTAATAAATAACGTCATGATAAATGGAGAAAAGATTAGAATTATCAAAGATTTCATTTTACTTGGATCCACTATCAACAATTATGGAAGAAGCAGTCTGGAAACCAAACAACGTATTGCATTGGGCAAAGCTTCTACAAAAGACTTCTTGGAAGTGTTCAAGAGCATGAGATTAGTTTGAGGACTAAAGTACACCTCATCCAAGTCATGACATTTTCAGTCACTTCATTTGCATATAAAATTTGGACACTAAGGAAGCCATAGAAGAATTGAATTGATACATTTGTTGGAGAAGAATATTAAAAGTACCATGGACTGCCAGAAGAACAAACAAATCTGTGTTGGAAGAAGTACATCCAGAATGCACCTTAGAAGCCAGGATGAAGAAATTTAGTATATCATTCTTCGGACATGTTATCAGGAGGGACCAGTCTCTGGAGAAGAACATCATGGATCAGCAAAAAAGAGGAAAGCCTTCAATGAGATGGATTGGCACAATGGGATCAGCAGTGAGCTCAAATGTCACAACTATTGTGAGGATGGTTCAGGACTGCACAGTGTTTCATTCTTGTATTCATAGGGTTGCTATGAGTGAGAAGCATCTCAAGGGCATCTAACAACAACATGAGGTAATTAATTAGACTATTTCCTATGGACTGCTGAGGAAGTTATATAAGCAACTTGTGCCAAGAACCTCCATAGAGAACATACCTTTAGTTAAACCACAAGAAGAAAAGAAAAGAAACATTCTTTTGTTATGTATTTAAGTCTTTCAAGGGATTGATGGTTGCAAGGGAAATATACAGAAGTGAAGATGGATCAGGGCTCATAACTCCGCTGATCATTCTGATATGAGTCAAACATCTTAATATTGGAGATTTCATACATGCTAGAACCTATTTTTCTGTTAAACTGAATTTTTCTTCTATATTTTCAAATATGCTGGGGTACAGTTTTTCATATAGTATTCCATATTGTCCTTTATGTTTCAGTTTCATTTCTAATTTCTGTTATTTATATCCTCTCCTTTTCATTTGTTAAATTTTACATTGATTTATCGGTTTTATTAAACTTTTCAAAGAATTAACTTCTAGTCTTACGGATTCTTTCTATTTTTTTCCTGGATTTTGTTTTATTCATTTCTGCTCTAATCTTTATTATTTCCACCCATCTGTTTTTTGTTCATCATTTTGAACTTTTTAGAGATGCTGGATTTTTTTGTTGATTTGAGTTCTTCTTTTTGATGTGCTAAAAATTGTTCTCTCAGCACTGACTTTGCTGTATCCTAAAGATTTTGGTATATTGTATTTTCATTCACATTTGATTCAAGAAATGTTGGGAGGGTTTGGGGTTTTCTTGTTTGTTTGTTTTGATTTTTAAGCAGGACATTATTCAGTTTTCAAGTATTTGATTCCCACCCTCACACCCCGCTTTTCTTGTTATTGATTTCTAATTTTATAGCACTGTGATCTGAGTAGATGCTTTGCAATATTTTGATGTTTTTTAATTGATTGAAGATTGTGTTTGTGGTCTAACTTTTGGTCCATGCTGGAGAATGTTGCATAAGCACTTGAAAACAATGCATATTATGCTGTTGTTGGATGGAGTACTTTGTATATATCTGTGAAGTGAAGTTGGTTGATTGTGTTTAAATATTTTGTGTATTGTAATGTTTCTTTCTTTGAGAGTCCTGTCCTTCACTGAGAGTGGAATATTAAAGGTTCCTGGTGTGATACTGTAGAACAAACACTGGACTGCTAGCCACAGATTGGTGGTTCAAACCTACCAGGTACTCCTTTGAACCCCATACAGTGTTGCTATGAGTTGGAACCAATTCAACAACACTTAACAACTATTATTGTTGTGTTTTCTAATTCTCTTTTCAATTCTGTTAATATTTGCTTTATATATTTTGGGGCTCTTTCAGTGGGTGCATAGATATTTATTATGGTTGTGCCTTGTTTTGAAATAACCCTTTAGTCACTACAAAATGTCCTTTCTTGTCTCTTATGCTGTTTGTTTGTTTGTTTGTTTGTTTGTTTGTTTGTTTGTTTGTTTTACCAGAAAGTCTATTTCATCAGAAATTAATATTGTTACTCTTGTTCTCTTTTGGTTCTATTTTTGCCTTTGTATTAAGGTGTGTTTCTTGTATACAGCATATTGGTGAATTATGTTTTCTTATTCATTCTGCTACTTTCTGTCATTTAACTGGTGCATTCTACTTTCTGTCTCTTGCCTGGTGCATTTAATCCATTCACATTCAGCATAATTGTTGATTGGTATAAATTTATTGCTGCCATTTTCTGTTTTTTGTTTGTTTGTTTTACGGTGCTGATGATTTCTTTGTTCCATATGTTTTTCCGTGCTAAGTTCATTTTGTCTATGAATTTTCTTATCATTTTCTCCATTGCTGTTGTTGTAATGTTTACTTAATGTTTATGATTTGTTTTATGAGAAGGTTTATTAATATTCTTTGTATTTATCATGTAATTCATTATTTTATTCCCATGTTTCAAACAATTCATTCTATCTTGACATTATTATGACTTCCTCTTCATTTGTCACTTTTGTAACTATATCATTTCCTCTTTTTGCTTTGTAGTTGATGTTTCTAGATTGACATCTCGAGTTCTCTATTTTCAGTATCATAGGTGTATTTTATGCTGGATATTTCTATAACTGGGTTGTTTTCTGGGTGATGTTGCAATGTGTGTTGAAGTTCTCACAATGTTAAGTCTTCCCACCCATGATCATGGTATAGTCTTTTGTTTATGCAGGTCTCTTTTGGTTTCTTGTAGTAGTGCTTTGCAGTTTTCTTTGTATAAGCCTTTTGTGTCCCTGGTTAGATTTATTACTAAATACTATGTCTTTTCAGTGGATACTGTAAATAGTATTGTTTTTCTCATCTCCTTTCCAGAGTTATTTTTGTCAGTGTAGAGGAATCCAACTGATTTTTGTATGTTGATCTTGTACCTGCCACTCTGCTGAATCTTTTTATTACTTTCTGTAGTTTGTATGTTAAGTCTCTGGGCTTTTCTGTATATAGGATCAAATAATCTGAAAATAGAGACATTGTTTCTCGAGATTTCTTGTGCCAAATAAAAACAAGTTAAATTCTTCCTAAGTTAGTTGCCAGTGTGACATAGAGGAAAACAACATCCTCTGTAACACATTACATCTGTTACCAGGTAGGCTTAAATATCTAACTTCCACTTTTTCTGTGAAAAACAAATTTTCACTGCAGAAATTGGGAGGAAGAACAGGTAAAACTTATGGCAAAATCACATGCAAATCCAAAGTGCCAAGACATTTAGAGAATGGCTGTTATCCTATTGTTACTGTCTCCCATTGTCTTTTCTGTGGCTTCTAAAGTAATAGGTAACCTTTAGTATTCTGATAAATTCATAAGGGATGAAAAAATTCATAAGGGATGAAAAGTACTTTAAGATAAGTTGCTAAAGCACTATTGTAACTAGAGCACTCAAAAGCTTCCTATAGATACAAAAAAAAAAAAAAATGCATCTACAGGAAGGAAAAAAGTATCTTGTGCAATTCAAGGACACTAAAAGTATCAGATGAGCTATTTCATGAGAGCTTTCCTTTTGCTCTGGATTTTTAAGAAGAAAAAAACTATTCTGTCATTGTTTTGTATAGGAACCAACATCACAGACCAAAAATATACTGGAATTTCCTTTGCACTTCTTCAGTTGAAATGGGTACAAAATGTGCTCTGAAGGTAAGGAATAATCTTTTCTGAGTCAAGAGGATAGATCATTCTCACATGAATCAGAGTAATCAGAGATCATTTTCTTTCTAGACTCCTTTATGTTAAATTGCTCCAAGGGGCAGGTTCTGCCTGCCTATGAACATATCCACTACCCATCTAACTCTCTCCTTAAGTGTACCTTTCCATAAGTGTACAATTTTGTCTCTGTTCTGAGTTCTTTCTTTCACTACCAAAATGTTACTTTAGCCACCTCCACCAGATACTTTTGGAAGCAAATTAAATGTATCATGAACAAATTTCAGGCCCACTTTCTATGACCTCTGGAATTAACTGCAAATTATATAAATGTACTGTGGCTAATTCACAAGGAATCTAGGAGAGGACATTGAGTGTTTAAGACCCTAATAGCCAAGCACAAAATTCAAAATGATGCCACAAACTAGTCCTGTGGAGATATCCTGCTGTCGTCTTCAACATTAGGCTCTGAGTCCTTCCATCAGAACCCCACCATTGTCACCCCCAAGAGTGGGCACTTCCCATGCTGCTGTCTGCAACAAGGGGAAGTGTGCAGTTCCTGCTGTTTGGGGACACCAGCCCCAGGATCAAATCTGACACAGGAAGTTCTGATTGGGAAATCTGGGTCACTTGTGTGAACATGGCTACAAAAAGTATTGTCCTCCCCAGTATAATGTAGTCTGTTCCCAAGATTCCAAGAGGAGAATGTGCTAAAGTAGTCAGAAAGGATAACAAAGTTTATTGCCTTCATTCTCATATAAATTTTGCAATTAAAAAAACAAAACAAAAACTAGGAGCCTTTTGGCTTTACAATGTTTTCAGATGCAGCTATTAACAAAGTTTCTTGACTTTTCAAAAAAAAAAAAAAAAACTTGTCTGTTTTTGAAGCATGGATTTAAATGACCCTGAGACTGGGCCTGCAGGACCAGCTTGACTTGTGTAGAGCATGGTGGACAGGACCATTGAGCACACCCCAATAGTGGCTCACTATTCTTGACTACTCTTAACTGAGGATTCCTGAAGTGACACTGTAGGATCAACACTGGACTGTGGACTGTGAACCACAAGGTTGACCATTCAAACCCACCAGCTGCTCCTTCAAAACCCTATACTGGGTCCCTACAAATCTGAAACAACTCGATGCACTTAATAACAACAACAATTTTTGACTGCACATCAAACTCATACTTTTGTGAAAAGTCACAATTTATTTATAAATGATCTCCAAAAAGAATCAATATTTATCAACAACTTAATTTAATATTTCAGTTGTTGATAAAAATGACAAGGTATAATAATGAGATCCCTACACGTCTGTTTGTCATGCTTTGGTGACTTATATGTTACTGTGATGCTGGAAGCTATGCCACCAGTGTTTCAAATGCTACCAGGGTCATCCATGATGTGCGGGTTGCAGTAGAGCTTCTAGACATAACAGACTAAGAAGAAGGACTAGGGGATTCACTACTAAGGGATTGGCCACTGAAAACCTTATGAACAGCAGCAAAACATTGTCTGATATAGTGACAGAAGATAAACCCTTCATATTCAAAGCACTCATTCAAAATATGACTGAGGAAAAGCTTCCTCATCAAAGCAGATGCAATCTTAATAAAATGGATGGAACAAAGCTTTGGGACCTTCTCTTCCTGATGGGGTATGACTCAAATGAGAAGAAATTGCTGTAAACATCCAGTAATAACATTGCTGTGGTGTGCCATGGAGTTATTTTGGAGCCACAGTGACCCTACATAGGTTTTCCAAGAGCAACTAATGGGTTTGAACTTCTGACTTTGCAGTTACCAGTACAATGCTTATTCTACAACACCATTAGGAAAATGGAATGAATGTAGGAAAATTGGAAGCTGTTCAAAAATAAAATAAAACTCAAAAAGATCAATATCGGGAAGAAGGGCTTGATGGCAGATAGGGTAGAGGTACAATGAAATTCTCCATCAGCAATATCAGATGAAGTGGGTTCAGAGCAGAGCTCCAAAACTCTAAACTACATATATAATAATATTTTAAAAGTTTGAAGGCTTATAGCTAGTGGAACTTGTAGCAGAAGCAAGAAATCTCATACATTAGACTATGCCGGGCTCGGTGACCCAGAGCCAACAACTTGGGCGAGACCAAACAGCAAGATCAAGCAGGGGAGCAAGCAGATCCACCATGGAATAGTGCCATGGGAACCTCAAAGCAAAGGTGGACAAAATACTTTGTCAGTTTTGCTTTGTTCTAATTTTTTTGGGGGTGGTATCTGTTCATTGCCACAGCACTCCCCCCCCCCACTGTTTGCGCACCTCCATTCTGGTGACTAGAGGGGGTGCCTGAGCAAGTGGACACCCCCTACCCCCACCACTGGTGGGTTCTTCTGCCACACATGCGAACAGATACTCTCAGCATTTGTAGAAACAGGCAGCTCAGAGGCCAGCCCTGAACTGTTTATTAATAGGGAAAAGACCAGAACAAAGGGAATGGAGAGGGAAAAAGACTTTAAAAATAAAACAGGCCAAAAATTAAATGCTGAGCTACAGCATAACAACCAATAGTGCCATCTTAAAATTTATCAGGTGGCCTTGAAGGCAAGAAACTGAAAGAGGATATTAAAATCATACTCATATTAGGCTACAGATTTTTTTTTTTTACTTTATTCTCTCCCTCCTCTCCCTTTTCTGTGAATATAGAATACAGGATCCACTCTAGTTTTTTGTTGTTGTTGTTGTTTAGTGGTTTTTATTTCTTCTTCTTCTTTTCTTTTTTCTTATTTTTTCACTGTTGTTGTTTTTTTGGTTTTGTTTTTTTTTTAATTTCCCAATTTACCTATTTCTCTCCCTATATTACCCAAGAAGAGACAGAAATTGCTGCCATATAGTCAAGCTACAATCACACCCTATAAAATTCCACAATATGGGCAAGAACCAATACCAACTGCCATATACCAGGGAGACAGACAACACCTACAAAAGTTACTCTGAGTTGAACAATAAGAAGAGTGAAAAGGGAAGCCCACATCCTGATCACATCCACCTGGAGGCAATCAGAAAGCATAAAAAAAAATACCAAAACACACACTCTATCAAGTATTAAGGTCACAGATAAACACTAAACATGTCCAAGAAACAAAAGCAGATGACCATATCAGCACAAGTCCAGAAACAAGATAAAATGCCTGAGACAAATGACCTAGAG
>NW_006408694.1:3664516-3665713 GCF_000296735.1 Chrysochloris asiatica | reverse complement strand
TGAAAAGCAAAAAGATAAGCATTCAAGAAGCTCAACAAATACCAGGAAGACACGCACAACAAAGAAAGCAGCAACATCACAAAAAAAAAAAAAAAAAAAAAACCATAATGGCACAATTAATCCATACCTATCGATTAATTACATTGAATGTAAATGGAATAAATGTACCAGTTAAGAGACAAAAGGTGGCAGAATGGATAAGAAAACAAGATCTTTCAATATGCTGTCTGCAAGAGACACATCTTACACACAGAGACAAAAATAGATTAAAAGTAAAAAGGATGGAAAAAATATACCAAGCTAATTGCAATAAAAAAACAAATAGGAGTGGCAGTATTAATCTAAAATAAAATAAACTTTAAGGCAAAAACCAGCATAATAGACAAAGATGGAAATTATCTCATGATTAAAGGGACAATGGAACAAGATGACATAACCATAATGAATATCTGTGCTCCCAATGAAAGAGTTCCAAAATATATAAAGCAAACTCTAATAGATTTGAAGAAAGAAACAGACAAATCTACAATAATAGTGGAATATTTTAATACAATGCTTTCAAAAATGGATAGAACAACAAGAAAGAAACTTGACATTGACACAGAAGAACTAAACAACACAAATAGCCAACAAGACCTCATAGGTGTGTATACAGCATTCAACCCAACAACAGCACAATACACATTCTTTTCCAGTATACATGGAACATTCTACAGAATAGCCCATGTGTTACACCACAAAACAAACCTCCATAAATTTACAAATACCAAATTCTACAACACATCTTCTCAGACCACAATGCTACCAAATAAGAAATCAACAATAGGAAGACCAAGGAAATAAAGTCAAATACATGGAAACTGAATTACACTCTGCTGAAAAGCGATTAGGTAGTAGAAGAAATCAAACATGAACTTACAAAGTTCAAAGAAACAAACAAGAACAAAAATACAACATACCAAAATCTTTGGAACATGGTGAAAGTGGTGCTGAGAGGACAATTTATTGAAATAAATGCACACATCCAAAAAGAAGAAAGAAGCAAAATTAACCCATTAACACAGCATCTACAACAATTAGAAACAGACCAACAGAGGGAAACTACAGCCACCAAAAGAAAAGAAATAATAAAGATTAGAGCAGAAATAAATGACATAGAAAACAGAAAAACTATAGAAAGAATCAGTTGGACAAGAA
>NW_006408694.1:3651540-3652926 GCF_000296735.1 Chrysochloris asiatica | reverse complement strand
TCTTAAATGGAGGGAGGAGTTAATGGAATATAAGGTAACCACAACATTGGGGTTGGGGTGCGGGCTTAGTTTGGGTGTTGCTGAGGGCAATACAAGAAGGGGGAGGAGGCAATAGAATGAGATAGGTAGGGGAACACTGAGACAGGTTTGCATGGCCTAAGTGGGACAGAGGTCAATAGTGGTGTATGTTCAATCTTGGAACAACAGGGCTCTGGGATACTGGGATCTAGGCATAGTTTGAAGAGGGGAAATAATACTAAAATGCTTGACTGTCTTATGAATATTTGTTTCCCTTGCCTACTATTGTAAAATAGATATTTGAGTGGGATAGAAAGGAATGTTGGGAAACATGATTACAGAAAACTTGTAAGCCCGTCTTCATCCTATAACTGATTGGAAAACCTAAAACGGGTTCTAAAACTTGCCTAGTGAAATAGGCCTCGTGTAAAGCTTTTACAGAGTACAGGACCTTAGGTGGAATCCTGAGTCACATCCAGAACCTTATGAGGTAGGACATTCCTACTAGCAAGGACAAACAGACCAGCCTGGAACAGCTAGAGTGACAGAAGATACATCTTCAAAGAAAAATCATCAGGACAAACCCAAAACAAAAGTGTCAGCATGACTGGTTACTACTACAACAATAAGCAAGCTGTTCATCAGGAAGCCATCACGGCAAGCAATCAAGTTCCTTTAGGACAAACTCCCCTCTAAGACTGAAACTCAAAGGGAACACATGAACAGGAATGTAAGCTTGCTGGCAACCACATTGTTCTACTGGTGAGTGGAAGAGGGGGGAAGGCAGCAGTGAAGAAATAGGCTGAGTTCAACCATAGTCTACTGACTCCCATTGACTTGGAGATGTGAGAGAGAATAAGAAGGGCTGGTTGGTCCAAAGTGTGGTGAGACCGGAGGACACTTGAGCCCATGGACGAGGACATAGCCACAGAGGGCTAGAGCTGAGAGTGAAACATCCAGCTGATATGAAGTGAGGGGAAATGCACAAGAACACCCTGACTTGCAGACAGTTACCATTTGACCTAGCCTTGATGGCTTGATAATCAGACTTGACTAGAGGAATATTACCCAAAAAAATTATTTTTGATAAAGGAAACAAGGGTAAATTGCTACAATTTGATGAACCTGACCTATACTCATGGAGGTTGTTGTTGTTTTGATATGCGGTGGAGTTGATTCCGACACATAGTGACCCTGTACAGAGTTTCTGAGGCTGTAAATCTCTACGGGAGCAGTAACTCCCAACAAAGAGGGAAGGAGTCTTCACATCAAGTATCAATGCTATCCCTTCTGTACACAGGGTAGATAGGGACGGGCAACTTAGACATTGGCTACCTAAAATGTTGTTGTTGTTAAGTGCCGTCGAGT